>NC_133583.1:3488091-3806424 GCF_964106895.1 Numenius arquata | reverse complement strand
AAATAAAAGTATCTTATTCATACTCTTTGATTGGGTGCCTTCTGCTGCCAGCTCATGGAAGCAGCAGTGGTGCTCCTTTCAGTCTAACATACCTGATGCCACTGTTGCATGGCAGCGATCTCTGGATGATGAGATGGACCTCTGCTCTTTGCCTAGAGGCATGACACAAGGCCCAAGCTGACCACATTGTGCTGCCTTTTGAGAGCAACTTGGGAGTTTCTGCTCCATGTGATGAGAACAGGAGGTGTTGAAGGGCTTGATATAGCGTTGTCCTGGCTGTCACCTTTGGCTGTGGGGCTGGGACCTGTCGTCATCGAAGCCAGCAGTTGAGGCCATGGGATGAAGCAGTGGTGGCCTTGTGATGGGCTAAAGAAGTAAGTAGTGGTGTTTCTGGGTTACCTGGGGCAGCAGTTCAGTGGTGAGGGGAGAAGGCCCCCAGATGCCAAGACTGTGCCATCAGCACTCTGCCAGCTTCTTCAAAAGGCTCAGAAAGAATGACAAAAAGTTTGGGACTTTTATGCTAAGTGATAGTGCCTTTATCAGTAGGGATCTTAACACTCATTTTATCAGTAAAACCAGCTGTGATAATTCCATGTAAGTGAAAGAACAGCCCTGTTCGTGGTGCCATTTTTAGTTTCAAAGATAATTTTGAGCAAAACCTTTTAGTGTTTACATGTGAAGTTCTTTGTAAACAATTATTTTTCAAGTCCTGTTGTGTACAACCTGTCCCCTTCTGTTCTATGTGCATGTTATATATTCCCTTTCCTCCCTCTTCCATTTTTAGCTTTCACAAAGACTTGAAATGGAAGAAGCCATTAAAGGTTTAAACAACTTAAGCTGCTACTTTTAAATTATCTTAACATGTTCAAAACCCTTGCCAGATTTACCCTTTGGAAGGTAGTAAAATAATTTTGAATAGTATGTGACCAGATAAAATGAATATGATTTTATTATTCATGAATACTTTAACCTGAATGCTTTAGTGCCTACATCTCTCTATTATATTAAATTATGGTGAAACATAAAACTGTCACACTGGGGTTTGTAGATTGATATTCCCTATGGATTCCCCTTATGTTTTTCTATAGCTATCCCTGCTGCTGCTAATGGAACCAGTCCTTTGATACCTTTTCCTTTCTAGTTATGTTCTACCTCTATTGATGGCTTTGAAGCACCTTCGTGTCTGGTTGGGAGGGTACCTACCTCTTTTCACAGCGAACACGCAAATAACCCTTATGTGTTCCCACCCACATGTATACTTTTGTATCTGGCTTGCTCTTTCATATTTCTCTTTTTTTTATATGTTCTCTCTGGGTAATTTTTTCCCCTAGACATCACACTTTAGGGTATACTTTCAAAGTGATGTTCAGATATTTAGGTGAGACTCCCATTAAAGTTAATGAGACATGTGGCTAAATGCCTGTGCACTGCATTAACAATACCCTTTACTGTTTATTGTCTGGCTTAAAGAAAAGGTCACATTGGCTCCTAACTCCTAGTCCTGGATCTTTAGCTTCTCCTTTAGATCTTAGAGGTCACTCAAAGAGAAGAATGTAAGGCATGGGGCCTTGCCATGTTTATTTTTTTTTCAGTGGGCAACATCGTTCCTTTAACTCGATTTTCTTTTTTATATGGAGCTACAGAAATTACAGACCTAAGAGGAGCTTTTATCCCAAATTGTCAAAAGCACAGCGATGACAAGTTATTGCTGAAGCACCACAAGATTCACTACGGTGCTTTGTGCAGAAAATTCCACTGGAACCAGGAGGAAATATTAGATCTTCATAGACGGGACTTTTTATCAAGCTGTGTGTTTACTGAGTCTAGCACAATAGGACTCTGGCTCTTGGCTGGGGGATATCTTCCTTATTCCAATGTAGATAATACATACTAACCATAAATATTTGCTGAGGCACACTGATGATAACGCAGTACGTGTTTTCACCTGTGTCCTTGCCTGAGAATTTTTGGTTAGCATCCGTAGCAGAAGGAGATGATGTTCACTACCACAGGTCTGATGTAAGATGGGAGGAGGAAATACAGAAAGGGAAATAACTGCAATTTTGGAGCTGTGCCCTGTTAAGGGGGAGTGCATAAAATTCCAGTCCCTTCAGCTGGGCTTGGGGTAGAGTAGCACCTGATTGATCAGGAAATTGGTATTTCTAAACAATGTTACTAAATGTTCTGAAAAATAAATGTAATTTAATTTTCTTGTGCCTTAGTTTTCTCATGGGGATTATGATATTTAAGTCTTGGTAAACAAGAGCAGAGAGCCTAGGGTGAAACATGCAGTAAATGTAATCTGTGTAATGTGAGCAAGAGTCCAGCTTTAGATCTTTTTCATACATCTTATTAGCCCAAAGGTAATCTCTGTACTCTATTATAATGGAACTTCTCTGGTATAATGAGAAGTTAGCTATTCAATACAGTCCTCATCAACACTGTATTTTTTTCATGTTTCTAAAGCTCAGTAGAAAATGGCATTAACCATTGTATTGAGGCAAGGAGCTGAAGTACAGCAAGGTTAAACACAGCTTTTTGCACTAAAAAGGAAAAATGAGACTTAGATTAAAATACTGAAGTTAATGTTTCATTTCACCCAAGATATTTAATTTTTTTTTTTAAATTAAATGACTAGCATGGGTGGGTGAAGTTCAATGTAAGTAGGAGTGTTTAAGATGAGAAGGTTTTTATCCAACAGTGAATTGGCTAATGATATTGCTAATGTGGGATCCCACAGTTGACAGTTTGTTTCTGAAGGCAGATACTGTCCTATTGCTCCTGCTTTGAGAGCTACAATTATATAAAAAGAGCGTGTGATTCATCAGCACGTATCATCAATCATTATACAGTCCTTTTTGTATTTCTCGTCTTTGTTGTCAGTAATGTATGGGAGTGAAGAGAAGGGCTGCATTTGTATGGAAGGCGGGCTCAGAGATGCATACAGCTCAAAGTCTGACCAATGTTTTCCTTTAAGTATTCCTTTGAGGGGGGGAAAAAGAGGGGAAAAAAAAAATCTAAAAAAGATGATAGATAAAACCAAGTATCTGATCAAAAGGTTTTCCAAACAGATAACTTTGCTGCTTTCTCTGGCAGCAAGGTCAACTGTGGTGTTAGCTTGTATGGACAGAATTTTTTTTACTATTTTTCTCTTTATACAGGGAAAGGTCAAATATTCCATTGCAGATGGCAGGAAATAATTATTTGGTTAATTAATAACAGTGACATTAATATGCTTATTACTCAGTTCCTCTGCAGCATCACACAGGTGTTCCAGCTGTACACTGAAGAGCTGGTGTGCTAGGCTCTGTACTTGCACGGAATGCAACGTTTTTTGCAGGAAAACAGCATTCACCCAATGCAGTGCCCTCAGAGGGCTTTGATCTTTCCTTCCCAGAAGCTCTCCAAGGGGAGCTGCCCTTTCTGTAGAAAGAGTTATCCTGCATAGTCTCACAAAGCTGTTGTCTTCCTCACGTTGTTCAAGTTCTGAGTGAAATACTGTGTAAATTAAACTACCACCTAGCTGTAGGTCTTTGATACAAAGAAAAGCATCTGTTTTCTGTTTCCAGCCATGATTAGCCCCTATTTGAGGTCTGGTTGGTTTCTTGCTCACTGGGTGGCACAATTCCCTGATGTTTGCTCATACAGTAATGTATGCAAAGGGGGGCATTTCTTTCAGATCCATCAAGGTGACTTGGGAACTTAAGTCCTGATGTAAAAAGGGATATGGGAATTACAGCTGGGCAGGTAATGAATCGTGAACAAAATATTTCTTTTCAACACTTAATGAAGTTTCACTGCAACTGTAGTAGTGTTTTATTTTTATTAGAATTTATATTTCTGATAAAAACCACATTGAACATTTTTGACCATTCTGAAATTGAAGTCTGGGATGTAAGAAGTCATTGCAAGTGACCTATACATGCAAGAAGCTTTGAATTACCTGCAAGAATCTGAGAATCAATATTTTTAGAGAGGGTGGAGATGAAAATGGAGATTCAAGAGAAAATTTCAAATCAGCTGTATTAGGAATGTGAGACACTGACCTCACTGAAAACGGATGGAAATTAGGAACTCTTTTATTTATGTGGCCCTGTGTGTAATTCTGATCAGAAGTAAAAAAGGAGGTACGGTCTTTCATTTTTTAAAGTGGGTGAATGAAATTCAGAGAGAAGACTGATCTGTCAATCTGTCTTGGGTTTTGGTGATTTCATTGACTTTGTGCCTTCACGTATGCAGTCTTGTCTGAGGTTAACTGAGACTACAGTTAAGAGATGTAACCTGGAGTGGGCTTGAGAAACTGTTGGAACTGGATTTACTGGGCAAGTGTCTTAATTTCCTTGGTCTGCCTCTTTTTCTCAGTAGTGAAAAGGAGATTATTTTGCCCTTTCCTCTCTACTTCTCAATGAATGTAAACTTGCTGCATTGGAAACTTTCATATGTCCTGAAATGTAAAAGTCAGGACACACCTGCTATACAAGAAAAAGTAATAATAACAATAATTGCATGAGTAATAGAAAAGAATTGTTGATGAGCCCTCAGTGGAGTTAACAAGTGATGAGGATGCTCAAATGAACTGCTCCATTTGCTTACAGATCACTGTGCTCCTAATTCTGCATTTTAGCAGTTGTTGGAGTGTTACATGGGAGTTTGGGAAGTATTTTTGGACTCACAAATGACAGATAAAATGCCAGGTATGTTGACAGATACTCTTAACTCCTCACTTGAGAAGACTCAGTATTGATTTACTTAAGATTGCGTCACGTTCATTTAGAAAGGTATTCTGCATGTTGTATATTTTTTTCTAATCGATATTTTTTCCAATTTGCTGCCCACAGTCAAAGCGTAGCCCTGAGTTCCCATGTCAGCACTGAAGTGTAGCCCTTACCTGTAAGCAGCATCTGGCCCTCTTTACCTTCTGCTTGCCCCATCTGAGGTACATCCCTCAGATGGTGATAGGGAGCAGCCTTAAATTTGATAAAGAAGTTGGCTACAATGCAGTCCTCCAGTTTAAATGCTATGACATTTCTGAGTTATTAACATAAGAACATTGAATTAAAATTATGTTCCATGGGGACTGTAGCTTTGTATGGCTTGGGAGAATTCACTTGCTTATTCAATGAGACTCAAAGAGCTTAAGCTGATTACATTTACAGTTAATACATTCTTTCCAGGGGTACCACTTTGAGATAAAACCAGGAGACAAATTTTGCTCAGAGATGCTCTGACACAGCTCCTCAGAGTTCTACCTAGTCCTTGTGAACATACCAGACTCCCATGGGCTGTGGGGCAGAGAAACCACCTGAGTAAGTTTCTATGGCTGGTTCTTTAAATAGCCCAATACTTGGACCCCTTCTCAGACGGTGCAAATTTGCATGAGCTTCGATCTCCCCTATTGAGTTCTGAATGACTTGAAAATGAATGCAAATGACAGCTTTGCTGAAGGTGGATCTTGAAATGTATATATGCCACTCAATACCTTATGATTAAAACTCATTGCAATTAAACATACATACTCCTGGCTCTCATGTGCAGTGATTCATGCTCCAAAAACTGGAGCATTTGCTTTAGTTATGTTACCATCAGATAATCTAAGAGTTCTGCTAAAACTGGTAGATTGTTTCTATAGTTATTATGAAATAGGATCTGCTGTTTTGCAGTAAATTGGCAACTATAACTTCTGCTTTGATTAATCTTTTTCTCTGAAACATGGAGGTCATCCCTAACTTCTAGATATTTCTATTGTCCATGTATATTAATTTCTAGTAGCCTGGGGTTTAATACACATCTCTGTTTCATTTCCACAATTAATTGTTGTAAGACAACACAGATAAAAATGCAAATGAACAACTTATCTTTATGCTTTTCAACTGGATGTTTACAATTGCAGTTACAGTGAGCTTTTAAAACTGCCCAAACAGCTTTATAATTTTCATATCTGCAGGAAAAGCTACCTTTATAAATTACAGATTTTAAAAACTGCTGCCACTTTAAATGGCTATATTTTTATATTTATTGAAACTATTTTGAGTATAAAGGCAACACAGTTCTTGTTCTTTTTTTTTTAATTCCAGAGTAATACATGATATTAGCATAAAGGGAAGCTCATAGAAATAGAAATATGTATATATTTTTTCTTTTTCTCTGCAAAGATTTTAGAATAGAGACCCATAAGAGTGAGTATTTCTTGCAGTGGTTGCCTCTGAATTCTTCTCCCGGATGTGCTGCTGTGACAACATCTTGGAATCAAATGTGAAAAAGAAAGTAAGTACAAGAATATTGTGGATCTTGACAAAACCACGGGGCTGTTACAGCTGCAGCATAATAGGGGCACTGGGAAATTAAAACTTTTCAGTTTTCCCTGAGCTGTATTTCTACAGCTGGTAGTGAGAACTTAATTTTTGATTATGTGTTAGTTAAAAAAGAACTAATACAGTTGGGAAGAGTATGTTCAAAGGAGCAGATAAAGTTTTCATTCACCTTCCAGCAACTAAAACAAGCATTGAACTAGGGCAAATCTAATAAGGAGCTCAAGAACATTGTAAATCTGCTGCCTTAAATGGACTATGTTTAAAATGTTTTTTTCCTGTCCCAGAGACAGGCCAGTCTTCAGGAAGAAAGAGATTTTCCTGTCTTTTTTGGCAAAGGACCTTCTATTGCTGAGATGGGCCTTCGTTTAAGAAGGAACAGGTTATGTCTTCAATAGGTCTTATGGCTACATCTGTAGTACATACAAAATACAAGCCCTTGATTCGTCCGAACTGGCTTCATGTCTACAGCTCTTGATGTGACATCTGAATGTGTGCTGGAAGCACATCTTGAGTTTATGCTCTGCATGAGCATGGGCCAGGGGCCATGGTGCTAAGCCAGAGGCTCTAGGACAAAATCAGCCTGGTACAAGAATCTAGAAGTAGACAACATCGGCAGCCTGAATCCTTCATAGTCCCTCCTGCTCTGCGGTTTTTCACATCCTCTGTGAGAGGCAAACTAAGCTAACTGGGTGGCAAGGAAAATTTAGATTGCAGTGGGGGCCAGGCTACTAGACAGTGATAAGAGAAGTAACTTCAGAAATGACATCTGCAAGCCAAGCTCTGGAAGTATCGCATGTCTGAATTGGCACGTGGTTTGCAGTGTAGGCTGTGCGTATTTGAAGAGTGTTGGTAGAATAAATTCCTTGCTTCACTATGCTGCATGGTCTAGCTATGTAAGCCAAACTTCACAGGTTTTTTTACCAAAATTGTTTTCATAGGAAGTGATATTGTTACTATCAATCTTCCAAGTGATTAATTATACTATTATGTATTCCTGAATGTCTCTATATTTGTTCATCCTATCTGTCAATCCGAGGTTTTTGTGTTTGCTCAGCTTGTAGGGGCTGTATTTGGAAATAGTAATGTCCGAGGCTGCCTGTTGGGCACCTTGTAGCTGTGAGTCCAAATGCAAAAGCTAGATATTAACATAGTTGTTTCACATCAGGGGAAATAAGATGGGTATATCCATAAGCATGGCAGGCAGACAGAGGAGCCCTTCTGACACCATGTAGCGTCAGTCTACTGACACCTCCCTGACTTGAATATAGGCTCATCCAACAGTAATGTTAAAAGTGGAGTTGAAGGTAGAAGGAAATGAAAGCATACTAGGAGCATTTTTCCCTGGGCAATTAAGGGGCAAGAAAAGTAATAGTGTGTACAGAAGGAAATGTTGGCTGGGCAAACAGAATCTCATGACAGCTCTCAGCAGGCTCTTTTTATATAAACAGGCAGTGAACGCCTTTGGAGTGCTGTATGTTTGTGTATGGAGCACTGTATCCAGCACCTTAATCCAGGAAATCAAGCCAAACATTGCATCCTTTTAATTTGTTTTCAAACATCAGTAGCAAATGGTGTTAGAACTGGCATGAAGGCCACAGGTCGGCTGGTCTGCCTTTTAGGTTTCTGATCATTCTAGGGGGATATTTCTATGAAGGTTTCCCCTCTGTTTATGCTGGCAAGCCTAATAGCCCAGAGTCAAACTGGCACCAAGTTGTTGAATCCATTTGCCTGTGATTCCACTTTTGTTGCAAGATGTATGTTAGAGCTCTGTATGATAATAAACAGAGTTCTGCAGAATTTTTGATACAGATTTCTCATTGTTTTTTGTGGCAGCTTCAGCTGAGCACCGAAAGCTGCATTAACCATGTGGCTTACAGCCACAGTGAGAAGGGTCTAAATCTCCCCTGTCTTTTCTGATAACGTCTAAATGACTGTAATAATATTTCTAAGTTATGCCCTACTTCCAAATCCAACTTACTTGCCTAGAAAAGGGAATTTGTTTCATCTTTTGTGTTTAGCCATTTTATATACGGGGGAAGGCAGTGTTGCCTGATGCTCTATTTCATATTCAAGACTTGATAACAATTAATAAAGTATTTGCTGTTTCTTCCCTATCTTTTTCATTTTCTTTCACAGATGATAATACATGTTTTCTGAACTCTTACTGTCCCTCTCATCTTTATCCTCAAAATATACAAAATGTGCTCAAGCCACATTTGCCCATGGAAAACAGGGGAAGGTCTGGTTGCCTTTGCCAACACGACTTCTTCTGAGGGGGCACTGAATGGATTTGTGGCAAACTTCACTCTACACTGGCAGTTCTGCAAGAAGCAAAACCGTTGCGTGCTGGGAAGATAATACCATGGTGGTAGAGCTTTTGTGCTACCCATCAAAATTAAGAAAGTTTAGTCTTTTGGCATAGTTGATCTTCAAGGTCTATCAATTGTCTGGTTTTCGTCTATCACTTGAGTACCAGATTTCCTAACCAAGACCTGGACAGGCTCTAGACTGCTCTTTTGCAGAGATAAAGCCTATTCAACTTGTTATAACTAAGCTTATATCCTGCTAAGATGCAGGGTTTCTACTCTTAACCATTAACTCAGAAAGGCTTGAAGATCCCTTTTCTAGATCAATATCAAGAGATCCACATTGAAACAGTAACCCCTACTTTTTCTGCGTTTGGCATAATCCTAGTCCCGAGGAATTCAGTTGTTGGGGGAGAAGAAAGGGAAAGACACTAAGCCCTAAATTTGTCGCAATTCTCCTCCATGCATATATATATGTGTACTGATCTTTTGAGAGGTGAGAGAGAAAGGAAAGAGAATGAATGGAAATAAATTTTGTGTTCATTAAAGAAGGCTTTATCAATAAAGGGATCTCGATTCTTTTATTTTGGAAGGATGGTCAGAGATCCTGAAAATGGTACCTTATTGTGTTTACTATAGCATTTACTACAATATTATGTTTTCCTTTCTATCTTTAACAGCACCATCTGTCAAAAATATTAGTAATGGGAAAATACACTGGATAAGGCAAAAGTAATTACTCTCGCTTTCCTTTGGTCCAATTTACAACAGCTTAAGTAAAATAAAAGAGCAAATAATAAAGTTCCCAGGCAAAATCTGAGCTTTTTTGTATCCCCTTTCCTCTAGTATCATCTGCAGAATATAATTAAATCTGCCCTTGGTAGATAAGAAGTAAGGCTACTTTTCATCTCGTATACATATGTGTGCGTTTTGCTTTGCTTAATGCTGTCTTTCAGATTTTTGCAAGAGAGATCACTGCTGCTTGTCTTCCTAACAACCTTTGGGTTGATGTTAACACCAGAACTCCATCTATAGATAGCTGCACAGCCTTCTCAAGCTGTCACCGCATTCTTCCCACCATCTGTTTGCCATCCCGAAAGACTGGCAAGGTTCTATAGGCCTTCTGTACAGGAGGATTATGTACTACTTGCTCAGCAGCTCTGAAACAAGCTTCCAAGTTTGTTTGTCGTTGCTGGGTTTTTCTCTGTAATGCTTTTGAATGTGAGAATGGGAGGCGATTCTATTTGTTCCTCGGTCCTGCTGCAATTTTCCAGCTCTTTCTGGTGTTTTGTACTGTGTTGTTACAAACATTGTGTTTCCATTCAATGCAGTCATTGCTGAAGTTTACAGGGATGTCCAGATTCTGGAATAAGGTAAGTTTGCTGGAAGTAAATAATGAAGGGAAAAAAAAAATTATACCAGCTTCCCAGTCTGCTTTGGCTGTGAGTCGCTTGGCAATGAGCTTTCCTGAAGCTGGGAAAGAATATCCCTGCAGCACCGAAATTCTCTCTAAAGCCCCGTTAGACTCAGGAACACAATTCCCCCTCAACAGGAAAGGGAGGTTGTGTTCGTTTAGGTTTTTAAACTTTCACACTAAATAAACTGTGAGGAAATGCCATCTCCTTGGATTGACTATTGGAGAGGTGAGTTCTGGAATTAAGTCCAATAGAAATTATGCTGGAAAGCTGCTTCCAGTTTCTGCTTCTTGCTGGATGTAAATATTTAGGATGTATTTCGCCCACCAAATTTGACATACTAGAGAACATAATGTAACTACTGAAATATATGCTTTCCTTATTATTCTACATGCACCATCATTTGTATCACTTGTAATAATACCCTAGTTACATAAATATTTAACAACAAATAGTCTCTATGCATTAAGCAGGAAAATTCAAAGCCACTGAAGCAATGTGAGGTGTTTCTATTTAGAGTCTGTTTTCTGTCAGTAGAAAATGGTGGATACCATTTTAATGATCTTTCTTTGCAAGTAACCTAATTATCTCAACCAACTGACTTTCTGAACAGAACTACTTTTGTCTGGGGGAGTGGAAGGGAAATCAGAACAGCAGGAAAGAGAACAGTGAGTTCATTGTAGGTACACCCATCTATCTGCAATGTTGTTGTTCCCCCCCACCAATTTTTGATTTGAATTTGTGCAGCATTGGGTCACTTGTGCTCCTTCAATTGCTCTGTTTGCTTATGTCCTTTTCTTTCCTGACTTGAAATACTAGAAATAGAAAAATCTTATTTTTCCAAAGGTTTTTACCTTATAAATTTGTAAAATATCGTTAGAATTTGGTACAGAAAGAAAGATCATCTCCACTGTTTCTTTCTAAACTGTCTTTAACCTCAAAAAGAAACACAAATCATGAAGCCTGCAGGAGACATTGTGGCTGTTAAACATGTGGTTATCAGTGCCTTGAATCTTCAATAATGTCATAGTGTACTTGGGAATGTTTTTCTTTCATATACATTGAGTTCTGTTTTCTTCAGTTAAGCTAATGTGACAGAATGCAGTCTCTTTGTCAATAAAACGGGCAGTGTATGGCAGTGTACAGCCATCTGACAAGGTGAATATTTTCTGTATGAACATACTGGGTAGTTTCTCAGTCAAAAGCTGTACCAATGATGAAAAAGGAAAATGCGTCATTCAAGGTACAACACTGCAGAAATCTCAAACTCTATGCACGCTATTTTTTAATCTTTCTAAATAACTGTTGAGGAGCTACTGCATCTTGGGGTGTTTGAGAAAGTTAGCCCTGCTTAGGCACCCACTGCAGAATGGAAGGGTTTAACCAATACAGTAATGAAGGTAGACGTTCTTAGTTTAAAAATAATTTTCATTTAAATGCTTTATTCCCTTGGTAGAAACAAATAACACCGGTTTAAAGGTGGTATTTTAGCTATTACATTTCCCAGTGGTCACAGACTCACAAAGAGGAATACATCAGTTACTGATTTCCATCAGACCTACCTATAAAAGCATTAAATGCACAGATTAACAGTGCACCAGGCTAGGAGTTGATGTGGAGCGCTCTGGCCAAGAGGTATATCTACAGGAATCCACTTAAAGACAAGGAGGTGATAGGCAGAGATATAACTTGCCTTAAACCATAAGATTATTGCCAAATTTCTTAGGAAGAAAAAAAAGGCAAGAGAGATACATCTAATGTACTTTTTATCAACAAAATGTCCCTGTATAAAAACAGCTCCTGCCATTATTTGAGCAAAACAAACCATCTAGCTTGGCACAAACACATAGTCCCTTTGCTAGGCATAAGAGAATGTAATAAGGGAAAGTCACATCCAAAATTGTATTAGTATACTTGCAAAAAAAGTCATGGCAAGAAAAAGGCAATGCAAATATTCTGGAGTGAATTTCTTGTGTAGACTTGGTGTTGGTTCTCAGGAGAAGGTTTATGCCTATTCACACACTTCTTAAAATAGGATTATGATTATAAGATATTGCTATTCTATTGCTATTCTGTTACAGTAGAAGACATATGAAGTAGTCTATGTAATCAGCACTTCATTTAATATTTAAAAATGAATTTGAAAATATTTTTCAGCAAATTAAATCCAGACTCTTTTTTTTCTGCATTTGTACTATTGAAATACTGCATAATGGGTCATGTATTATTCCTACAGTGCTTAAAGATAAGTGGGAATAGTTTCTGAAATCAGCCAGGTCTAGGTTTACTCCTCTGGTTTCAAAGATTGACACTCATTCCCCATGCATCACAGGGACACGGGACAGAGTGCTGAATATGTCCTGTGTTGTCTGTGACAATAAAAGTCTCTCTTTCATGATGAAAATCCCCTTTAAAAAAAAAAAAAAAGACAGCTAAAGAAAACAAAAATGTAGCAGCAAAAGAAGATCTGCAGCAAGCTGTTCACCACTGAGTCAAACAAGTCTGAAAAAAAAATCACTTTTTATGCCCACATCTAGCTCTTTTTAATTATACTATTACTTTAATCACACCTGCTGTCTGACATTCTATTATGTGCATTCCAGTGTTGCCAGACAGGAAAGGTTTTGACTTGAGGAAATAAAATCTGATTTCTGAGTGCTCTGGTATTACCTATTGTTCTTGCAATACTGAGACTCTTTTGAGCTGTCCCTGGGGGAGGGAAAAAAAAAAAAGGAAATATTTCTTTGCTGTTCTTGGAGGGACCTAGGTATACTTTAAAGTGACAGGTCCAAAATCTAGACACCTTTGAGCATTTTTCTCAGAGATAGTTACTCACAATTACACAACTGTTTGTTTGATGGTAGATGTTTTTTTTTTAAACTACAAATATAATCCAGCGAATTCTCTCTAAAACATATCCAATTTCACCTGAATCCCCAACACCTCGGATCACTTCAGGCTCTTAGGGACTTGAGCTAGGGCAAGCTGCTTACTGTCTCATCATTTAGCAAATGGGAATGAGAAAATTTCTAGGATTTACCTTTTTTCTTGAAGGGAAGGAGGAGAGGTGGAAGCAGCAATGTACTATATTGCTACCATAATCTGCTTGCTTCACAAATAATTATCATTTCTGGAAGGGTTGCCATAAGTGTAATTCAGGCATTCTCACAGCATTTGGATGAAATCAAGCATAATTTATACATTAAAATCTAAACACCAATGGCAGAGCTTAGGACAGCGGAGGAACAAACTTCTTTATTTATTGCCACAGCTCCACCAAAAAATCTGTATTACAGGAAGTTATATAATTATTTTTTCGCAGTCTGAGGAAAGTTGTCAGACTTCAGTGACTCCTGTGCTTTCGTCTGCTTTTTCTAGGTAGACTGTAAAGTCTTAGAACAGCCTGTAGCCGCTGCCTTTGTACAGACCACCTGGTGCAGTTGGGGTTTCAAAGGGCTGGTAGCCACTGCACATCGAAAATAATGAATTTCTACAATCTGAGCTGGTGAGTTGTCAGAGTTTTGTGTTTGTGGCTCAGAAGAGGTTGTGTAATGCATAGCTAACTGCGATTTCCCTGGTATAGCCATAGGTATGCAAGGTTTAGATAATGACCTTCTCACGGGCTTTGTGAGAGTACAGATAATTTCTTCTCACAGGCATAATATAAGTGGGAAGGTTCTTTTCCAGTTTTATATTTTACCCAAATAATTGCCCAAATTAACTTTGTCAAACTAATGTCAAACTAATTTCTCTGTTATCAGACTGATGTTTTTGCTCATGGATGACTGAGTTTCATTTTAATTGATTATTGACTGTTGATATATCCCTTCATAGAAGTTTCTGGAGCTTTTGGAGCTCCATGACTTCAGTGATGACAAAAGGAGGAACCAGAAAAACCCAAATATTCGTGTAGTGCAGACTTAGCATTTACCTTAGCAGTCTGGAAGGGATTCACCAACAAGGCCAGGCAGAAGGATAGAAAATACTGAAAATATTGCAAAATACTCTAGAAAATACTGCTTGATATGATTCTATGATATGTTAACTCCTAAATGTGAGATAGTCAGAATGACATTCAGATTTGAAAAGGCAGTTTGGAGGCTCAGCTGGAACCAGATATTTTTAATGCTCTGATATGATATTCTGTATTCCTTAAAACTAGTATTTCTGTTCCAAATACAAATGACATTATACCAAATGGGAATAATAGAAGTGAAAATCTCTATATAAAGCCAGCCTTCCTAATGAAGGCAGATCATTAGGGAAGGGGTGGAGAAAGAAGAGTAAATAATTGGGGTGTTGGACTCAAAGTGCCAGTTGCAGTCATTTGGCTTAAATTCTATGAAAGTCAAAAGTTATTTTCTTTTTTTTAACAGTGAACAATCTATTTTGATTTGTTTTTCACTGTAGGGTCTTGCTACGATTAGGCTGGTCAGGAGAAGACTGCCTTTTGTTGCAAACTATAAAAGATAATACCAGGCTGTAGACAAATTAGTGAGAGAGAACAGAATGAATGCAACACACGTGGTCTGAAACTGTAAAGTAAATCAAGTGATTTCTGTGAGTTACATGAATATACATATATATTTTAGCATTGCTATAAAGAAAGTTACAAAGCAGATAATAGTGCCTTAGTTAATGTGCATAGGTCTTAACTCCACTCTGTTAAACAGCCTCAATTATTTCAAACATGCTTGGATGTCTAAAATGGAACAGCTTTACAAAATGGGAATATATAGGAGATTAAGTGTTACAAACAACTTGAAATGCTCCTGAATTCTTACTGGTGCATGCAATAACAACTGATAAAATCTATAACTAGAATGTTTCTATACAGTGGTACCCCTGTGGGATACTTCTGAACACGTTTATTTGAAATATTCTGGAAATAACGTTGGAAGTATTTTCAGTAAGCAGTTTAAAATCACTTAACTCTTTTCCTCTGCTCCTTTGAAATCATCCCTGATACAAAAATAAATTTTGAATTTTAATGATAAGATTTTGACTCTAGGCTAAGCTCTTAAAACAGAATGCAAAGGGAAATGAAACACAAATTGTAGAGCTGTACCCCGGTTCCTTCCATGCTGCTAACATCAGTGTTTTACATGATCTCGTTAGATCAAAAGAGTCTCCATCTCTCCACACTCTCTAATTTACAATGTCTACCTTCTGCCCGAGGGTCCGTATGGCTCTTCCCTTGCCCAGCAGCAAGAACGGACCTGTGCTGCTTCACTGCAGTGAGTGAGACAACACAAAAGAAGCAAAAGCTCCTTGTGTTTCCTGGCCATGCCACCTAAGTACCTGCATGCTTGGTAGTCTGTATTTGCGATGCAGAGGGCAATTCTATAGAGGCACCTGAACTGAATCACCAGAGAGTCCCAAAGGGTTTAGTCCCGCCATATTTGCATATTTAATAATTCCATGAAATTAGCATAGAGTTGGAAAGGGAGGAAAGGGAATTAAAAATTGCCTCCAAAAATTATGGAGCAAATTAGCTGATCCTCTGAATATCCAGGCATAATTAGAAACCAATAACAGCTAGAAAACAAATGTCAGCCTCAGCTGGAGGTGTCAGGAAGAAGTCATCAGTGAACACTTTTTTTCTTCCCCCAATATAAACAGCAGATGAGGTTATCCCTAAAATAAACATAGCCCATCTGCTGTCCTCAAATTTAGCAAAGAGGGAAGGTGAAAGCAGGCTCAGATCAGCATTGGGTGGTATGGAAGACACTCAAACTCAGGAAGCTATTAGAAAGAGGTAGAATTGAGAAGCTCTTTGGGACCTAGTGCCTTGCATGGCTCAGTTCTCTCCTGCCGCTGCTAGAAATGAAATTTTGCTAAAAGCACCATTGTAGGCCACCTTCTTCCATGTATTCTACAAGCACCATACCTATGAGGAAAAATCTCAAATGGGAGCAGATCTTCTGCAGTTACTACAAGGTCTTCCTGGACCTCAAGGGATTCTTGTCCTTTGGGACCTGAAGCCTCTCTATGTCCTTTAAGGAGGAGGTTCCACTGATGCAAGCAAAGAAAATGCTGGAAATAGAAACTTAATTGATATTCTGAAACATCTATGGGATAAACAGATGCTGAGGAATCATCTGACTATTGGTCAACAACCCAACAGCTCAAACCCTAAACTAATAGGTAGATTTATCATTTATGGCCTCAAGTTGCACCAGGGAAGGTTCAGATTGGATATTAGTAAAAATTTTTACACTGAAAGGGTTATTAAGCCTTGGAATGGGCTGGCAGGGAAATGGTTGAGGCACCATCCCTGGAGGTATTTAAAAGACGGCTTGACATAGTGCTTAGTGACATGGTTTAGTGATGGTTTTTATCAGGGTTAGGTTGATGGTTGGACTAGATGATCTTAAAGGTCCCTTCCAACCTAGACAATTCTATGATTTAAAGCAAATAAAAATTTGACACAGAACTGAAGGGCGGGATTTGCTGTATTAGAATGACATAAATATTTAATCATAGTCTTATATTTTTCAATAAAAACAATTATTTAGACTAAGTTTTATTTTAAAACTAAGTTTCACAGAAAAGTTTTACACTACAAACAAAAAAAAAATGCCCTCGAACGTTCACAAAAAAAAACCCCAAACCAGAGCTGGAGGTAAAAAGGTGAGGTACCAAGTTTCATGTAACTGAATTTATATCATAAATTTTGAGATATTCATAGATATCTGATGTCTTGAAAAGTTCTACATGATATTCTGTCACTTGTGAATGTATGCACAAAAAAATGTATACTAACCTATTTCAGAATTGTATTACAGCAGCATCAGCAGCCTTAATCAAAACCACAGCCCCCTTGTCATGGGTACTGCACAACTATAAGAAACTGTACGCATGTCAAGAACCAAAGTGGGATTATTTATGGCTGTGGAGTTTCTTGTGAGGTTTGGCAGATGCTGAATTCACAAGAATCAGATGTAGTCCTTCTCAGAGGGTGAAGATGTATGGCACAAAGTCTGTGGCGGTCTTCTCCAGTGATTATTTTAAATCTAACATTGATATTATTCTGAAAAATATTCTTCAATCCGGTCATCTAAACCATTTAAATTTTACACTTGCCTAATAATTTTCTAATTTATGCAGACATTTCTGTAGAGAAAATGCAAACCTAGTGACAATAGGCTTGTTTTTTACCTGTTGCCTTTCACAAACTTTTTAGTTTCCTGCGCCCTCTTTCCCTCATCTGGTTTCCCTACAGGATCTATGGGTCCCCAAAAAAAAAACAATTTAGGGGAAGTTATGCAGGACTTGGGAATTATGCATTCAAAAACCATTAGCAGCTCTGTCATGTTTTGTATCTACAGAGATTTGAACTGATATTAGATGACAAAATGAGTCATTGATCACCTAGAAAAATCTTGACCCAGACTCGGAGTTTATAAAAGGAACAGAATATCCTCTAATTTCAAATATGTAACATAGATCATACCAAATAGCTGATGGTGATATAGGAACAAAACTTTTAAGAGATTGCAGTGTTAAACCAATTTGATTAGGTGGCATTGGTAAAATAGCACATCAAGAGGTAATCTTAGAAAAATCCTTTAGGTAAAATGTTATGATAGAAATTCAGCACTGAAAGGTATCATCATTCTTAACTTCTGGATAAATAGTTTCAATTTATTGTATTCAATGCTCTTATTCAGTCTTCTAAGCATTCATTTAAACTGCTGCACACTTATTCCACCCACTAGTAATTTGCAAGGGTTAGAGCAGGGATTTTTCTTTTTCTAAATTTGTTTCTCATGTCTCAATGCCCATCTCAGACACTGCTGAGAATGTCATTCAATAGGCTATCCTAACCAGAAAGAGATCTAAGCAAGCTTTTCTTCCAAGACTACAAATACTTCAAAAAGTGCTTCCCCTTTTCCTATGATTTCAAGAAGACTCCAGGAAAAAGAAAAAAACACTTTCTCTTACCTCATGGAAGCAGCTGTTCTTCTTCCTTTCAAATTTGACAAACAGACAGCACCAATGTACCTGAGAGCCTTGTACCACTGAAAAGCTTTCCAAGCCATGAGCAAGCATGTACAGAAATACATTTACAAAAAGAATAAAAAAGAATTACAGGTCAAATATTGTAAAATAGTTATCACTGGAATAGATACTGAAGTACATTCCGTATATTATTTTCTTGCATTTTTTAGATCATTCAGCTTACTTGATTAACTTACCCAGCACTGGAGTTGTATCCTGCACTCCCTGACTAATAGCAAAAATTTTAATTACTTCATTTGAAGCACAATTTTTTATTCATGGGAAATACCATAATATTTTTCCTATCCACAAAAATCAGCTTTTGAACTTCATCTGAAAAATTTGACAAATGTTTTCAAATTTCTTTTAGCTCACTGTTAAGAGACTATATGGTTTTTTTTTATTTATTTAGAGTCTGTATTAAGCTTTTAGAGTTTTATTTCAATCCTATTATTAGTGTTCTGTGATTCAATAACCTAAAACTTTAAACTGTTCAAATAGCCCTTTTCTTGTCAAGAATCATAAAGTTATCCAGAAGCTGGTCTTGGATTTCACTTATATTTAAATTCCAGGCAATTCTTACATTTTCTACTCTTCCTATTTTTGCAAAGCTCAGAATCCATATGAAATGTTTCAAATTGAGGCAGATAATGGGAGACTGTGTTTACATCTGATTCCTCATAAAATCTTATCAATTCTGAAATATCTGGCTCATTTAACTTGTCAGTAATTTATGCAGCTGGGTAATTGTGAAAGTTTTTACACAGTCTTATATCTAAAGAAACCAATCCCTTTTATTTATTGAATAGTCTGCTTATTTGTATTTATAGTATTTTACTTTTCAAACTAAAAAAATAGTGTGTTTCAATGTTTTGAAATCAATATTTTTTTCTCTTTTTACATAAATGTACAGCTCGTATTTTTTTCCCCAAAGATGTATGCTTTTCATTGGGGCATAGTAAGGACAAATCAATGAGACAAGTGTGCACAGTGAATCATCAGGGGTTTAAAACTGCCTAAAGATATATTAACTCGGAGTGAGTTATGCGTTAAGATATCCATTCTACTAAATATCTGCCAACATGAATGCTGGATAATGGAAAATTATAGAACCAATTCTGTAATCCTTACTCCATCTAGCAGTGTTGGGGCCAAATTTATGAAGGCCAGTTGGGTTTTAACGCAATCCATTCATGAAATCACAAAGTGTTCTAATAATTATCAATCAAATTAGAAAGTAATGCAAGGCTAATATGATGGACTTGAGAAGTTTGTACAACCTTCTCTTTTTTAACATCATTTTAAGACCTCTTCAAGGAAAAATACTTACAAAGTTTATTTCTGACAAATAACTGGGGCTGTTATTTGCAAAAAAATTTGCCAAACACTGTCCTATGAGAAAATCTGCAGAACTTGCACTGTGCTCAGTGTCCATGCCTCATTGAAGATATCTCACCTAAGAAATTAATATTTTGGGTTGTTTTGTTGTGTTCTTTTTTCACACGTGCTTCAGCTATGAAAAAAATTCTGACAGACACCAAGTTACATTGGAACTCTGGGACTATTTAATGAGACTCTGGACATTTTAGGTTGAGACAATAAATTCCTCTTCCCCTCCAAACACAGAGTTCTCAAAGTGGAATGTTGCTGCTTGTGCTAATCTATAAAATTAATGTCATATATGTTCTCAAATTAAAAGAATCCCAAGATTATTTTTCTTTTAAAGATTTTGCTTAGGTGTGTGACTGATGGAATCAAAAAAGAGAAATTATTGAACATCAATAAAAAATGTGCCAAAACCACATAGAACTCTAGAAAAATATCTACTGAAAAAAGTCTTGGTCTTCATGTTCTGGAAACCAAAAGACAACTGTCACATAGCTTCACTGCAGCAGTGAGGGAAGTGGAGAAAAAAGATCAGCAATATTCCAAAAGCCCTGATTCCTATGTATCATTTGATTCCTATACTAATCTCAGTAAGGCCTCATAGGCACTCATTTATGCATACAAATAAATTCACTGAGTTATATTTGTTTAATCTACTTTTGGTGTAAGTTTCCTCTTATTTTCAGACTACTACAGGTTTTGCACAACAGTTTTAACTTGTCAGCAAATGAAGAGAGCTTTTCCATCCCTTTCTGAAATCTTTTTTGCACTTGTCTTCCTCTGCTTTGTACTCAAAGATGAAATAATTTTTTTCCTCTATAATGGTCTGAGTTTTTTTTTTTTTTTCTGCGAGCTGCAAGAGTAAGCACTATAATTCTTCATTATCATCGGAATTCAAAACCGAGTGCATTTCCGACAGCTAGTCAGTGAGCAGTTCTGGCGTGCCATTGTACAGGGAGGCCCCACACATTTCATTTAACTTAAGGAGTCTAGATTTGACTGCAATTTTTTATTTTGTCCTTGAAGGAAAAGACAGCACCATCTGCTCTGTCTACAAAACTCCTAGTTTAGGAACTCTCGGAGTTCTGAAAATAAGGATAAAATGGATTAAATTATGTAGCCACCTAAGGTTAAATTCAAGCCTATGTAAAGAAGTGCAAGAAACATCCCTTGTCTTAAATCCATTTCAGGTCTTCAAAATATAGCTATAGTGGGATTTAAATAATATGTAGAGCTTATACTGCTACTAAATAAAATTGATTTCAGCCATTTGTGGGAACCTGTTTCTCTAATATTATGCATCAATGTGGCAATGAATTTAGTACAAACCCTAAATAACAATGATACCTGAGAAAAAGAATGAAATGAATGAGCCGTAGCTTCACCATCAAGGAAAAGAAAAGGTAGCTGGAGGATGGGTGGTTTTAACCCGAACAACTTGAACAAGACTGGGCCCAGCCTTGTGAGGATTTCCTGTGAAAGGAACCACCACCAGCAGCTGAAAAAAATATAAATGTTATAGTTCTGATTTGTGTTTCAGTAAATCATGGATTTATGTTTAAATGGATGTTTTGTGGTAAAATTCGCAGACAGACTCACCCAGGCCCTCAGTGTAGGCCGCTCTGGGCCTCTGTGGTGGGGCTGGGGCCTGGGATGCTGCCAGCTGCCGGTGCAGGCCGCACCAGGCTGGGTCTAGGAAGCTCCATTAGCAGTCCTTGCCTTGTGCCAGGATGGCTTTGAGTTTTACAGCCTGTCCTCTTCTACCTCCATGTTTCCACAAGTGTGTCCCATTAATGGAAAATTGACAGAAAGGGGAGGGTGAAATGCTATCAGTGTCCGATAGCGATTCCCGCACTTCACAGGTCTCAAGTATGTGGCAGCTGATGGAAGGAGGGTGTTGCTGGTCCTGGCTCTCCTCTGCAGAGCTCGTACTCTACTGACAACCCTCTCTGAAGCATAACAGGTGAATGGATAATTACTTTAATTGATGTGCACATATATTGCAAAATCATAGATACCAGGTCGGAAGAGACCTCAAGCATCATCTCCTCCAACCAACAACATTAACTAATTTTTTGGACATCACACAACTCACGCATTGAAGCTTCAAATTAGGAGAGAAGCTGATGTTAATTGTATGTTAACAACAACATTCAACATAGTGTGCATCATGACAACAGTGCAAGATCTTAAAAAGCAGGAAATTTACCATATCTTCCCTGACTGAGGATGGATAAAAGCTCAGATTTTTATCAAGATACTCATTATAGTTGCATATATTAAATTATAATTTCAAGGAAAGTATGTTTCATGTAAGTCAAACCAAAACAAACCCTAAGAGAAATCTTACATAGGGTGCAAAAGAACAGCTGAAGCATTTATTAAAAATCAGCTTTTGTGTTCACAACATGATAAAAGAACCTGTTGGAGGAAAAAACGTTTTTTAAAATCAGCAGATTTAAAAATAATATTTTAAATTCAAGAAGGGAAGACTCAATGGAAATGCTGTTCCAGCTCTTTGAAATCTAAACATTTCTTCATCAGAAAAGAAAGCAGATAATTTATAGTTTTATAGAAGAAGGAATTTTACATTTAAATAGTATTTTTTGCTGGATTTCAGCATTATTATGTTATGTTAAATTATCAAAATCCTTAAAATACTGACAGTCATAAAAAATATTAGTCTACACGCTTTCATTTTTCATATATGTGAGTAATATGCATATGATTTTTGCCTTTTGTGCACATAATTTTGAGTAGCTTTAAGGATCTGTGATTAATACAGGGAGTAAGGGCCATTCTTTTTTCTCCCCCGTGTAAAATATATATTTGTATTTTAAAAGTAAGTTTTCAAAATTTCTTCTACATTCTACCCTAGTTTTGCTCAAAGTATCTTTTCTCTGCTGTTGCTCAGTGTTGTATTTAAAGTCATCTAATAAAGAGCATGGAGACAAGATTCTCGCGCTGTAAGAATATTAGACTTTAAACAAATGTCTTTATCACCATTTTGCAGCGTTCAAATAAATGAATGGGTATGTGATCCAATGTTAAATTAAAAAAATATTTGTGAGAGTCTTTATAATGAATTCCGTTTCGTTTCCCAAGTGCCATGAAAAATAATTCAGATTTCAAGAGAGTCTATCCGATCAGGAGAAAGAGTATGAAAAATATTATGCAAATACATGCATAAGTATGAATCTTCTTTAGTGCTTGCAGTTCTGTTGCTTGTGATTTTAGCCATTGAGGGAAGAAATACAGCCTGTCTGTAATCTTGGCTGTCTTCATTATTTTAAAACCTACTATGATAAATTCATCCAACAATAAAACCTACCTCTTCCTCTTACTTTTTGCATCTGAATCACAAATAATTATTGTCATTTTATAGGATTCAGTTTGTCCTTAAAATAAGGGTGGTTGTCAATGCAGACTTCCCTGTGAGATTGCTACCTCTGCTGCGAGAGGCAGAGGCCTTTGCTCAGGGGACTCAGTTGGAGGCGAGGGTGCTGTTGAAGCTCACACTCTCCCTTTGCGATATCTTAAACATTCATATTTCTGGACCCAGAGGACAGGAAGGGAGCTCAGGACAGGCCGAGGGAAATGACAGTGTTATTCTGTCTGTGTTATGGAACCGGTGGGGTCTGCAACTGGCTTTCAGGTCAACCTGTTAATGTCAGCATCAGCAAGTTTTAGTTGGCTTGCTTCCTGCCACAGATAAGGATTCTGAATACTCAGCATCTTCATCCTTCTGCTGCTGGTTACTCAAATAGCATACGAGCTGTGTGAAATAGGAGGCATATCTAAACTCTTGTAGAAGACGAATGCTCATGAGCTGCAGATCCAGAGGTTATCCCAAAGATCCAAATGGTGGGTGAAGGGATTCACTTCTATGCTCCTTATACTTCTGCAGGCATGGGGTTGCATGTTTTCCATGCCTAAAACAAATGCTACTGACAGGTAAATTCTAATGGACTTTGATGTTAAAAGCTCTAGGATACGAACTTTTCTATTCTTCATTTTCCTCCTCCTTGTCACAGCTTGAAATGTTTTCTCAGTCATCAGGAGGAGCTGATCCCACTGGGAACAGCTTCTTGTGAAAGTGTTAATCTGCTGACTGTGACTGTGAATGTGACTTCTCTGAGATGTTATTAAGCATCCATATGTCATTTACCTCATTCTTCTCAAAGCTCAATGCACAGTGTCTGACACATGCTGCAGTTCTGTGGTGAAAGCTGTTGTTACCAAGATCGTATTTCTGATTATTGTAGAATAAAGAGGTATCTTATGAATCGTTTTCTGTCTATATTCTTGTATTAAATTATGATCTGAGATATTCCAGGTCACACATCATATGTAATTCCTGCATTTCAGAGTTACCTTGCTCAAGAGTAGCCTGTGAGCTGTCTAAACTACCTGGACATTTTAATGTGTATAAAACCCACAGATGTTGTGTTGTGGTACCCTGGATTTTACATATATAGTGATAAATTTGCCTCATCTATACTTAGGCTTATGATAGTTAACCATATTGCTACAAACATGAACATGGGATTCTGGAATGTGTCCACAGAAGAGCAGCAAAGCTGGTGAGGGGTCTGGAGAACAAGTCTTCTGACGAGCAGCTGAGGGATCTGGGGTTGTTCATCCTGGAGGAAAGGAGGCTGAGGGGAGACCTTATTGCTCTCTACAGCTGCCTAAAGGGAGGTTGGAGTGAGGCGGGGGTCAGTCTCTTCTCCCAAGGAACAGGCGATAGGACAAGAGGAAATGTCAAGAAACCAGGAGGGGATTAGGATCGATATTAGGAAAAATTTCTTCACCGAAAGGGTTATCAAACATTGAAACAGGCTGCCCAGGGAAGTGGTGGAATTGCCATCCCTGGAGATATTTAAAAGACAGGCAGATGTGGTGCTGAGGGACATGGTTTAGTGGTGGTTTTGTCAGTGTTGGGTTGATGGTTGGACTCGTTGTTCTCAAAGATCACTTCCAACCCAGACAATTCTATGATTCTATGTAACTTTGACTACATATACCGTCTTGGATTGCCTTTTCTACCTTTCTTAGTGTGTAAGACTCTGTGATTCTTAACAGTCTTGTGAAAGGTCTTGTGAGCTTTCTCTTAATCCTCTTGTGAAAGTAGATTGACAGTATATCCCAATGTCTTCAAAAGATAGTGAACCAGTAACATGCATTTAAAACTCTGACACGGCTACCCTGCCTTCTCTCAATTGCTCCCTCTCCAACGCTCTGGAAAAATTGCCATGGAAGTGTCTTTTTTCTGCTAGGAGCCCTTGTCTCCTTTTAGCAAAGGGTGTGCCATTGTTTGCTTGTGCTCTTTGTATGTCCTTTAGGTCACAATCAATTAATTGTCCCAAGTGAGTCACTATAAAAGAGGTAGAAGATGCTGTTGTAGTAACAGCTTCACAGCCCAGCTTTGCAAGGTGTGTTGTAGGTAGTTTATACAAGCTGCTCCTGCTCAGCTCGTTCCAGTTTGTGTAGAGAAAATGGTAGTCCATCTTGGGCTTCAACTTGCTTTTAAAATGCAGTTGGTAAATCCTCACACATTTGGAGTAGAAGCTCTGGCCTTATTTCCCATAAATAAGGATCATCATTCAGATTATATCTGTGGTCTAGAGCAATTCTTTATTGCCTTTTCTTCACTTGGCACATTGCTTTCTGAGTTACTTGATATTCTGCTATCTATAGGCATTACAAAGAATGTCTCATGATCTCTTCTGACTCTTATTTCAGTGGCCTTGAAAAACAGACCTTGTCTCTCAGAATATTTAAAGATTTTAGTCTGAGTTTAAAACAAAAAAAGCTTAGTTATAACATCATGTCTGAAATACATTATTCAACTTGATATGAAGTAGAGGGAAGGTCTGTGACAATGGAGAATTGGAAGGAGAAATTAGCACTGATTTCCCTCGAAGGCCCAGCTCACCCCATGGTCGCCATCTTAAATTAGTCACTAAATAGTAGCATGCAGCAGGGGCTATAAATAACTACAAGAAACACTTCCGGCACTTTACATGTGGAATTAACCTGACTTTCTGTACACCCAACTCTGTTGGAAATACTGCGGTACCCCAGGGACTGTATGTGTCAGGAGGGAGGAGAAATGTTATGAAAAGTTTTGATATAACTTAAACATACAAAGTAGTAATTATTTCATTTCACTTGTATGTGAAAATGATTTACTAGCACATCTTCTATAAAAAAAAGCTCTTGCCTTAAGTGAACACACTCATCTGTGCTTGCAAACATAATGCTATTTGCCTCATAAGCTCACAATGGAAAGAGAACCTGTTACAAATTCAGTCAATGATCCAACAGGAAATTAAACCTTTTAAAAATGGATGAACCAATGGACCAAGAGTAATGGAAGAAAATGCACAAAATGGGAAGAGTGAGTCATTAACTTGATTTAAATATGATTTTTTATTTTTTGGCAGTAAGGCACCAAGGTCTGACATAATTTCCATTTTCAAAAATTCAACAAAACGAGAACTTCCAGAATCAGAACTAAACACTGAAAAGATGTTTTGTTTTTTTTTTAATTCGAAAAAAAGAATGATTCCATATTGGGCAGGAGAAAAATATCAGAAAAAATATATATCTGTGAATCTCTATTTAATATATAGTTACCCTTTTCTATGACTTCTGAGGAGAAAAGGATTTGCTCTTGTTTTATAATATTTAATTATATGAAAGGATAGAAAAGACAGAAGAAAGATCCTTTACTCTGAATCTGAAGAATTCAGAGCTAGCCAAAAATACATATTACTGCATGATTCCCACTCACACCCCACCACTGGTATCTGATTTACAGGACCTCACTACTGTCTTGATTTAAGGTTGGTGGTGCTGTTATTACAAATAATATTACATTGTTGAAAGACACACACAAAAAAGTAATTGCTATATGTAGAGAAGATGTCAGGTCCTTAACGTTAAGACACACAGCCCTCCAGGGTAAAACTCTACTTTGTAGCTGTATGAACACTTTCACAGAAATATATCCAAAATTATTGGATGGAAATTGGTACTTTTGTGGCAATCTTGAATCTCAGGTTATGCTATATTCCTCTTTGTAACACTGATTTTCATTGCTGCTACAGAAAAGTGAGTTTAGCCAAGCTGACGAGTAAAGATTATATCAGAAAACATCAAAGGTCTCATTTTCTTTACTTTTCCATTGCTAAGTGGTTCAAAAACTAATCAATAACAAAAATAAAATGGCTTCCAGGAACCAAATCCCAGTCATTTTTACAGATTATTGTTGGGACATTTTGTTTTTCATTGTAATGTATTAATCAATCACACCCACAAGTAGTTAACAGTGATGTTGCTTGTGTAATTAGCATCAAGCCATGAAACTTGGAGAAACCATGATACTTTCTCCAAGGTTGGAGAAAAGCTCATTTTGTTTATGTTCTATATATAAGTTTTGAGATGTTCTCTTTGGGATTTATTTAGGTGATATATTGTGGAAAATAGATTTGTATTAGTGTATTTGTACTAGTGCAGCATTTAACATTTTTTCACACATACCCAAACTAATAAGAACATGGTTAGAATGATAACAATAGAAAACTATCCTCTAGAGGGAGACTTTTTAGCCATGTCTTTGCCACTAATGCTGATAAATTCACTGATAAAGAGCAGTAAGAGCAGTGTCGTTGGAGTGCAGAGGGAATAGGGGAACCTGTTAGTTGCTTGGAAGTTTAATCCCAAGGTCATGTCCTGTCCAGGAGCTTTTACATCATGATGCCATATGTGGAGCCATAGACATGGGCAGGCCTGTTTTGAGTTGATGGTATTGCCAACGGGATTACTCTGTAAATGAGACACAGCGATGTATTTTCAAAGCAATAAACAGAGGGACGCAGACAAATCCTATTAATAAATAACAGGATTTGTGCTTGCACTGCACCTCCTACTCACCACCTTGAAAATTTACCCCATGCTGTCTGAACCGTTGTTCTGCATAAAATCAAGTAAATTACAGTCCATTTAAAAATAAGCTAAAAACCCCCATCGGATTCCACTGAAGTGTGAATAATGATGCAACAGTCATCAGCTGTGGTTGCCATAAGAAACAAGATTTCATAAATCTATAAAGTGTAGAAGAGACAGAAATGCCACAGGCAACATTAATCTAGTAAAATGATAACCAAAATGGGATCTTATTTATTTTCAGTGTTGGGTCTCTTTATTTTTCAGCTCCTATGGTTTCTCAACAGATCAACACAAGCAGCTGTCTGAATTCCAACTGTAAAACTAAACAGTTTTAAGAAGCCTGAAGGCTCAATCTGATTGACTGTATTATCCACCCATTGTTAATAGTCATAAATTATTTGTTTCTTTTGGAGAAAGCCAAGAAGAAATACAAATAAGGGAATTTAATCTGCGTCATAAGTCAATTCATATCACATTGCTGTTAAACAGTCAAAACTACCACACATAAGACAAAATCTGCTCTGAATATTTGCAGTGTTTCATATTTTAAAAGTCCTAGCATATCATTTTTGGGGACATGGGTGTAGATTACCATGAACACAGAAAATGTTTATTTTATTAAATAAAAAGAAATAAAAATTAGAGCAGGCAAGTGGAGTAGCACTGATCCTAAGAACCGACTTGCTGAATTTGAAGCAGAAATCTCTATTTTCTGCACCTTAATTCTTATTTGTATGATCAGTATAAATTCCCACAGCACAAGCAGGTCACTGGGTGATCCATGCATGAAGACAAAGTACCATATGACACATTGTCAAGAATAAAAAAAAAAGGTTGACAAACATTGGGAGTCATAAACTTTGGAAGAGGATATAAATTGTCAGAAAGGAAGCAAAAATAAGGGTGTTTCTCTGCAGTCATTGACAGCTATAGCGTTCAGGAAAACATTGTGTTTAGATCTGCATAATGGCAGGAGCAGAGTCGAGTGTAACTAGTGAGGGGATGTGACGAGCTGCCTGGAAGATTTCTTTAGAAGTGTTTGGATAGGGAGAAAGATTGTTCTGGAGTAAAGGAAAACCCATTGAGCTTTCTTTTCTACGTTTAATAAACACCTTTGTAGAGGAAGCATGCTTTTGAAGTTATATTTTTATGCTTGAATACAAATGTGTCTCTTGATGTTTTCCATCCTTCTAATGAGATTGGACATACGTTTGATGTAGGCTTCCAAGAATGCTTAGAATAAAATTCAACTACTCAGATTTTCCATTCACTTTAATAGTTAAAAAAAGGTTTCAATTAAATACGATTCATCTTCTCTGCATGTACGTGTATAGCACTGTAACAAATTTAAGACACTGAATGTCTCAAACCCTTATTATTAGAGCTTCAGGTAAATAAATACAGAGACACTTCATCAAATGTAGTAACAAACTGAGAGTGAAGAAGTTAGGAATACAATTTTATCTCATTTGCTTTATTTAATTTCTATTACTTTCATACTTGATTTTTGTTTTTCTTCTTGCATAGTTACATGTTTATACAGACAGACCCGGGTCTGGGTATGGCATACAGACTTAAAGTCACTGTGGTTACCTGTTGTCATGTTTTAACCCCATCTGGCAACTAGAACCACGCAGCTGCTCCCTAACTCCCCCATTTTGGATGGGGGAGAGAACCAGAAGAGTCAAAGTGAGAAAAAACTTGTGGGTTGAGATAAAGACAGTTTAATAAGTAAAGAAAAAGCCAGTCATGCAAGCAAAACAAAACAAGGAATTCATTCACTGCTTCCAATCATCAGAGAGATGCTCAGCCATCTCCAGGATGTAAAATGGTGTATTTAAAAGTCAAGCATGACATTGCATGCATGCCCACTTGGTAGTGTACTTGGACTTTAATATTGCCTGAATATCTTTGAAGTCTGAAAAGCAATTTGTTAATGTTATGTGTATTAACTTAAAGGTGTTTCTCAGTATCACTGTTTCTCATTCAGATCCTGTGGAATGCATACAATACTTCCAAATCATTTCTATTTGTCTTAGCTACTAAAATGTCAACAAAAGGCTCTGTTCTGATGACCCTTGCACATTAGTTTTTGGTGAGTAAGAACCTGCTCAAAGTCTACTGAAATCAGAAAATTACCCTTGATTTCCAGAGAGCTGAATGAAGTGTATTCAAACATTTCATTTAGCTTATGTCTTCTCCCTTCAGTTTCCTTATATGTGTTTGTCTTCTTCACCTGCCTCTTTTAATTCTTCAGCTACCGTTATCTTGAACCTGGTGTGAAATTAGAGTAAAAAATATTTAGGGATGAGAAATGCCCTCATCTCACTGTAAATTCCATAGAGTGTGCCTCGTAGAGCAAGATAAAGAAGCATAAGTAAATGTAAGAACTCATTATATGGGCTTGATATTTAATGGTGTACTTTTACAGACACCTGAGGCATACACCTGTCCTAGTTGTTTTGCAAGATAAATTGCATAACAAGGTCTACCAAGGAACTAATTTTTATATGAAATGTGAACTTGGAAAATTTGGTTAAGCTGACAATATTGAAAAACTTCTAGGCTTTCAGTTGCTAATGTTTCTCTTGACTGTCTTTTGTTCTTGAGTGTCCCGTTGGAATAATGTGAGTCTTCCTACAGTAGTTTTCTGTGACTACTCGACAACAACATGATCCTCCTCAGTAACTTGGAAAAACTAATTTATGTATGTTCATTAGATGTTTGTCAAAAGATATAAACATTATTCATGAAGCTTAGCTTCTGTCTATGATTAGTTTAGATGAACAGACTTTCATTATGTTATAAGAAATAAATCCTTTTAAAGACTTAAACCAATGCTCTTCGGATCCACAATTATAAATTCTCCTACTTAAGGGGATAGAGCTTTTGTTAAGCTAGTGTGAATGCCATAGATAAATTATTAACATTGTCTTTTTCATAACTTCATGGCCAGGTGAAATGCTTATAGGTATGTATTTCATTTATATAAAATATGTGTGAATCTATGTATTGCATTTTAAAGGAAAAAACAAATGAGAGCTGCAGAAGTCTCTTGCACAGAATTAATTCTACTTTGCATTTTGGAAGTGCTGTAAATCATTGTAGTCAGAGTTTATGATTTCCATCAAAGAGCACAAGGGACATATTTCACTGTGGTCTGTCCATTATTCTGCACATACTTGAGAAGAGAAACTCAAACAAAGCTCTCATTAGGAAACATTGACATAAGACTAGCAGAGAATTCATTTACTTGTACATGGTGATACAGCAGAGAAGTCAGTGAGAGCCGTATATTACACTGCCACAGCAGGTGGAAGGGGTGAAAAGGAGATGTGCATCTAGACATGTACTTTTTGTACAGCTCTTCCAAGGTTTGTGTTTGTTTTTATTTTTGGTAGCTTGAAAGTGAAAGAAAATTTATAGCTGATGTGTCAGGGAGCAGGGAGGGATGGCTGCTCCTTGAGCACCCAGAGCTACAGGCTGAGCCCAGGTGGTCCCATGGCAGGGCCCAGCCCCATGGCACTCCGGGGGCAGCAGTGGGGGGCAACCAAGAGTCCTAATCCTTCATGGGACCATACTGATGAGGCAGATCAAATGGGATTTGAGTCAGCTTCAGGTCCAGTGAGGATAATTAGGGTTGAACACAGTCCAGCGATCACCAGGCAGGTCCCCAGTGACAAAGGGAAGGTCAAGGTGGGATATCAGACCCCTGGATTAAGATCTGGATCAATGAGGCCCATAGCCAGGCACAGATGTGGCTGCGATGGAGGTACAGGTGGGTGCTCCTGTGTTATAGCTCAGACCAAGACTGAGAACCCAGACCTGAGCTCAAATGGGATGGTGAAGCTCCCAGGTGAGGCTGGTCAAGGCAATTAAGCCCTATTAGTGCCCTCAGAGCCCTGAAATATAGCAGATAAAAATCTGATGAGAGCCTCTTGGCTGTACAACAGCAGGAACTTTTCTAGTAATAGATGTGATGAGCATTTTCAAGAGCTCATTACACAAGAGGGTATGTGTGCTTTACAAATGTTGTCTTGGCATATCTATACCTGTTTTATGGCTTCCATGTCCAGAAGGGGTTACGGTCAGAGCTACTGTTGTCGTTGAAGTTCTGCCAGAGTAGCAGTGTGGGAACCACTTAAGGGTGTTTAGTGGGCTGGCCAGAATAAATGGAGGGATAGGCAAGAGAAATAGTGTCTCAGCTGTATGTATTCTGGTTTGGGTGGTGGCATGTTTTTGTATTTTTATTTCATAGGTTTGAGAAAACTTCAGAAAATGCTGTAAAAGAGAAAAAAAGTGGTGTTTACTCTGTGTGGGAAACTTTAATTTTTTTTTCAATTTATGTGGCTGAATATTTTTCTTTATTCTAGTTCTGCAGGTATCATGCAAAATACATAGAAACTGAATCACATTTAAACTTTAACTTACACTAAATGAAATTGATCTTGTCAGCTTGTATTCACTGGCTCTTATTGAATCTGTTGCTATTAGGATGATGTGATACATTCATTTTGTTTCTTTCTAGTGCTGATCTCTATTTTAGATTCTCGCTGGTATCATACCCTGTGGGATACCTGCAGACATGGAAACATATTAATTGCGGCATTTATTTTTTTCGAGGCCTATTAGCACCTTTTTTCTGCTGCCCATTAAATCTGTACAGTTATCGAGTTCTCCAAAACAGCAGGTTTGCCCCCTCCTTGCTGTAGGTGGCCATTCATTCTACTTTTTGGTCATTTGAACTCAGATGGTTGGGGTTTGGGCATACTTTTGTCAATATTCAAAATGTACCCTTACATTCTTAAGAGAATTCTCAACTTTTAACCCCTTTTTAAGTAATATTACCTGTAATGCTGATATTTTTGCAATTCCATGTGTTTCTTCAGTTATACAATAGTTGTTTATAAAGGTTCATTGAGCCAAGTGCATGGTATATTTGTAGTTTCCATAAAAAATTGATCCTGAAGTGCTCTGCGGCTCTCCAGGAGAGTTTTAGTCTGTGAGCTTGAATTCCTTTTCGATTTCGTGGCTCTGCCATATCTCATAGTTCTTATTAGAGCCAATGGACTTCATAACCTTAGCAACAAGTGAGAAATTAGTGCATGCAAGTACTGCGTGTGTGGTCAGTCTGGATCAACAGTGGAGTAGATGTATCAGTTACCTGACCCATATTGTCCTTAAAATACCATATAAGCATTTGTCTAAGAAGGATCAATCTGTTTTGCAGATTATCTAGTGTTCTCTCTGGTATCCTTGCTGGGGAGGAGGGGGCAGAAAAAGGAGTAAGTGGAATTTAATTGCCTTTTCTTAATAACTGGAAACTTGTCCTTGTTGAGCTTTATAAGGTTCAATCTTGCCAGCCTAATCTGCCCAATCTTGCAGCCCATTCAGGTCTTCCTGCAGGGTGGCTCTCCCTTCTCAAGTGTCCACTTCCCCACTCAGTATGGTATCATCACCAAACTTCATCGGGCTACACTTCATCCCACTGTCTGGATCCTTTATGACCTTATTAGAGACCGCTTTGCTGTGGGTATGCTGATGTTGTCAGGATTTATGCCATGGAAAATTCAACAACAAAGCTAACTGGCTGTATGAAGGAAAGGAGGAGGAGATGTACTGGACCCAGTGTGTGTCTGCCTGGACTGGGCAGAGGACCTGGACTGGAAATGTGATGTGGATGCTGGTAGTTGTCTTGGTAATGGGGTGTATAGACCATATTAGATATACAGCTCTGGGGGCTGGAGTCTCAAAATTAATAGTCTGCTCAATGTGAAATGAATCCCAGTGGTATCACTAATGTAACTGTTTCGGTGATAGAGAAATGCACAGTTCCTTGTCTTGTTTCCATTCCCCTTTATATATGAACATAAACATGAAGAAGCATCGTTTTTTTAAATAAATGCAATAGAATTAGAAAACAAGATTATTACATACTTTGAGAGCACATTAGTATTCAAATTGTCAGTTATTAAATAAGGAATTAACAGTTGTATTAAATGGGAACACTGATCTGCATGTTTAACATCATGGTAGATGTTATTGGGAAAAACTATTTTGACTTAACAAAAGTCAGCTCTCAAAACTCCTGTACTAACAACCTGTAACCGTTCATTTTCTGAATCAACCAACACATGAGCACAAGGTGTCGCTCAGTACAGTGCTTCCTGGTTGCTGCTTTCTGACTGACAGCAGAGGTGGGGGCAAGGGGCTGGAAGGGGAGAAGGCGTTACGCTAAGAGTGGTTTATGAATTTCAAATAATTGGTGTTTCAAACCAGTGTTCATTTCTCCATCAGCGAGGAGCATAGCTTGTTTATCACATTTTTAAAGGGATGAAAGGAAATATACGCATATTAATGTAAAAAAAGATTTATAAATGGTTGAGTGAGAACTTTTCAAACAAGCCTCAATGAGGAAAGATAATAACATGGTTGTTTTCTAGATAAACTTAAACTGGTTTTCAGCCCTACCCAGAAGGGACACCTGGACCACGTGCTTTTCCTGCCAAGGGGCAGTTATATCAAAAGAATAATCTCAATATCTAAGTCTGAATTATGGAGTTAAAAAATTGTCAGCTGAGGCAAGAGTTTAGTTCTGTATTCCCTGCCAATGACTGCAGTCCTCAGACTTCCATGGACCTAGAATTACACAGAGTTAAGGCTAATGGAATGTTTTCCAGAAATCAGTAGAGGAGCTAAGCAGGGTGGGAATGAAATGCAGCACTCGTGTTTTATCAGCTCTCAAGCCTAGGATAATTGCGTATGTCTGGCCTAGTAAATATTTCCATTTAGACGGAATACTTAAGAGTTGAATAGTTTCTTCTTTAATAGCTCTGCACCAGAACATCCTGAGCTTTAGTTTCATCTAAGGTCAGAGTACAAAGTGACCTTTAGATTGTGTTAGTATTTGAGCTGTTTCACATGCAACTACAAATAAAATCATAGATATCTCTATGGCTTTAAGAAGTTATTAACCCAGTGTTTTGAGGATGTTTGCAGCATTTAAATAATGTGGTTAGTCTATATAGTTTTTGTGGTAAACCACAGAAGAGAGCATGGCCCAAGTCAGCCTGGCAGGTGCCAGTGCTCCTCACAGCTACTGCCCTGAGTCATGGTCTGGCTCCCTCCACTTGCACCAGGCTCCCTCTGTGCTCCAAGGGGTTTCCAGTGAGGCTCTGTAATTATTTATCTGTGCTTTTCCTAAGAATAATGGGGAAATTGCATTGCAGGCTGCAGGTATCTTACTCAGTTCCCAGCCTGCATGTTAAATGTCCATCAGCATAGGATGCAGCAGTTCAGAGTCACGGAATTGTAGGAGTTGGAAGGAACCTTTGGAGATCATCTAGTCCATCTCAGGTGCAGGGAACCCAGCTTGGCACTACCTGCCTTGGTGCTGTTTGCCAGGGATGGATGTGGGAGGATCTGGCTCACTTGTAGAAGGAGCAAGGAATAAGATGTGTCTCTCCTGCGGAGAGCCTGGCCGTGAACTCATGGTTGTGCAGATGTGCTTGAATGACTCTGAGGTGCCTGGAAACAAGCAAGGCAATACAAGTATATTTATTTTTTACTGAAGGTATTGGTCCCTCGGCTATAAGGACAATGTCAGATTAAGGTTTGGGTGTTGAAAGATTCTTGAATTTTAATCCGATCCCAAATTCCAGCCTTTTTCCGGATCCAATAGTTTCTCTAGAGTCAGAAAAATGGTTGGTGTGAAGGAGGACTAATGTTTAATCTTGTTTAATGGTAGAGTGGCATACTGAAAGTTAGGGTTAGGGAATCTGAAGAAGTTAATATGCAACAGGAAGAAGAAAGAGATGTGTAAATGTATGATTTTGCCTGAATACATGGTGAACTTAGGTACTTCAGCTAGCCTTCTGTGTGTTGGCAGTTATACAGATAACTACACTTTTCTGTTGAAACAGAGAGGCTAATACTGGGAATAATAGAAAAACTTCTTTAATATTGGTGCAAAGTGAAGAAAGGGTGGGTATGGATGGAAAGGAGAGATGAGATAGGCTGCAGGCTCGCTGTAAGGGAGTGTGGAGAAGAGGGAGCAGGGTCTGAATGCCAGGTTTCTGCCTAATGGATATTAAAGCAGTTGGGGTCTGAAGCACTCAGATACAGTATTTAATATGTGAGCATTAACTGCAGCTGTCATGCTGTATAGTGGAATAGCACTATCATCATTTTATTACCTTTGATTAGTTGAAATTGTATCTTATAGCAAAAAACCCCACACTATAAATGCATTTACCAGCAGCTGTATATATGCCTGGCACTGGCATCATAAGAAGATGCTGCATTACAGAGGCACCATTCATCACACTTTAGATTTGAGGCAATATCCTCTTTCTAAATTAACGTCATCACCTTATGACAGCTGTGACCACTAGCTCAGTTATAGTTGATGAGCTTGTCGCTGTTTCCAATATAAATTCTGTCTTTAATAGATTGATTTGAAAGTTAGATCCACTTAGCTATAAAAATCTGCTCTGGGTTGGAACTTGGCGTATAGGACTCTCTCTAGATGATTTTCTTCACAGTCCTTCTGTGCTTGATTGAAAACTTTTTGCCAAATCTAGTCAACCATAATAAACTTTTGGAAATAGTAATTGAGGATCTTGATGGCTGTGTGGCTGTGTTTTTAGCCAAACGGTTCCTTCTGTGGGGAGCAAGTGCAATCTATTTATTGATGATGTGATGTTTCCAAATCCAAAGGGTGCTTGAATATTATTCTGCACTAAATGGTTCATTGAGCAATTTTGGCCTCCCTTCTCTCTCCAAAATGCATATTAGCTCTGTTCCTTCTCCTAAGAGTATCAGAAATTTGAACAAGAAAATTTCATACTGGATTAAACGAAAATGTAGTTCTATGTGTTTATTTTTGGTTTAACATATAAAATCATCAAATTTAATAACTCTTCAAAAAATAAGTTGAAATGACTCACTATATCCAAAATAAAGCAATTATTCCTCTGCATTTTTTCCCTGTTTCTTGGGGGAAACTATACCTAGAAAATTCAACTTATAAATATGTAGTTTTATTTAGCTGCAAATGCTTTGAAAAAAAAGAAATTGCTGTTTTTAGTCTTGAGATTATATTCTATCACCTGTTTACAGAAAATTTGTCCAACAATGCTAAAAAAAAAAAACAAAACAGCTGGTAACAGCCACTCACTCAACACGTATTTATCAGCAAAAATTTAAATAAGAACATCTGATGACCAGCTGTCTCCATTCGTATTGCAAGATAAGACATTTTAGCAATCTCTGTATTTGGGAAACAGGCAATTCATCAGTTATTTTTGCCAGTTTTCATCTCAGTGAATTAAAATTTCAGAAAGCACTCCCATGACAGAATACATGTGACTGCACAGAGGCTCTGTGTTTCCACGCAGGCTTTTGGGGCTGTGCTATAGAAAATAGAAGTGTGGCATGATATTCTAGCTGATGTTAACGTAAAGCCCAGAGGAATAGTACATGGGCTTTCATGTCACTCGTGTGACATCTTTGAGACAGTTCCTGATTCAGCAGTCTCACAAAAGCTTGTGGTCGTGCCCATTAGGCACTTCTCCTTTTGGTGTTGAAAAAAGCACCATGTCTTCTAGCATATGCAGGATGATAAACCAGCTTGTTCCAAGCATTGTCTGGGTCTCCCCAGATCCAGCGACAGGTCATCATCTCTGTGACAAGAGCCCTCTTAGGACAGAATATCCCATCGGTGGATACAAAGCCGAGGTTGTACTGTATGTCCTTCCTTCTGCACAAGACTTGTATTCCTCTGCCTGGCCATGGTCAAATCTTATGGCAGTTTTATCATGTGGGAAGTTCACTGCATCAATTCCTACATATATTAACTACTCAAATGAAATATTAATATTTCATAAAATGGAAAATATTCTATAACTTAAAAATTTATGTTACATCTTTTTATCATTGTAGTTGAGGAATGATTTGTCCTGAACCCAAGAGGGTTGTTTCTTCCTAGGGTGCACCAGCGTTGATAGCTAAGTGTGGTTACAGAAGGGCAGTTCTCTTGCCTGTGTTTATTAGTGGGCTGTGCAGTCACAGGAAGATCAAGAGATCTTTCTGTAGCGTTTATTGCCGTGTGGGAAGGTCCAGTGGATGTCAACCAACCAAACTGTGGTCTGTGCAGGATGCATCACCTTCACGTCTTCCTGATTTGTATTTCTATTCTGCAGGTTATTTAGTATCAGATGAGTGATCAAGCTTTCACTGGAAACAGGAAAAAACGCCAAGGCAACATTCAGCTTAGCACCTCATTCGCATATATCCATCTATTGTAATCTGTAATTAGCTACAGTTTACTGAAATGCTCCTGGCACAAATATTTTCACATCTATTCACTGTTCCACTTTAAATTCCACCTCATTAAAACGTCATAAAAAGCGCTATCTTGACGTGCTTCCCATGTGAATGTAGGATTAAAGCTGCTATTTGTTCATTCACCAAAATCTCTTCTGCACACACACCTATGTGTTGGTGGCCTGGAGGGGTGAGCAATACTTGAGCCTTTAGGTTGACCCCCTGAGATCAGTGTGATGCAAATGCTGGATGTTGTAGCAGTGCAAAGCTGGCCTCCCTTCTGCTCCTTGGAGTTGCCTTTAATGTCTTCATAATCCGTCAGTGATGGAAAGAGGCATAATGAGTGCAGAAGGAGGCATAACTCAAATATTCTTGGAATACTAGGGGAAAATGAAAAAATGGTGAGCTTTTTACAGAGCAGTAATACCATGTGATATAAGCTTTCTTGAAGCCTGATAAACCTGTCAGAAACACTGTCTTACTAATAGTTCATAATACCTTGTTGTAGAAGAACTAATCAGTGATTTCTGAATCAAACTGGCAATTCAGAAATGAGTCATTGCTCACATTGATTTTTTTTTTTTGATTTTTTTTTTATGTGGTTGACATCTGTCATGAAATACAGTAGCAGCATGTTACCATCCCATAGTCACAATTATGATTCAAGTTTCAAACAATGAGACATGACTTTTGACCTATTCCTATGCAAATTCTTTACTACTATATTTTGATAGTTTAACCAAATATAATTTGACTAAGATTTGAAAGAAAGGCTACTACTAGAAAGCCATAAACTATTTAGAGCTGAAACTAATAATTTGTTATAAATTCCTTACCAAAACCTGTTCTTAAAAATTTCTATTAAAAGCATAGACTTTGGGTCTAAGGGAACCTACATTTTCAGTAAAGTGACAAGTGCTCACCAATGTTTAATACAGGCATGTAAGAATATTACAGGATATATATGTATCTAGAGGTATAGTAATATTCTGAGGTATTATGGATGTCTTCTCTGAGTTTGGAATGGCACTCAGAATACTGACAGTTTACTCAGTGGCTCATCCATCTTTACTATCACTTCAAACTTTTCACACTGAGAACAACCAGCCATTGGAATAATCTCCTCAGGGAAGTGGTAGATTCCTCACCATTGGACACTTTTAAGATTCAGCTGCACAGGGTGCTGGGCCACCTTGTCTAGACCGTGCTTTGGCTGAGAAAGGTTGGACCAAGTGATCCTTGAGGTCCCTTCCAACCTGGTATTCTATGATCAAATCTCTGAAAAGCTTCAGCCAGCTAGAATATATTATGTTTCAAAGCTTACAGTATTTCCTTCTTTCACTGTCAAATAGAAAACTTGAAATTGGACAGCCCCCCAGCTCTTAGCACTGACAGTGCTGTGATTGTGAGTTACCTTCCAGGTCTAACATTTCATGACTTATGTGGTTGGAAGGGAGAACTAAAAAAATACAAGGGAAACCTCTGGGTCATGGGTCTGTAAGAGGCAGTCACTGAGACCACGGGTTATTCTGTGCCACACTGATTCTGTGAGCAGTGCTGTGGGGACAAGAGCAAGGATAGGAACTGTACTATAGATTTTTTTAAAAACACATTTGCCTGAATGGTGGAATAGGTTAAACTCGGGACATAGAAACATTTTCTTGTGAAGGCTTGAAAATAGCTTTATGGCTTCATAAGGATTTCATGCTCTCCACCACTATTTCTCTTGAGAAAATACAGGCTGTGTCAATATTTGCAGAGCTGAGTGTTGACCAGATATTGGAGATGGTCTGTAAAATGATTGCAATCTAAAACCAAACAGGAAACTCCCAGACCTAAAACTGTAATCAAAAAGGAAAACATTCCCACAGATGTGTGCCATGAAACAAGTAAAACAGAATAAATGAACATTCATAAACTTATCACAATTTTTGTTTAATTCTAAATGAAAGTGATTATGGAAATAGATAATCATTGCAAAATATAATAATTGGATTTAGGAGAAGCTGTCATGTGGACCTATACTTATAAAGGTATCATGAATCTATTTAATCAAAGAAAAAATATTGTTAATCATCTTTGCTTAAGATTAGGTTTTTTGGGAATAGAGAAATTGTAGATAACATCTTAAATTCCAGTTTGAGTCATAGTACTCCTTCTGTTCTACCTCTTGTGACTGTAGAAATGCATCTATCTTCTCAGTATAACAAATGAGTTATTTCTTTATTTTCCATAATTGTTTTCCACTCTAATACTGAATTACAAATACAAAAAGGGTAAGTGTTAGAAGATGAAATGATTTTCTTATTGGCAGTTTAAGAGTTATTGAATATTTTATTTGGTACCCTAAATATCATTAACGCTTGGTGAGGGAGCTCAAAAACATTCATGGAACTTTAAAAAAAAAAAAAAAAAAAAGAGGGAGAGATATTAAACCAGAAAACTTCTCCCCTTGAGATACCCCAGGAAATTCCCATGTCTTAATTCTAGTTTCTTTAATATAAATTTTCAGAAGGCTTGATCTTTCTGTGTATAAAGGAATTATCTTTTATTAATACACCCATAAAGCTGTGTGTATTGAGTTGTTCATACTGGCGATATTTCTTAAACTTTTAAAACCATTTCTGAAATAGCTTCCCAGTTAAATATATGGTGTATACATAATACATGATAGTGTGCTGTGGTATAAAGATTTTAATTGGTTTTTAGTTTGAATCATCTGGGTTACTTACTCTTTAAGGCACAATTTTTTAACAGAACTCTGTTCCTATATTCTTCTGTGTCCTTTCTCTTAAAGATAGGGTAACATGCCACTCCTGCACCCATTGGAAGAAAATGGGGTTTGTTATTGCTGCGAGAGAAGTAGGAATTAACTCCCACCCAATGCTCCCCACACAGCTCTCTGCTTTTTCTGTCCCCTGTTTCCAGCCTCCAATGTTTGGTCTTTGGTCATGTGAAATACATGAACTCTGTGTTCAAAGAGTATGCCTTTGAATCTGCTGGGACTCTGACATAAATAAACTACATTAAAGGCTGTCAGGGACCAACCCCCAAGGATAAATCCAGAAGCTTAGAAGAGGAAAATGTAAGTTCTATTGAAACCAGTATGTTTATACCAGCATCTACAGCTAAAGATAAGGTCTGGAATGATAAGCAGCAGATAGGATCATACCACAATGTAAACTTACAACAAATTTCAGATAAATACATATTTTATATACAAAGAAATGCTCCCATAAATCGGTAGGGAACTTCATAATCACAGCTTCAGAATTGAAAGTGTAATTGTTTTATCTGATTTCCTTTTTTTTTTTTTCTTTTGAAATGTAATTTCTTGATATAAGGGAGGGAACTCTTCACTGTTTGATTTATTTTTTTAATTATTTATTTTTGTAATTAGTTGCTCAATTTAATTAGCTTTCCCAAATCACTCTCAGTAGTGCCAGTGTGTTTGTGGAACAATATGCACTCCCTCTGGCGGTCAAACAATACTTTTGGAGCCTTTCATCTCAAAAACAACAGTACAGTGTTTTTCCAGAGAAGGGTTGTTGTATCAAGGTTTATACAGCTTGCTGTGAATTTTATGGTATCTTTTTTTCTATTCCTGTGATAGATGTGGCATTTACAAATTTAATATGATATGGACAAAATAACTTCAGCTGAATCACTGTAAACAGAAATTAATTGGCTTCCAAAATTTTTATTAAAATTCATAACCCCACACAGCTATAGAGAAATCCCTTTTGGGGGTGGGAGGGAAGCCTCTGTAAGATTTTTCAGGTTTCATATACATTAATAGAACATGAAAAGCTTTGTCGTTAACTATTGTAAAAGTACGGTCCCATAAAACACCTGCATTCCCTGTGCACCCTCCTCTGAAATGAGTGCTGTTGCTGAAAGCAAATTATTAAACGCACATTTATTTCCTGAATTAGTTGTTTAAAGATTGGCAAAGATAAAGCTCTTGCTTTATCTCCCTGTGCTACCCAAGCGCATTTTCCCATGCCATTCCCAGTAGCACTGAAGGATGCTCCTGGTCTGGTCCCACACTCCTCGTCCTTTGCTGCCACAGCCAATTAATATTAGTCCACTCACCCCATCTCCCCTCTCTCCTGCTTCCTGAGAACATGCTGCTAATGGACCATGCATGCAGCAAGCCTCAATCCCTAAAGGAGGGCTACATCAGGGAAAAGGGACATAATCTCCGGTGTTCAACAGGAGGAATCCACATTAAGGGAAAATGTTCCAAAGACCAGTGAATTGGGTGGCATATTCGATCATTTCTTAGGCTTTAATCAAAGAGTCCAAAGGTAGTCGCTTTCTACTGTGAAGGTATTATGCAAACTATACCTCTTTTATACTTCTTTTACAACATATTTCTGAAACACGAGAAGAAAAAAACCCACAACTTGGGTGAAAGACTTAATGTGAGCAAAAAAATTCTAACAGAGAAAATGTCTGGTAGGTGTCGTGGATGTCACCGATAAGACACTACAGCAATCCATTTAGGAAGATCACCTATTAAACTGGCAAATGAAGTGAGTTCTGTTTTTGCCTGGAATATGGAATTTAGGAGAGGAAGAGGGAAAACTGTCTCAGGCACAATCCTGTGCGGTGGTAGCAGCAGTTCCAGAGCTGCTTGCTGTTTACCGTTACTGCATCTCACCTCTCTGCAGCATGTAAAATTATCTCCCTAACCCTCGCCGGATGATGAACCATAATGAAAACACTTCACAGATGCTACAGATACTGATGAATCACTAAAACGGCAACAACCACGTCTTCCCACGCAGCATATCAAAACCTGTACAAGTCTGAAGTGCAACAAACAACTGTTTTAGGATTTGTTGTCGCTTAGTAAGTGTTAAGGGGAGTATTGCCTTCTCAAAGTAGGCATTTTTAAATATGCCTTAAAGTTAAGGAAGCACTTTTATTTTACTTAAGCATTTGAGCAAATTACATTCACCATTATCTGTGTGGAACAGGACTGAATAGCTTAAACCATACGTACAACAAAATTGTATTTTGACTGTTCGAACATGGCTTTACCAACAATCTTTACAAATAAGGTAAAGCACCCGACTCAATGAATGCCAGTCTAGATCTAATAGAACCACAGGATCATTAAGTATTTCATTGCATATCAATAATATCACAGACTGTGTTAACAGATAAAAAGGGTTTCTGAGAATATCTTTATGCTCGCTGACATTTTCAAGCCATTCTTAGTCAATAGCTCCCTCTTTAGTCCTTCAGCAGAGATCAACATTAATTTGTCTTAGCAAATAAAGTCGGCTGCTTTATATGAATAATGGCAAACACATTCATTAGCTTTTGCAGAGAAATTTACTCCAGAAAAGCCAAATAAAATAATGTGCCAATAAGTGTAAGCTTCATGCAAGCAACATTTGCAGCTCTTGGAGTCTGCTTCTCCTTCTCGGGTTATTTGGGTTTGGATAATTTATCCAGGATGGAATATACTGTCTTTGATCTGTGGACTAGAAACTCATTATGTGATGTTAGCAAAATAATTGAAATGGAGGAAAACACAGGTGATACAAGAAACTAATATCCTGAACGATATAGTAGGTATTAAACTGACAATGGCAAAACAATTAGAATATGCACTTATGCTATAGTTAAACGTAAAACCATCTGCACACAAAAATACTAAAAGCAGCATAATCATAGTGAAGAACAAAGCTAATTCAAAGTTAAGGATTATAATTTAACCCATTTTATGAGATCACTCTCTTGTTGTTTGATTAGTGTCAGCGGTTTTCTCCCATAAGTATGAAAAAAGGTGTTTAATTCTAATGGCCACTTAAGTCATGAACACAATATAATTAGAGTAATAAATACAACTGCGTGTTTCCATAATTAGAGTAATAAATAGAATGTCGTGTTTCCATACTTTATCTGATTGTTACTTGCAAATTTTGTTATACCTTAACACTTAAGGTCTTAGAAAGTAGGTAGTGAAAATAGACCAGAATGTAGTCATTATCATCCAAGTTATCTCAATTTTGGAGGGGGCAAGATAGGTGGGAATGGGCTAGAAATGTCTCTGAAGGTCATGGTATCTATCCTATGTCAGATACTGCAGTATTGATAGAAGCGAAATAATTACACTAAAGATAATAAAGATAGTTTAGGAAAACTGTGAACTTTGTGAAATTACTGATACTCTCAAATCTGCCAATATTTATACCCTCTTCTTATTCCCTTGCAATTCCCAATCCCACTTTTCTTCCTGTGTAGACCTAGAGAGTCTTCTGGGTTTTCATCTTACATAGTTAATCTTCCAGTATTCCTGTGAGGAGCTCAGTATTGTTTTAACATATCCCTTGAAAAAAATGGAAACGGCCAAAAAGGGAAAGGAGCCACTGGAGCACCGAACTCCCACCGACAGCGGGAGGACACTGCTTCTGCTATATTTATTTATTTCTTTTTAATGTAGTGGGAAGTCATTGTTAGTTAAGGGTTGGGTAGTTGTGGGTTGATATTTCTTTCTTTATATATAACACATGTGATGCCACATGGTTTATACAGAGCAGTTGGAAAGAAGAAACAGGCAAATGAAAGCATGGAGTTCAAAGAGCTGCTGCTTCTTCCATCTGCTGCTGTCAGTGGCATTAGCCTTATTTTAAAGGACAGATATCCAGGGGATATCAACCTCTGTATTGTAAACCTGTTCCAACATGTCTAACTTTATTTATTAATAAGCATTAGAGTAACATAAAGAAGCAATGTTCTACTAACAGTGTATATAAAATTCAGTTTATATTGCTCTAAATGGGTAGTCCCTTTTCGTTTGTTTGTATTCGGTTTTTTGTTGTGGTTTTTTTTTCCCAAGTTCACCTTTAAACGCTGTACCGTAGTACTTGTCTCTCATTGAGGCATGTTGGGTATTCCTAATAAACACACTAACATGATCTGGGTGTAAAAGTGTAACTTCCACGGTAAATTCTAAATGCTCCAGATGTGCCAAAACTGTCCAGACTAATTCAGATAATTTATGAACTGGGAGTCTGCCAGCGTTTATCTGCGTCACTGTTATGTAGCAATGCTTTGCACCTGCTGCTGAGGTGCTGGGAAGTAACAACAAATTTATTAGGAAGTCCTGTGACCATCTTTTTTTTTTTTTTTTTTTTTCCCTTTTTGAGCTGAATAAATAATTTTCTGTATATTCATAGGCACAACATGTCCATATTAAGCAGTGGGCTATAGAGTTTTTCTACAGATGTTAAACTTTTGTACTTGCAAGTGACTAAAGCAAAATTCGGGTCTCCCACTCACCCGTTCCTTGTCTGCCTTCACCTTTAAAGTCAGGAAATAATTCAGTGGTGCTGCTGCTGTAGCCAGCGCTTTGTTCAGGGAGTGACACATCAGATGCCTTTTTGATTTTTCTTTTCCCTGCTTTACCAGTTTGCTTGGATTTTTGCAATGTCAGGGCAAACCAGTCAGATACCTCTTTAAAGAAAATTATGAAATCACAGGCCTTCAAAGCAGATAATTACCTGTATTAGTTACATAAAGGCTGTGTCATTCTCCCAGTGAGTCCCCCTGGAATGGTTGAAGAGGTCCTTTTCAGACACAGATCATAGAGAATCTTCGTTCAAAACGGAGCAGGCCAATTCATGCAAACAATTATTCAAAACAAAATTATTCACTAGCTGCTGAAAAAAATGTAAATAATTTACTCAGAGTGTACTATTTGAAAATCTAAGCAGTAGCAAAGTAGCATGAAAACATTATTGTCAAAAAATTTATGAGCTTGCTAGTGGGGAAGAAATTATTCATATAAATCCTATATGACTCCTTTCAACAGTTCCAATTCAAGTATTCCTAAGCTTTTAAAACGGTTACACTAATTGTTTAACCTTGGATAACTGCTTATCTCAGGCCAGGAAATGTGTGGATCCTTTATGGTGGGACACAGTTGAGATGCAGTACTTACCTTTATGGTTCATTGGCCTTCTGGGTTTCTGTTAGCTCTATGGGCACTGAGTTACAGAAATTAATGCACAGAAGTCCCTTAGGTCTGATCTTTTCATAGATTTCCATTCTTAGAAGGTGGAAAATACTATGAAAGGTCTAGAAATTTTGGCTTTCCTTCAGGCAAAAGCTAAAATAAAACAAGAGAATGCTAATAAAATCACAAAAAATGAAGAGAGTACTTTACTCCTGACTTCATAGTGTGCCAGTGCTGGGATCAGTTTTAACAGAACCCTGATCTCATACCCGGTCCCTGGCATCTGGAGAGAAAGGGACAACTGTCACACCTAAACTTGTGTGACTGCAATTAGGATCTACCTTCCATTTACTCTTTCTCACTTACTATACTGAAACTGGTTGGAGTTTTTTTTCGTTTTCGTTGGGTTGTTTTTTTTTTTCATGGGATTTACTTTTTGGGAGTTGTTTCAAACTGTGTTAGGTAACCAATATCTTGACAATATCAAGAAATGCATTGAATGTTTCTCATGCCTATAGGTTAAATCCAGATAGTGTATTAACATACACTACGTAGTCCACCCTCCTTATTACATTTGGCTTCTGGGCCAGAATCACTCATGTGACAGATTTTTCACGTGAGTTAAGGCTGTTTTTCTAAAAAGTCTTGTGGGGAAGGGTGATTTCTCAGGGAAGCAGATGATACATCTCCTGCACAACTATCCTCAGCGTAGCGCTCCTTGGAGTTGTGGTTGAGGAGGGGGCAAAAACAACCCCCAAACCCATAAATCCAGTGTATGAAGCCCACTGCCATGAATGCTGCTGCCCCGTTTACAGGGGAGGCATGGTCTGCTGGAGGGTAGGTATTCTTGCTTTGTAGGTTCCTGGTGACATTCAGGTTTTAAATAAAAGGCTCCCAGTCCCGAGGTGGGCAATAGCAGCTCCCAAAACTGGCACTCTAATAAATGGAAGCAGTAATTCATGCAACATAACTTAAAGAAGACACAAAAATTTGCTTATACTCTCATTTTCATCATATAGAGTGCTTCGCTTAGAGCATCTTCTTGTTTCATTCACTTAGGAAGGGTGTTGGGGTTTTACCCACCCATGTTTATTTATCTTTGAGACCAATAATGAAGACACTGTGGACAATAACCCCTCAATGTCTTTCTGTGGCAAAATTTTATTTTAAAGCTAGGCTTACATATAGCACAGAAGTACAAATCATGTACATTGGTACATGTAAAATATCAGTAGCATTTTAAATAGGTGTTTTAGATTGGTATTTAATTTGCATTTAAAAAGCATTTATTACCAGTTAATGAATCAATTGATTGCTCAAGGAGCACTTAATGAGATTTATTGCCTTATAAAAGAGAAAGTTAGCAGCTAAATAACAGAAAATGCAATTGTCACTACAGGTGTCATTGTATTTGTACCAACTCAGCAACGGCTTATAGAGCGGGCAGGTGGTGTGGTGCTGGCTGATGGGTGAATATTGGCAGGAGCGTCTTTAAATAAAGCTGCTGAGATGCAAGAAAATTGTACGTAGATAATATAATTGCAAACACAAATGTCGGACTGGAGTAGTCTCTGATGGTCCCCAGGAGAAGAGATCCCATTTCACAGTGGTTTTAGATTCAGTTCAGTCCTAAAGAAACAAGTGGAAGAGAACTTTCTGCACACCAGAAAAGCCACCCTAAAACTCCATCCTAATCTTGGGAGAAAGAAACCCAATAAGGACTACAAAAGACTTCTGACTTCTACAGCACTTAAGCAAATGTCCAATAATTTCTTTGATAAACTGCTTTATAGAGAGCTTTGCTCAGTATTCCAGTTCCTGCTACCCACGATTGTGTTGCCTCTTTAAAGTAGTTTGTCATCTTTTCCTATTCATGTTTAAAAATAGAAGTGAATTCTTTTCAAGTGCTGATAAGTAACCTATTAAACATTCTGCTTCTTGGTTTTTAACCTCTCCCATACTTTATAATTTCAGAATTCCCTTTGAATGTTACTGAGATTAAAAGAGGATCTCAGCTCTGACTCATCCTTGGTTGCGATTGCTGCCTCCCAGAAATTTTTTTAGGGAAAACTGCTCTCTGAGTTTCCTTCTTTGTTTTCCTTCAGGAAATATGAAACAGTTTGCCTTGCCCTTCTGTAGTATAACTCAGCTGAAATGACATAATGAATTAGTATTTTAATTCTGTCTAAAACACAGGGACTTTCTTGTTGCTTGCCACATCTGCTTCTTTGTATTTCTGCTTTCACTTGCTCTACCAACAGTTTTTAACAATGCAAAGATTCTAATTTTCGATTTTCTGTTAAATAAAATGCCTCAGGTGTTAATTCATGCTTCGCTTCATCCTCCAGTTTATCAGTGCTAAATATGGATCATTGTCTGACTCTGCATCCTTTTTCATTAGACAGTTTGTTATTCTGGCATGATTTGATCCACCTTATTGGACTGGAAATAATGACCGCAGTCTGATTTATGTCTAAACCTGGACTACAGGGAAAATGGCTTGAACTTATGCATCCTAATTTGGATCCTAGAAGTATTACTTTAACCATGTCTAGCACTTCCAAATTGCGAACTTAATTTCATTTTGGAACAGTTCATTTTCAGTGGAATAGAAATAACATTTCTACTCATTACTCCTGTCTTACATTCTGCATCTGAAATTCCGAGTTCTGCAGTGGAATAATAGACACAGTTTATTCTGTTTCTCATGTTGCAGAACTAACTCCTTTTATTGAGTGATTGCCATGGTCTGCCCCCAATTCTGTTCATCTTATATGCTTTGATGCACCTTAAGTTATATTGTACATTGTACTGCAATTACTTTGCACCTTGTGCTGCTACAGTATGTGTTATGGGTAAGCAAGCATGCAGGCATCCTGCAGAGGCATGATACTTTTATTTATTTAAGGGAAGTAATAGAAACTTGCCAACAGAATAATAGAGACATTTTATAAATATCACACTTTTTGAAAATAAAACCTGAAAACAAAACAAAAGCATGTTTAGGAAACCATCTATTTGTCTAGGAGCTCAAGTGAAGTTTTTCTCACGACTCAGTACTAAGGTTATCTAGTCTCTTGTTCCAGTTTTACCTCTGATACTGGAAGCATTGAAACAGAAATGGTGATTTTATTCAGCAACAAGTTTGGGAGCTACTGACAATTACCTGGAATCCCCCATCTTTATACACTGGTATTCTTATGTTTTAGTCGCTAGTGATCACCTAAGTAATTGGAAAAAATGGCATTTCATCTTTGGCCCACAACTGGATTATAACATCGTTATTACAGAATTAATATTTTTTTAGATAAAAACGAACCATGACCGATATTTTCCCTGATGTCAAGAGAAATTTTGCTAAAATATACCCATCAAGCTCTATGTCTCAGGATAGAAATGTGTATGTTACACACACATGTTTACACATGTGTACATATATCATGGAGATACCAAGATTGTATGGTTGAGAATGAAGCCAAAAATGTTTTACTGCATTACCATGACTTCACAGCTCTGGAATGGTTGAAGAATGATACAGCTTCTGGACTACTTTAGTAGCTGAGGGACTGTTTTATCTGTTCTTGTACAGTGCCAAAGGCTCTTTGAGATTCTTCCACATTATCTTATACATTTATACATTCCTCTGTCACTCAAGTCCATCTCTTCCTGCACCTGACACGCTCCTCTGGTGTTTGGCTGCAGCTCAAGAGGGGTGAGCTCTCCAGCTGGAAGAGTGTTGCAGCCACGTCTACACAGCTGGGTTGAGGGAGTCATAACTCTAGTTTTACTGAAAAGGTATTTTCCAGTTACTTCAGACCGAGAGTGATATTTTTGCCCTGTGTTCTTTACATGGGGAAAGAGGCGAGGTAGGGAAATTCCCAACTGTAATGGTGACTTCTGTTGCAGTCTTGTGCTGAGATTGTAGTTGAGGGATGACTTGTTCTGCCTAGTTCTTGTCCTGTACAGGTGAACACTGTGAATGGCTCCGAAGGGAGGACACACCAATCTGTCCATCCCTAGGAGCCCAAAATACCATGAGGTGGAAAAGAAGGCTGTTCCCAGCTCTGGCTACAAGTTAGTGGTTCCTATTAAAGCCTGCATTTCACAGCGGTTGCTGCACAGTGATATCATAACAGAGTTGCTTATTATTTTAAAATCTTCAAGTATTTCACACAAGATGACATGGGAAATGACCGCCTTTGCAAATAGCTGTTATAGTACAGCATTTGGGAGTTGCACTTGTTTTGACTCTTCCTCTCCCTGAAGTAGAGTTATTTGTTCCATACGTATTCAGAACATTCTCTTACAGAAACCATGGATATCTTTTGTAATATTGCCTAACAGCTCACTCCCAAGATATGCACTTTTGTAGCTGCATAGAGTAAGTGGAAGTATTAGGAGAAAAGGCAGACATGTTTGGCTTAAACAAAGGATGCATTATTGATTTGGGAAGTTTTGGTGTTTTGTGTGTTGGCTTTTTTTTTTCCCCAAGTCCAGTTGTTTTTGTTTTGGGATTTTTGGTGTTTGTTGTAGTTGTTCTTGTGTGGGCTTTTGTTTCTGTTCTTTTTAAACCCTTATCACATTTAACATCCAAAGAAGTGTTTGTATTTTAGGAGGCAGAGTATGCTTAGGTCTTTTGAAAATCCAGCTACAAGAAGAGACATCGGTCTGTACCTCCCAGCTGAGAGCCATAACTCCCTGTCCGAACAGTCAACCTCTTGCCCCTCCACTCAGTCACTATAGAAAAACTGATTTAATCTCTATCTGACAGCTTTTCTAATAGTCATTTTCTCTTCTCTCTGTATCACACATATATGGACACAACCATTCCATAACCAAGGATGTCTTTTCCAATGAGCACTTAAGGAAAAATTGTAGATTTCTGTTGAACAAAACGCTTAATATATCCTTGGTTTTCATTGGGCAAAAAGTGTTTTCAGCTCCTTCCTTGCTCTGGGTACTGGACCGTGCTAGCTTGGAGTAAATCAAAATGCTGACTTCAGCTTCTCTGAAAAACTAAACTTGTAAGTTCTTTCTGAAAAGTTAACCTTTTAAAAGGCTAATGCAAAACATTTTCAATGGAAAGTTTGTTTTTTATCTATTTTAAAGTTTTCAGTAGAGGCATCTGGGTTGTTTTGTATGTGAAGTAAAATATTTCTAGCACATTTTTCTTCACCATCCTTTTATTTATTTATTTATTTATTTTCTTTTAACCAACTTTTTCTGCTGGAAAATATAAACAAAACATACCTTTTCTCCGAGTGTGTTTTCCAAGACAGCAATCTCTACAAATAATTATCTAAGAATAAGCTGAGTGGGTCAAAAGGGTGTGGACATCAAGATTTACATCAACACATAACTAACACAGAAGAATGTATCAGTTTTAGAAAAAAAAAAAAAGGCAGGTTTTTAGTAGGGGCATTCATGGTAACAAGTTTTTTCAATATAGTCTTCAAAATTAGAACATGTCTTTCTTCCAAAATACGAGATACCATGTAAAGGTTCACTTATTTGAAAATGCTCAGGTTTTCCCACAATTCTGCCTTCTTCCATCCCATATCTCTCACTAAAAGTACTGTGATATCTCTGTCCTGGAAGACAGAGGTGCCACTTTTGGAAGAGAAAGACAGGGTCTGAGGTAACATTCCCAGGAGTGAATGCGGTGACCACAGCAGTAATCCCTGCAGAGATGTAAAGGAGCTAGTATAGAATCAGGTAGTATGGAACACCTGGCAGCCCTTATGGAGGGCAGGGAATCTCGAGAGTTTGTCTTTCTATTTTATGGAGAGTACTGCGTTATTTTTGTGTGATCAATATGGGTATTCAGTGGTTTCCATTAAGAGGTATCTGTATGATAACACCATTGTCCTTATTGGTAAATACGGGTTTTGTAATAATCATGTTGAAATACAAATCCAGAACAAGCTGCGCTGCAGAATGCCCTGAATATCTACTACAACAAACCTGTTGTTTCCATTTTGTATTTTTAAGCAGCAGTGAATCCCCTGTATAGTATTTCCATGCTATAATTAGCTTACATACATTTTTTTCCTACTGGGTATAGTGTCAGTCAACAAATTTGAGACCACTGGGAAACAGTCATCCTTCCAGGTGCTTTGATGACTGCTCTTTGTACTGCGGCTGATGTGTTCATGCTCTCTGTTAATTTCTTTGGAGGAGCAATAACTTTTGAGAATTGGCTGAAAGAAATGTCTTTGTGTTTGTGTATAGCTGCAGCTGACAGAATAATTTAGAAGCAAATGGGTTGTATATCAACTGCAGTGTCAGTCAAATCCTTATTATGACCAAACTCAGTGTCAGAAAGAAATACCATTAGTCCTCTCCACACAGAAGTACATCTTTCTCTGCGTTTGGCTTTGTTAAGTTTGTTCTGCATTTTTTGCTTTATCCTTTTATGTTTTATGTTCCTTATCTCTTTAGGTGATGCCAAGCAATTGCTTTGTACAGACACCACAGCATCCACAAAAGAAAAAATGAACATATTCTTGGCTTATAGCATAGATAAGACTTTGTCAAGGTAAAGTGTAAAAAGAGCGTAGGATGGATTTGATGATGAGATAGCACAGTGCTGTCGTTGCTCATCCTTTACAGGAGTGTTCTGAGATGAGATATCTGCCCAAGTGACTCAGGTAACTGGTCTATGATACCCTTCTCCGGAGATGACAACTAGAAAATGTGTCTGTGCATAAGAAACCAGATAAACCTTTTCTAGAGATCCTAATTCCTGAACTGTAGGTAAAATCATTACCAGGCTTCACTGCAATCTCCGCCCAATGCCCTGAACAGCAATAATGCTCTGTGTCTGTACCTTAGGAAAGTTGTCCATACCCGCATCCTGCAGACTGCCAAGAATTCCTATATCTTTTCCTTATGACTGCTATCCTAGGAGACCACATGGCTTTAAAGAGCAAACTTTTGAAGTTTTAAAGCTTTGTTTTGGCTTGCAATAGCGTATTTGAAACTTTCATGGGTTTAGAAGCAACCACAGGGAATTGCTTGCAACATTAGTTTTCCAAATTTCATTAAATACCCATACTGCTCCTTGTTTTCAGCAGCTCCATCTTCAATTGCTCACCTAAGTAAATGCAACTGAAAAAGCACAGACTATAAAAGCTTCTTGGCCAGCCAAGTTGCAGTGCAATATGCGAGATATTCGGTGCATCCTCGGTTAAGTTCTCAAATATGAGGTTTGATCCTCATTTTCTAAGTTTATCACCGAAGCTTAGTTGTTTCCTCCACTCCTGCCTGGGCACTGCAGCGTGCCCTGAGTAACAGCTGGAGGAATGAACCACTTCGGATACAGGTGGCAACCCTGGCCGTGACCAACACACTGATAACTTCAACAATTAAAGCCCGTTTGTTAAATCCTGGGTCAAAGCTCAGGTTTTAGGGCGGCTTTGACACACACACCCTCTGCATCTCAGATGCACAAGGAGAGCTGAAGTGCAGCCTCATTAGTAAATAACTTTTCTCTCTTAGTGTATAATTTTAGACTTCAGATCTGCAGAATCTGAGCTCTGGTGGCACAATGAACTCTGAAGGGATGGATCAGGGGAAAAACTGTGCCTTACAGTGGACTTTCATACGGCTTATACTTTCATACATGCTTTTATGATATTGCATAATCTGTAAGGGATGCTCTGCAAGACAATACTGTTAATGACTATACAGATTATTATAACTCTTTTTATACTGTGCGAAATTGGGAACAAAGTACCTTCCAGAAATGATTTTAATAGCCAAGAGAAAAAGCCTACTAGTTAATAAAAAAAAGAAAAAACAAAACCCTGGAAAACTGTTGAACATGAATGTCAACATTTTTAATGGATTGCCTTTTTTATTGTGTGCTGCATGTTTTTGTCAGGGGAATATGATAATTATAAACTAGTAACAATAATGAGGTTTTGAATATTCATAGGCAATTAAAATATGTCTCTGTGCATTTTATCAGTACCCAGTGGGGAATGTTGCTTGTGTTTTAGAAATAACTGGTTCACAATCCTTGGTGAAAAATACAGGACAAAATTCAAAACACCAATCAGGGCATAACACTAACAAAGTTCAATTGATCGGGAAGGAAAAGCAAATGTTACAGCATTGATTAAAAACATATATTTGTAGCCCTGCCTTCTCTTTGACAGTGAATTCTCACATGGAATAAGAGTACTGTAATTTAAGTTTTAAAAGGTGCAGGGACACTTTCCACAAACTCTTCTATGAATATTAGATATCTGTTTCGAATGAAAGAGGTAAATGCAAAAACCCCAAACAAACAAACAAAAAAAAGCAGAAAACCCAGTAGCAGGCAAGAAAATACTAGGCAATTTTTAAATTTTAACTAAATAACTGGTGGATGTATGTACTAAAATCTCTGAAGCAGCTTTTAAACCTTTTTCTCACAGATTTATCTTAGTTCAGCTAAAACTTATTAGATTCGTCACATAACAAAAGTCAAACCCTTTATTTAGTTATGGAGTTTGTCAGATTATTAGCAGGTGATAAAGCTTGTCTTGTTGTTGAAGATGTATGAGCCAATGTTCTTCATGGATGTAGCTACATTTTTCAGTGGCTTTTTATAATATTGTACTTTTTCTAGGAAACTTAAATAGGGAGTACTTTAGAATTGCTTCCTCCTGTCTTTGTAAATGTATTTCTCATGAGATCCTTTTTCTTTTTTTTTCTGATTCAGTGTACCGGAAATATTTATGGCGTGTTCATGTGCTGTGACATTGAGTTGTCATGAGACCAATTTTGTTGTCATGCATATCAACGCATAATGAGAGCCTTTAGTAACTTCATTAGCAACTCTTAGCAACTTTTCAAGAGGGATCTTGAAGAAAGAAGGCAGCATCAGCGTGTAGGTTTTGGCAGAAATCTGCCTGGTTCCCTGCCTGACAGCCCCTATTGAAATGACACCGGGAGTTCTGCAAACAACATTGCGTGAATGGCAAAAAAATGAAAAGGAAAGGTTAAGCACGAAATTACTCTAGTCTCAGATTTGATTGATGAGCCTGCAGAATACGTTGGAGAAGAGTTTTCCATAGCAGTTGCTATAATCAACTTTTGAGTGTTATATTTCCATTTAGGTGTGTTTAAAAACTATGCCCTTGCCCATAGAATGAGGGGACTGCAATGGAAATTTGAGCACCCAGAAAAAGAAAAGGCTTTTGTGAAAACTGATAATAAGAAAAACTTATGTTTCTAAAGATGATTAGAAAAAAATTACAGTTACGCCCAAAGAGTAAATTAGGGAGCTCTGTCTTGACTTTACAGCTCAGCAGGGTAGGGCTGTACTTGCACTTAGTACTTCCAAGGTGATCTTAATTAGTCTCTTCTGATTACTGGCAGCATTATGAGGCAGGAGCCAAAACTAAAATGACAGAGGAAAACAAGTGTTACATTTTCTTTTACGAATATTTCTGACATAGGCTGGCGCTCCCATTTAAAGTCCAGGTGTCTCTAAATGGGATGTCCTTGCAAGATTTGGGCATCACTCTCTGTGACAGCCACGGCTGTGATACCTGTAATCCAGTAGCTGGAGACAGCAAGGTGTGGCTGTTGTAAAAACAGGGAAGCCTCAGGTGTCTGGGCAGCTTTTTATCTTAGTATTTCAAGTAGATTTTTCCTTAGATATATCCAATTTTAAAAATGAGATGTGGAGAGCTGAAGTGGCTTGTTGCATGTGCCAGAGGACTTTAAGCCTGTTCTTAAAAAAAAATGTATTTTATGTCTTTCCCACTGGACTGTTCAGACTGGGGCCAAGTCCAGTTCTTCTCCAGCTGACTGAGTTGTAACTGTGCCTCTCCTAATCCAGGATGGGCTTGCACCAAACCTTTCTCCTTTTTCTTTTTTCCTTTCATCCATTTTGAACCAAAGAGGTGATCTTTTTGGACTTCTGTTTCTGGTGATGCAACATGAGGGAGGTGAAATATGATTTTCAGTCTATTCGGCTTTTCAGTCATACAAATTGAACTTTTATTTGCCCTTTCTATATGGTCAGGTTAATTTATGGACTCTAGTGAGATTGTCATAATAAATTGCATGTAATACTGTTCTAGCAAACATTGCTCTAGTATTTTGTTGTTCACACATTAGCCTGAATTCAAAGTATGGATCCAAATACTTGCTAAGTTTAACGCGCAAAGTATGGAGATGTATCATCTTTATATCATCTCCATTTTTTGTACCTTTTACCTAGGCATGTAGTAGAAAAAATGTAAGTTAATAACTTTTATAAATAGCAAATTGAAATTCAAGCAGGGAAACACAATTTAACTGTATCCTCAGTCAAAAATGAAGCATTGCAATGGAGTATGAAAGCTTCCCCCCCGCTTATTTAATAAAATACAGTAGGAATTTTAATTAGTTCAAGCATTTTATTTAGAAAATAGTAAATCTGAATGTTTCAATATTTTTGATGCTTTCAGGGTTTCCAAAGCAACAGATTTGTCAAAATCAGCGTGCATATGTGAGATATTTTGGCGTTGCCAAAGTTCCATTTCTTGATTTGGAATTAATCAATAGGAAAATATTCCTGTCTTTAAAGCCAATACAGTAGCATTATCAATTTTTTTTTGTTGTTCATCTAGCCAATTGTATTTAAATAAATATTTATATATACTCTTTGTGTTTATATTTAGGATACCTAGCAGTCCCTTTAGCTTGAGGTCAATTATAAAGAGAAACATATCTAGGAAGTTCTGACCTGAGAACTGTGGAGGAAAAAAAACCCACAGGCAGCATAGATACAAAAATTTAATCAAGCCAAGCTCTTCAGATATGTCTTTAGGGTTTGGCAGATTGTAGTTTTCACTAGAGATGCCAGAACAAAGAGGGAAATGTATTAACATAGTGCAGTCTATGCACTGTCTCCTCCTTATTGCATGAAATATATAAGCAAATTATTATCAAAAAAAAAAATAAGCCAAGTCCAAATACTGATAAACAGTTTTAATTCTGTTCTCTGTAACACTTTCTGTCATATATAAATAATAAGCCTAAAAACTATAGCCATTTGCTTCACAACTTCTGGGAAGCAATTTTCTAGCTCACCTTCCTTTGCCTACCGCAAGTCTGAAATCATCTGCAAAGTCAACCTTTTACATTTTACTTTAAACTTTATCCTTGATGCTTTGGCAAGACAGCTCTGAAGAAACTCTCGTTTTTGTCAGCAAAAATGGTAGCGTGTTCTTAGGGAAGAAGCAGATACTTATAAACTCACCAGGGACTAATTTCTTTAATATATTATAATACATTTTTACATGCCACAATATTACATTGTTCTTTGATGTCCCAGCATGTAGCAAATGATTATAGTTTCATTGTGGCTGTTTGCAAGATTATGAGTGATAAGGTAAGCTTTTTTGCTTCTGCTTCACAGTCCTTATAAATAATTCATGGCGCAAAATTACCGTCCCAGAAAAATGCAGTCTGTTTCATCAGCCCTTTCACACTTTATTGATCAGCACATATAATTTTTTAATGTGCAACATCACCGGAGTTTTGACTACCAGTGAGTTTCTGTCTCTGTTTCGCAGAATGCTCTAGCAAAGACTTGAAGAAAACCAGGACATTTCCATGCAAATATTATTTTAGGCCAAAGAAGAATAGACCCAGCAGTATAAACAGCATAGTTTATATATATACAAACTGTATAAACTTTATATATATAAACTATGCTGTTTTTACTGCATTTTAACTTTCCTGTTCACCAGATAATAGAAGAACATATGAGAAACTGCGTGAAATGGCAAAAGAATGATAGAGAAGCAAATTTAGCTATTTTGAAGAGTAAGCGCTTGAGCCATAGCTGGTGTAAACCTTCACACTTCCCTTACACTCAATAGCATGATGCTGATTTTTACTAGCTGTAAATCTGCCCAGCTGATGTGTAAAAGCAGTGTGACCTGCGATGAAAACAGAAGGAAAGTGTAGAAAACCTTTTAAAGTCATGCATGTTAACAAGACTTTAAAGGCATTTTTAATATGCTCTTAAAAGCTGTTGTAAGGCAAACGCCTTATAAGCCATTAACGTCTGAAACTTGCCCCTTAAAGCCATGCTATGTCTTTTTCAACCATTTTTTTGAGTTTGCTTGAGGTCCTGTTTATCTAAAGAAGATTTATATACAGCTTTTCATTTCTATGGTTCTGTCATTTACTGGATGCAGCGTGAATAAATGAGATTGGTTCTTTATATGGCAAACAGGTTACACCTGCTTTGCTCAGAGAGAGCATCCAAACCCAAGGCTCCTCAGAGCAGCACCTGGCAGCCTCTGCAATTCTGCTGATCTTCAGAATATATTCATTTTTCTTATTTACAAGGTAGAGCTGCATTTCAGTTATTCCAGCAGATCAAATTCTGCTACCTTTTACTTGTGCTGTGGTCCCTCGCCCCACAAATCATCCAGCTGTTATCGGTGGATCTTCTTACGTGGCATAAAATGCTGCTCATTGTCATTAAAGGAAGGGCGCCAGCTCCTTTGGGCTTCCTGTGATTGATCATTGTGCAAGTACTGAAAGAAAAAAGTAACCTACTTTCAGATTGTTGCATTGTCTGAGAAATTATAGGAAATGTTTTTCCTAGGTATTATTCTTACCTCTCCAGCATTCTCTTTGATGTGGTAGTCAGAAACCTATTTGAAAGGAGATTTCAAATACTTCAAGGTGATAGAATATTAGGTGTAACACCTGGTTAGAGGTGTTTCAACAAAGTGTTTCATCAAGAAAGAAATGGGATTTTTGAAAGGGGGCATTGATTTTGACAAATACATAATGCAAAAATAAGGAAAATTCTGGAAGTGTCAGAATAAGTGTTTGTAGCATTTTCAAAATGAGAACAATCCATATCTGTTCTTGACCTGGATTTATTTAAAATGTAAACTCATAATAATATATTATATACTAAAGAAAAAACTTGAAACAGCTGAAATATTTTTCTCTGACCCAACATTAGTTTTTATGCTTTCTTGCAGAATGTTTTAGAACTTTAATTTTAGTAGAAATATGATCATTCTAAACATACCAGGTTTTGGGGTTTTTTTTTTACTGGTTACTAGAAATATTTCTCTCCAAATGTGTAAACGTGCTTGAATTTATGAAACTATCGTAGTGTTTACATTTTGATTTATGAACATTCAGAATATGGATTATGGCACTTTCTGTTCTAAAGTAAATACACTGGTAGAAAAACTTTAAAAACCCACAGTTGTTTTCTCTTCAAAATAGTATGTAAAGCATGAACCGTTCCGTTCCTGTAATGATGTCTTGGCAGCTCTCTGCTAATATCTCTATTATGGAATCACTGCTGTTAATCTTTACATCAGCATGTAGTAAATGGGCAAAGGATGAAATTTTTACAGTGGCGGGTGTAAAAGATGTATTATAGGAGCAATAATAGAATGGTCTTGGAAGTTGCTTTTAATGAAAAAAGGGAAGGTATTCCTCATTAATGCATTCATTCTTGAAATGAGAAGGGAAGATATTAAAAGTAAAGACCACAGTCCTGAGGGCCAGTGCTGAGCAGTTAATAATTGCCCTCTAACTGCAACCCATAACATTTTATTTTTGGTAAGTTTCTAGTCAGATAATTTATTGAAACAGCTGGAAATAATAATAATTAGCTAAGGAAGGCTGCAGGCAAGACTGATACTGCATATTGCCACTGTATCTTTGGTGTGAGGTACTGGCAGAGAGTTAGTTCCCTCTAACAGGACCCCTTTTCATGCGTGCCCCAGAAGTACGTGATGCCAGTTTATGCTGTGTCTTCTCCACTACGAGCTGAGAAGAAGGTGCTACTTCTCTCCCTGAAACCCAGATGGTCAAAGATCTTGGCCGTAGAGTTTAACAAGACTCCTTATTCTTTTACTGTCTCTGTGGACCATGCGAGCATAGCCTGGGAGTAACTTCAGTTCAGAACTGAGTAACTGAAGCATAGAAGAAACTATGCTTCTGGCAAGCATAGTTTGATTGAGAGCAAAATGCCCTCCTGTATTTCAAGCAAGAAAAAGCTCAGTAAAAATCTGTGCAAAGCTTGTTAGGAGTTGGAGGAGTTCGGTTGATGGCTGCTCCTGACCTGGCTCACTTTGCTCACTGTTAGTTTTATCAGGGATGTGTGTGAACTCCTAGTCTGCCTCTTAGATGGAGATGCTGTTGTAGATGATATTGTAATACCTGGCTTTTGCACCATAGAAATTCACATACTCCGTAACAGCTGGTTATCAATAGTATTACATTGTTTTCAGGTTCTTCTGTAGTTATCTCAATAGTTTTTCCTGATGAAAGTCTCCCTCAAAAAAAAACAATGGTCGTGACAATAAGGTGATGTTAAATATTTCACACTCCAAAAACATTTGGGGCAAAAAATTGGTAGATTGCAATTTGTATGGTAGATAGACTACAGACAAATGCTTGCATACCTAGTAATGTATTTGCAGAGTTTATTGCACAAATGTTAGTATTGCAATGATTACAGCTTTACATTCCATCAAAAAACAAACCCCCAAGCATGTGTCGATTATTCCAGGTCTGTTAAATTTATTCTAAGAATCTCCAGTATGTTTTTTTATGGTGAGAACCGTTTACAGTTTTTCTAGTTTTATATCAGTATCAAAATTGATACCCATTAGAATTTGATAGCAGACTGGAAGGTAAAATAGAGTTATGTTTGAGTAGTAAATCGGGCTATTAATTTAGTATTTTTCATTGGATAATAAAATATTTTAATTTCTTTTTATTCCCATTGCAAAAACCTAATATTAACAAGCAAACATTGTGGGTCTCTTTGCTATTAGCAATATTTCTATACTCTCTTCCGTAGTCCTTGAAATTAAAATTTAGTTTTTCACTTTGACAAAAGCCGGATGAGTTGACTTGGTGAAATCCAAAGTTACATTATTTCATCATCTTAGTAAAATTAATATCAGGTTAGTGGAAGTCCTCTTTATGTACCTCTAGTAGACAAGACTCAGTAGAGATAAACGTCTGCAATATGTCATTTTACAGTGTATATATAATCAACATCAGGAATACCATCTTAATTTCATATTAAATATACAAAGCCAAGATATTTGAAGGTGTGCCTACCACAGGAACATTAAATTATCGGTCCTCTTTTTTTACCACCAAAAAAGTAATGTATCTGTATTTCTAAGCAAACAATGAACGAATCGGTAGTTTATTCTAGATGCATCTCGGCAAGGTTCTGTTAGAGTAAGAATTAGTATTTATTTAGAAGAAAGCAATTTTATTTACAAGGACTTCAGGACTTCATAAAATAAATTAATGTAATTTTAAAAACTAGAGAAAATAACTGTAATTGTACTATGCATGTAATAGGATTCTTATAACAAAGCATCTGTCAGGTAATACCATAACCCTGTGGAAGCAGGCATTTTTTGAAATGGACAGTTACATTGTGTTACACTAATTTCACTTGATTCACCAATTCCAACCCAGCTCTAATACTGCAAGAATAAGGAATAACAGTTCTACATATACCTTAACCGTTACCTTTATGATTCTGTGATTCTTTTTTTTCCCCATGATTTATGATTTTGTATGCTGTGATCACGTTCTATCCCACACCCCCTGTAAAATTTGTTCTTCCGACCATTTAGACAGCTGTTAGATGGCTGGTTTAGCAATGGCAATCTATATTATCTACTTAGGTCTTCATTTATTATTTCAGTGATGTGTAGGGTCTTTAGTTTATGCCTCTGGAGTTTCCTATAGTAATTAATTTCTGCACTGCAAATTTATTTTTAATCATGCCAGGACAAAAAGCAAATTAATGGTGTTCACTAGTAAACACCTGTATTCAATGGTATGTTGGGTTGTCAGCACCTACCCTTAGCAGCAACTGCACGTTATTGTTTGATATAAAGTGCTACTATTATATTCTAACCTGTTTAAGAAACTCCAAATTATAAATAATTTTGAAATGTTATGGTAACTTTGATCACCTCGCAATAACTAGAAGTGCTACAGAACTTTAACAGGTCTTTGAAGAACAGTAATTGGATGCTATGCACCACTTGTTTATTTTTTATTTAACTTTGATCAGGCTCTAAAGGTATAATAAAATTAAATATAAATAAACAACATTAAAGTAACAAATATATGACATTGTGAAGCTCCGACTTGAAACATTTGAAAATTCTCTCAACCTTCCCTTCATGGGAAGGTTAGGCAGAATGGGTGCTTTCTAACTAGAAGACATTAGAGAGGACAGGTCTGCACTCTATGATGGCTGCTATAATATCCTGCTTTGAATTAAGTCACAGCTCCAACTATCTATTGCTAGGATAATCTCATCTTGAAGATGAATTTTTAGTATAGTACATAATATTTGATCCTAAGTACAAATTTATATTCTTCCACTGACCGTAACATTTAGCCAGCCCTGCTTATTACTGTAATGAGATTTTATATTTTAAAAAAAAAGTTTCCTAATGCTTGGGATTTTTTTAGTATTTCCTCAGCAAGCTCAAAAATCAGTCTGTTTCTATGGAGGGGTTTAACTTTGTTCATTTTGTTCTGAAATTGGAAACTTCTCCCTATGTGTAAACTAAATTTATGCAAGTGAGCAAGACACTTATAATTTTAATAATGTTATTTCAACTCAGACTTGAGTGGAAACATGGAATTCTTTTTTCTGGTTTTTGTTTGGGTTGGTTTGCTTGTTTGTTTTTGTAATAACAGTAATACATACCAATAGGGTTTGTTTTTTTCAAAGACGTTTTTCATTTATGTTTTGGATTTCTTTTGGGTCTAGTAAATATTAATTGAATTTTTTCAAGAAAAAAAAAAAAGAAAGTCACTTAAGGGTAGGAAGAGAAATAGAATTAGTGGTATGGAACTGGTTTTCTGTGTTACTTATGTCTTCCTTTATTAGAAAATCAAAAGAGTAATTGAAACGATATACATTTGCTGAAGATGAGCTGATTGAAAACCAAATCTTTCACTCTGTCAGACCTGATCAAATAACAGAACATGACCTAAAGTTGGCCAGAAAATTGTCTCATCATAATGAATATTATTCTCCAGAGACTGTTTTTGTAGTTCAAGAAAATATAACAGGTATTATAATATGATAATTAATGCATGTTTTATGAAGGGAAATTTTCCTGAGCATCTTTGTTAGAGACTAAAGCAATTCTGTATGCCAGTTGTAAAAATCATAATGAGAAATCTTATTTGCTGGGGTTAGGAACCCTGATATTTTGAGGCACTGATGCAACTCTAACTCAAAAAAACCCTATTAATGTTTGCAATTTTGGTAAAAATTTGCTGGCGAGATTGTTAACAAGTAGTTATGACAATATTTTTACCTTCAGGTATTTTTCTGCTCCTGGTATTCAAGGAGTAGACTTTAGTTATGGTATGGGTCACTTGTGTTCTCCTGCCATGCATAAAAGTAGAAAAGTCTAGTTGTTGATTTACATTAACATACCTCCATTAGAGTCAGTTTTGACACCTATTATATTCTTTGTTCTTTTCAAAAGATCTGCTAACCACTTCTCATACCATAACTGAGAAAGGGTATTGAATCTCTATAGAAGATGATTTAAAGTCTTTGTAAACAGGTGGATTCAGAAGGCAATTTTGGAGGAGTGGCTGGCTTTTTCTAAGACTGAGGATTTTTTAGTTTTGTTTTGGGTTTTTTGGTTTTATTTTATTTATTAACATGATTTGACAAGACAAAGTCTTACTTTGGGATTATGTATATACCAAATTCATTTTCAACTGATAAAAATTCTTCTGGGAAATCAACTGTCAGAAAGTGTTCTCTGGTTAATGGATAGAACTAGATCTCATTTTGAAATGTGTGAAATGTTTCAGTCTGAAAACAAATTCAGTGTATGGTGATCACATATTCAGGTAGCAGATTTAACATCATATTTCATAGAGAATACTAATTTGAAATCTACTGCCAGTTTCAAAAGGAGATATAAAAGAAGGAGAAAACATCTTTGGCACCACAGTGTTTTATATTTAAATAACTAAGTATATCTTAAATATGTAAAGACTACACTTTAAAATCTTTCATGGGCTCATCTGTGTAACTGAGGAATGTATTTGGCTTCTGAAAAGTGATGGAGTAGTAATGTTACATTCTAGCTGCTAATGATCTGCTCTTTCAGAACAGAAGGATTTTCTGGCCTTAATTTCAATTTTGATGTAATCCAGTCCTGTTCTTTTCTTACCAGAAGCCTGGTAGAAAGTCCATGACTTTGTCTTCCTTCTCCTCGGTTGTTTAACTTTCTGGGCTTTTCTCTTCTCATCTTTTCTTCCAGAATCACTTACTCTCATCTTTCTCTGCTGTAGCCCTGGCCCATAATGTAATTCTTAAGAACCTACTGAGGTTTCTTTTTTTTTTTTTAATATATTGATTTATATATTGATGCTTATACATTGATTTAATTTTTTATCTGATAAAATTTATGTAATCCTTTTCCATCTGTAGTCTCTGATTTAATTTTCTCCTGCTGCCCTACTCACTCTTGATGTTCTTCAGACCATGTCAAGCCAGCAAAGATAATAGTATTTTCATGGGGCAATAACATTTCTAGAGCAGCTTTATGTCTGTAGCCCTGGATTAACACATTTCCTGCACTTGTGACCCAAGTGAACAACATCAGATCTGCAACCCGTGGGATGGGTCGGGGTGAAGGACTGGCTGCTTTGGGCCATTCCCAGGTCTGTGCCATCTCTCCATCGCTCTGTACAGCACAAGCTTGCTTCAGTGCTGAAAATTTTCAGAGCTCCTTCATCTTGAATTAGATGTAGTTTGGCAGAGAGTGTTTTATATCGGTTGCAAAGCGCTATGTAGTGTTAATGACCTACTCAACCGTCACTGAGCTTCTATTTCACATGGCTTTAAGATGACCATAACTGATCATTTATAATTTATAAAATAGTGCGGAATATTGGTGCTAGTAATGCAGGTTATATCTTGGCTCAGTATTTCTAGATAGGATGATGTTCATGCTTTAGCCATTCCAAATTATGTGATGCTTATCCATCATCTTCAGCTCAATTTTCTGCTGATAGTGTGAAAAGTTGGAGGTTTTTGTAAGTGGTAGCACTAAGTTTGTAGTTAAGTCAGCAATACAAGAAAACCACAGTTTTTCTAACTCTTAAAGTAATAAGAAATCGGTTCAAAGCAGGACAAATATTCTGTACAGCAGATTGAAAACAAATGTTTTAAGAATAAATGGATGACAAATCTCTGTGTTTTAAAGTACAGACCATGAAATTGAAATCATTATGTCTGGTGGTGTGGTCATCAGGTACACTCAATCAGTCTGAGGGCAGGGGGAGTGGAATCCTCTTTCGTAGTTGAGGTTAAATATAGGTAGACGTATTTCTATTATACATAACATAAAGATTACTTGGCTTGAAATACCAAAGGGTTGATTTAGAGAAATTTTATTTAGATCTACTGTTTCATCGTTGTGTGAGCAGAAAGAAGATTGTTAATGTCTAGACTACATCTTCTACAAAATCATGTCTCTTGATTAATGACTGAAATCTGTAGATGAATTGTTTGAATTTTGTCCTTGAAAACTGCAAGAGCAAGGTTGCCAGCAGAAAACGCTATTTCTTTGTTAGACTTGTTACTTAAAAAAGCTGATCTTCTTCTGTAGTTACTGAAACATTATTTCTTTTGATTTTATTGCCCATTTATGCCTTTTCCTTGAATAAATGTGTCCAGTTCACATTTTTCAAGGAGAAGGCATAAATAGGTGTAGCACTTTCAGTAACACCTACCTAAAGATGTACCAGTCTCATCACCGGACCTTTCATGCAATCACCTCAGCCAGGCAGAGCAATCAAACCAGCTATCAAAGCTAATGATTAGAACTCAGGACATAATCTTTCAAAAAACTTAAGATTTATTGAAGAATAAAATCCCTGAAGCTTCAAGCATATTAGAAACTGGTACTATAACAGTGTGAAATGGATAAAGATCATGTTGCCATTGCTATCCCATAAATTAGTCTAAGGAATAGACTCTTCCTTGCAAGTCTCAGTTAATCAGGTTTTTTTAACCATTGGTTTCTCAATATAGTAAGCTTTTTGAGCATAAGTATAAATCATTCTTCCAATACAAACAGATTTCAGCTAAATGTCGTGTTCAGATGAATTATGATGATCCGTGAAAAAATACGCAACAGAAAAAAGCTCTGGAGAGGAAAATTCATATAATGAATTCATTCTAAGGTTATGTTATAAAATTAGAACATGAAGTAGGAAATATGAAAGTTAACCTGTTCCTCATGATGGCAAAACTAGTATCGTGACAGGGGACAAGAATGGAGACAGCAAATATAAATCACTGAATCTCTAACCATTTACATACAAAGAAGGGAGGTCTGCATAATTCTACTACCACTGTTGTTAAGTAATGCTCTTGGGATGACTTAGCCTTGTCCTCTGAAAGGAACCAATTATAGTTGTTTTTTTCCTTCGTAAAATTAACAGCCACAGATCAGTAGTTTTGAAGGGCTAGGGCGTACTTGATTTTTGCAATTGTGTAGCCTGAAACTCTGTTTGGATAAGAGATAATTCAGAATACAAGTAGAAGTACTCATCAGTTTTGACAAAATTAATTTATGGCTCCTTACTTCTACTCTGATCTTTTATCACTGAAATGTCAAGTTAAGAGACTTGTAATTCACTGTATTGAATACATGCAGCAGGTGGAAAAAATGCCAGAGTCCAAGGTTTCTATATGCACGTGCACCTCTGAGAACAGTTCCTGAAAACACTCCTGGGAGTAACATTTTTGAAACACAAAAGTAGTATATTCTTTTGCTGACTTCAGCTAAGAAGTAGATATAGATATTTTTCCAGATATATTTGTTTTGAGTAACCTCCTTGCTAAGAAATATGGGTAGAATATTATTTGCTTGTTGTTTCCAGTGAGAAAACAGTCACACATTTCAGGCGTGAATATACTATATATAATACATAATACTGCGCTTTTAATATATATCTGATAAAGAAGGGTCCAGGCAGATTAACACAGATGCTTCTACAGATGCTTTGGTGTCAAATATGACTTAGTTTTAGACCCACTACAGGCTACAATTCTTAACCATTGCTCTACTCTAATTTATAGCATCTTTATAGTATCAGTTCCCACCTAACAAACAGTAATAAAGCACTCAGATAGAAGATTAATGAGCATAATTCATTCACTAGTGGACTGAAAATATGAAGCAAATCTGGCACTCGAGTATTGCAATTATAGAAAGGAGAAGTTCTTATTAATGTTTTCATCTGACTTACAAACTTTTACCGAAGTTGTAGCTCTTTCAAAAAGCATTTTAAAATACATTAATATTTCTTCTTATGGATGATGTAGATTGCAATTACCTTCTCTTAATTATACATGGGGGCTATCTGTGTGAATAAGTGGGGACCTGTCAATTTGTTCCCTCCTCTAGAGATGTCCCTGATCCTGAGGAGTGGTTTTTTCAGGCTGATGAGGTAGGACTGAGCACTGACCTCCCAGCCCTGCTGGCACCACTTGTCTTATGTTAATGGAGCAAGCTTCTGGTCTGGAAGTGCTTATCATATCTGCTTTTCCAGGCTTTTTAATGATGATTTTCCTCATTGCTTCTTATTTAGAGTAGAAGTTTTTTTAAGGATAAAATGTTGAAAGACAAGTGGGAAAGTTACCACCTTCGCTCTGGACGAGGCACTGATGTGTGAGAGGTCTCTTTTTACACATGCTACCACATGGGGCTGGTTTGCCCCATCCCTGCTCTCCTCTTCTGCGGTGGTCTTTTCCAGAGCCTTTCAGAAACACAACATATATTACTTGATGCAAACCACTGATAGCTCCGTAGGTTATACCAAACTACTGTGCATCCAGATGAATCCAGGTGATTGATCTCCATCATTCCCAGTGCCACTTCTGGGTTTGTAGCTGTTTCCAAAACCTCCTTTTTTCTTCTCACTGTCATCACTAACAACTAATTATCCTCTTAGATACCACTCATCTCTTAAAAAATATTCAAGTATATGTTTAAGCACGTTCAGAATTTCTTAAACCTTTTTTTAGCATATCCGTATATGAGAACAGAGAGAGAATAAAAAGAAACAAATTCTTTCATTAGGGTTTCTTTCATTAGGGCTTAGAAAACATAACCTAGGTCCATTTGGGCCCCTCTTGCTGTGTGCTGAGATGGCGAGCAGGCGATACACAATCCAGGAGTCTGAGGCAGGGATTTACTGGTGAATTCCCACAGCAGAGCTGGGACTAACAGGCTGCTAGGCTAAATCCTGAACGCTCAGCACCTCCAGGAAGGCACCTAGAAGACCCCAGCTGGCCAGGCAGAGGTAAGCCCAGGGGGGACACAGGGAGTTATTTGTTGGAGCAGTCTCATTCTCAGTGTTGGTGTCCTGCTGTTTTCTGCCCCCCTGACTTTTATATTTTTTTTCAGGGTCTTGTGTCTTTTCATCTCAGTGTTTTTCCTTTTGAGTCCTTGAGCTGCTGACTGTTCCCATCTCAATGTTGTTACCTCTGCCTGCAGCGTTACCTCTCCCATCTTCTGGCTCTGCTTTATACATTCCCAATGCTTTTTCTCTCAAATCAGTAATTACTTCAGGAGCCCAAGCCAGGGTTTTGCAGTGATGCTGTATGAGAACATGGTTTTCGACTGTTGGGGGCAGGATGGAGGGTCAGAAACATTTGTTCTTTATTACAGCATTTCTGTGGATACCACTCTGCATTGTGACAGCCTATTTTCCCTTGATTCTTATTTATAAATAATCTGTCAAAAATATTTAGAAATCTTATCAAGGTTCAGTGGGTTCCACAATCCCATTATACGAGAATCATTACTTAGTAATAAGCAGACAAGCAATAAAGAAATCAATAGCTATTCCAAAAGCAGAGTCTATGCTAAGAAAATATGTTTTCCCCTCTCATAACACTAATAAGAGTGGTGGAGTATATTTTGGTCACTTTGTCCTACGTGTCAATTATAACCTTTCTGTGATAGAAAAAAACCACTGTGAAGCTGTACTGTAATATAAAGATGGGGAAAGGCGAGTTGTGCTCATGTAAAACCCTCTCTTTTTACTTTTTGCAAACATTTGAGCCAGCAGATTTATTATTTCTGAGTACAAATGGTCCTAGAGGTGTGCAGTGCTATAAGTGCTCACTGAGAGACTACACATTGCTTTTTAGCTGGACTTAATGAGCATTGCCAAGAAAGTAAGTGTAGGAAATGAAAAGGAAACACCATGACAGCGTCTCGTGGTACTGCCCTGGGTCACGCGACCTGCCCTGCCGGGGGAAGCACCGAGTGAAGGTTTCCACTGACATGGGGAGAGTCAAAGCTCTCATCTTCCCTCTGGGCGCTGAAAGAGCAGCCACTACACTAAGTTATGACTTAGCCCTTTGTTTCACAAAGGAAGTTAAATTACTTTTGTATTATTCTTACTTTTTTTTTATTTTTGATGTACGTCATGAGTATATAGATGCATAGAAATTCGCTTGATGTCTGACATAAAGGATCCTTTAAAATATACTCATTAGAAGACAGTATATTTTAAGAAATACATAATTCTAACTGCTTTTTAATAGAAAAAAAAGGATGTAATTATTTTCCTAAGGGTTTTTTTGGTGGTGTTCTTACTCAAAATGATTTGTTGCTTGAAACATGTATATGTTAATTTACGGTTAGTACTGATAGGGATGAAGTTTTTTTCCCTTGTCAAAATAGAATCTGTTTTAAATAATAATGAGATTGTCACTTTTCCTATTTTCCCTTTACTTCCTCTTTTGTTTCTCCTTTTGCTTCTCCAGAATTAATGTTTTCTGATACTATTATTAAATACAAAATTGAGCACACAGGAAAAAAAAAAATCAATCTTATGAATTATATGACAGCTTTGTCATGAATACATTAACATTACTATCTTATTTTTCTTTCTGCATTTTACACAGACTATTCGCATTCATGGAGATTCATCAACAAGTGGTGGCTCAGGTGGAAGCATAATAGAAGTGACACCGACCTTCTTGTACATAAAAGAATTCAGATAAAGAAATGGTGAAGTAACCATGTAATGACAAAACTGATCATCAGCCTCTCTGTTCAAAACTGGCAGGATATCTATAGCCATTGTCTTTAGCTTTGTTTCAGCACTCAAATGAATCATTTAGAGAACACCTATTTTGATAATTCTGACAAATTCCTTTCAGCAAAAAATAATCCTTTTTCTTACTTGTTTTTGGTTTTGTGTGTGTGTGTTTGGGGTGTTTTGGGGTTGGTTTTTTGGGGTTTTTTTTGTTTGTTTTGGGTTTTTCCTGTTTGTTCGGTTGGTTGGGGTTTTTTTGCAATGATTCTCACCTTTCCTTTAAAGACACAGCACTTGAAAGTTGTAATTAATACTTTTGTTAAATTAGTGGCTGTGTTCATCTGAACAGCTGTGTTAGAGGTCCAAGCCCATTCTCCTTGGTGCCTCAGTCATCAGGAAAGGAAATAACATTGCAAATATCACACAAAGTGAATATTTATATCTATCTGTCTATGTTATATCAACACAGTAGTCAGAACGGGGAGTTAATGGCTGAGCCTTGAGTTCTGCTATTTATAAAGTTGAGGACTTTTTTCAAGGGGTGATCTTTCAGATTTTAAGGGACACATTGTGGCACATGAGGACATGAAGCCTGTATTATCCCTTTACAGGGCTCTGAGAAATCTGCTCTGGAGCTGATGAAGAACAAGCCGCTCTGCCTTAGCTGCCTGATCACCATCCCTCAATTAACTTACTGGCTCTAAGTGTATTGATGTACATGGCCTGACAGGTGTTTGAGTTCATAGTCAGAAAAAACAATTCTCCAGTGATTCTAAGATCTATACCATGGATCCTTTTCTGATTGAAATCACAAGTCAAAAATTAATTTGTGTTTTGGGTTGGGTTTTTTATTCGATATTCAAAAGCATTCTAAGGCAAAGACTTTTCTTGTGTTTATTTCCCTTGTAGTTCAGTTTCCATTGTGTTGGGTTTTGTATTTTTATTCAGGATCTACTGTTCCTCTTTTACTGTTTCTTAATATTCACTATACATCTCATGTCCTGCTTATATTCATACATTTTAATGGTCCTTTATTTTATTATGCTTATACTTTACCCAGATATATCCAGAGCTAAAAGCCAGTAAGTGGATATATTTTTGGTTTAGCTATAGTATGATTGTGACATAAATGTTACAGATCCCATCCTGTAGTATCCTCCTTCAGAAACTAAATTCCATGGAAAAGCACTGAAAATTTGTTCTGTAGAGTTTTTTGCAAAGTAGCTCCAGACACTGTATCTTGTGTGCTTCCTTTAAACACTTAATAGGAAGCAGAATTCATACCTCTTTCTTGTAAAGATGAGATTTTAGGTAATAATAATACTGCTAATAATAACGATCACACATGGCCTTCCTTAAAATGATTTGTTTTGATTTGGATATCTTCAAGTTCTGTGATCTCATGATTTACCTAACAGTGAACAAGGTTAATGTTTAATAAAGTAGGATGTCCTTTTTATAATCACTTCATTAAAAGTGAGTAGCAAGAGGTACATTAAATTAAAGTGTTTGTGATATGGGATCAATTTTATGGAATCCCGGAGGTCTCTATGTGCCTCATAAAGAGCTCTCTACTTTGAACATATCTGTAAGTGACCCATTGAGAATTTCTTTTCCCTTTAATTTGGGAAGTTTAAATTGCTTTTATTACTTGTAATGGCGTTAAGTACCGAATGAGGGATAAATTGTCCTGGAAAAGAATTAGACTGCAGGTCTACAGCTTTAATAATTCATAACTTCACAGCATTTATAAAATAAACTACGTTACTGGAAATAAAATTAATAATGATGTACTTTAGGAAAAAAAAGTTTCCTTTCACCTCTTATAAGTGGTTAGGTTTTACAGGGAAATTGTAAAGGTATGAATGAGCATATTCTGGATTATCCATTAATTAAGGAAAAATATAGAAGCCCTGATTCCTTGGATCACACTGAATACTTACACCTTACTCTCTGGACCTAAGTTCTAAAAGTTTTTAAGTGGCCTGCTGTTTGCTGAGCAGGTGAGTTAGTTCCCTCCAGATGTTACAGTAGTTTTTCTACTTCTTAAGAGAAATAAAATACAAAACAGAACAAAAACACATTACATGTCTGTGATGATGTTGTAGGGTTTTTTTTTAAAAAAAAAAAGAAAAAGTAATCCAAAGATTGATGCACACATATAATAGAATCAGTGTCTCTCTTCATAGCCCTGTTTTCAATAAAAAATATGTTTTTTTCCTTGCAGTTGAATCACTTTTGGTATATGGAGCATTAAAAGAAAAAGCCAAAGTACAAAAGCATCTCTCTTACTTATGGCTTTGTGAACCATGGGGGTTCTCAGTCAGCGTTTGACGTTTATATGCCTGGAGCATATAGACGAGCAGCAAGAGTTTTGAAACTAAGTAGAAAAGAGTGGACTGCAGTTACTCTACAGATGCTCATAAACCAGCTGAGAGTAAGTGCAACGGACTGTTTCGGCCTCTGCTACTTCCGTGATAAACCTTCATCTAATACTCTGCTGTAATTAGGGCTGTTGTACATATGAACAGTATAGTATACTTTCCATTCACAAAGGTAGAGGAATCTGTCTCGTCTATTGTTATAATATCACACTATCGAATTTCATCCTCATTTCTGTAATTAAAATTACTTTAGATGCTACCTATTTCTTTTGGATATTTCATATTGAAAGTCTCAGATAACTAGACCTTGCTTTGGCCTTTTATATTTTCCACTTACTCATTTTAGTTATGACTGTAAGATGTAATTTATCAAATGCACAATGAGAGGTTATCAAACTCTTGTTTCAGTAAAAGAAAGAGGAACATTACCCTCAAGAGATAAATCTTTCATTAAACTTTACAAAGACCTTAAGCAGTATCTACCCTATTTATCTTTTCCAGTCTCTTTTCTTTATGCTCCAGCTGCCAGTCTTCAGAAAGCAGCACAAGGCAGACAGCCAAAATAAGAGCTGATTTCCCAGCCAAATGGATAAATTTCCTCTCCCATAACTAACGTTTGACTTCACCTTAGGAAAACATTTTAAAAATTGCCTAAGTTTCAGAATTTATTTTTTTTAATGTCATGACTAACTAAATTATTGGTCCTGTACAGGCTCTTATTTTCTGGACACAGTTAAGGTCAAAGAAAATTTTTATTAGAACACTAAAGATGAATTTGGTGAAGAGTAAACTCATCTGATTTTTTTTTTTTTTTTTGTTCAGTTTTTTTGTTTGTAGTATTTGCTTGTTGGTGCTTTAGGAACTTAATTTCTTTGGCATTTGATAGAGGAGATATTAATTATTTAGGGAATTACATCAGTTTGGCCTTATTGAAGAGGAATTACAGAGACAACCTAAGTAAGTATGGAAAATAAGTACCTTCTCACCTACTCGGCTTCTGTGCAAAGCCGGTTCTTTTTTGATTATCAATGCTTTTTGAATTGCAATGCATTTTATCCTTCATCACTTTTTAAAATATGTTATTGAACAAGAAGGAAAAGTATAAATAAGCTAGACAAAAGTAAGGATGGCAGAGGAAGCAAAATCATAGAGTTGGGATTTATCCAAGACCATGGCTGTGATTAAATATGAATTTGTGATTCTTCTTTGTATAAAAAAAAGGCAAAATATCTGGCAAGTCCTGACTCAGGCAACACTAAAAAGCAAGTTTTCTTTCAGGTCCAGCAAGTTTCTTCTCATCTCTTGCTTTTGGAGGAGGCTTACATGACATCTTTTTACTTGGGAATTTCAGAGTCTCCTTGTTGTACTTTACACGTTGACAAATTTTTGAGCCATGAGAGACTATACATGTATTTTTACGTGCTCACTCACAAACATACGCATGTTTTATGCCATCTTATTTACTTATTGCAGTTGGTCTCCCAAACTCTTTGTTACACTGGCCAGTGTCAGATCAAAGGCAAAAATGTTTATTAATATCACTGAAGAGGGACTATTGCTCTGTTTCCACCTTTGACTCAATCTTCTCTGAACTTTCATAATGTGGTCTAGTTCTTTTTATGTGCATAAGCACTAAAGATATTTTCAATAGGGAAACGAGCACAATACCTTGAAGACAGATATGGGATGAGATTGACTCTTTTCACTGGACACAATGAGCATTTTTGGTTTTCCATCAGAAATAAGACTTTCTGTACAGTTCTCCTTATTCTCCTTTATATATAATTCAAGGTGATTCTGTTCATGCAAAATGTGAATTGGAGTGAATTGCAGACAGCACCCTCTCCTCTTCTCTGCTGCACTTTTGCCATGTCTAATTGGATACTTGATATGGACAATTCCCAAGCTAATGATCTTTCTTTGCAAAATTTATTTTCCATGCTCTCCCATAATGATGAAATATTTCATGAATCTGTATCTTCCTCTTCTGTATGGGCTCTGTAACAAGTGTCTGAAATTATAGTTACTTGATTAATTGATTCTGTCATGAAGTTGTATGGAATTACGTTTCTTTTCAAAGTCTTCTCTTTTTCTCTGTTTAACAGTGATTTATTTAATGGCTGTAAAGTATTCTGGCAAAATCCATTTAGTGTTGTAATATCTATATTGAAATTCTCTAATTTATTCATGAAAAAAGAAGGCTCTCCCCCTTTTCAAGAATTTCAGTCAGAAGGCAAATGAAGCTTGACCTCTGCTTCTGCATTAAGCCTTTTCAAAATTTATAATAAATTTTAATATTTAAGATCAGAAAAGTTTTGTTTTCATTTAAGAAAACATTAACTAATCTAGCAATGGTTAAAAAAAGAAGAACTGATGTTAAGTCATTTTCAGCAATGCCCGAGGCTGTTCAATGTGGTTCCTCTTACAGTATCTATTGTACCAAAGCTTGGTGTAGTTAAATTATAAACTCGCAGGAACAGCAGATTTCTAAGTTTGAGCAGCACCAAGTACAAAGGCATTCGTTCTGCTGTACGGCTGGGGTCCTGCAGAGCTGAGAGCAGGATGGTCCTTTCTGATGGCTGTTGAAGAAACAGCTCACAGTGCAAACTGGGAATGATTCCCTTGTTTTTGCTCTGGCAAATATTTTGCCACTGACTTTACTCAGAGTTAGGGGAGTTCAGTCAGAGCTGAAAACTGGGTCCTGAGTTGCACAGTTTGTGTAGTGTCCTCAGTAGGATTACTTGTGTGCTTTACCTGTGTGCACCTCTTGATCCAAAGCAATAGGAGTGGTAAAATATATCTGAGTTTGTTTACAAGCAGTAGCTCCAAGAGAGATTGAGATGAAGTCTCTTACTTTTTTTTTTTGTGAAGTGGCTTTAATGCATTTTTAAAGTGTCCCTACGTTAAAAATAACATCCAAAATAGTGTTTCTGCTCTGACTCCCTGCTCTCCCTGCACTTGCCAGAATACATTTCTGAGCGACTTTTTTGTGCCATTTAGATAAAAATGTCATTTTCTCCATCTTCCTCTCTGGCTTGTCACATTTACTGGACAATGCTTGTCTCCTGAATGGCATTATAAAATATTTTCTCTGTCATTTGTCATGCTCCGGAGGGATGCCCATAACACAGTGTTGGTTCTGCAGGCAGGAATGGAAGTATATCTGGTGGCGCATCTCTTTATGTGAACTCACAGTGATAGTTTTAGTACTCTGGGTTTGGGACCAGAGACAATGGTGGCATAATTTAAGGCACGTTTGTACAATATGGCTTTCCATATTCTCACTAGATGCTGTTTTAATAGTCATTACTATACTTCTTTCATATAAGTAAGAGTGAAGTCCCACATACAGAATAAGGAAATCTCTACAAAGAGATCAGCTCAATGGAAATCAGTCCAAATAACACTTAGGAGTGTTACTCGCTGTTGTGGCAGAGGGATCTAGTAGAGTCACAGCATCCTCAGAACTTGGTTTTTTACATGCCAGGAAAGGAGGACACCCTTGATGGGAAATGTGCACCTTCAGCTGAGAGGAAGGTGTTCTGAGACCTTGCTTATGGGGAAGAGAGTACTGGTTTTGGCATTAGGGAGTGGTGGATCTGGAAGAGAGAAGGGAGCTGGAGTGAGGTACAAGAGTCCCTCAGAGCCTGGTGATGGAGCTGTTAAATAAGGGGAATTTCTACTAATGGAAGGCAACAAATTTTGTAAGATCTTGTCTCTCAGAAGACTTTTATCCACATGGTGGTTTGTTTTCAAACCTTTACAATGGATCTAAGACAACTTAGGTGGGATTGTAGAAAACACCAAGAAATGTCTTCTGTAATGCTTTTTCACTCCTTTCCTCTAGGAAGTCAATGGCAAAACACCCCTGACTTCAACACAAGACACAGAGCAGTGCTATGTTTTTGAAGATTTTCCCCTAGGAGCCCAAGGCAAGTGGAATTCACCAAAGATAACTTTGCAGTTGGTCTTTGTGAATAGCTTCCATCTACTTTCAAATTTGAACTAGATAGCAAGTAGTAATGTTTGTAGTAGTAGTTGTAGTCTTTGTTGTGAGTCATTTACATAGATGCAATTCCTTGTCTTAAAGACTCCCAGATATACACGAGTTGATTCAAAATCCAGAGACATTAAGAAAAAGATTATAATGACCTTTAGAGTGCTCTGAACCTTGTTCAGTGGTGTTTTGCTTGAAAGTTTGGTACTTGGAAATATTTTTTTGTGGAAACATTTGTAAGAAATCTCAATTTAAAGCAATAAGTCTTAACTTCTCAAAATGTAGCTGACAAAGTCTATTTTTATTTCCTTAGGCTGTGAGGTAATTTTTAAACTTAAATCCTTTTTCTCTTGATGCTGCTGCTTGTATAGTTCCCAAATAAACTGAGAACAGCCTTATTAATATCTGATTAGACAGCTAACTCTAATTTGTACAGAAGAGACTTAACAAGTGCAGGAAGCCAGCAAAAACTTCAGCTGAGTTCAGAGAACAAGTTGAATGCTTTACATAATGAGCTGCTTAAATAATATCAGATGGTTCGCCATTGTCAAATTAGTCCTTTTTCTATGCATTATTTCAAATGCAAGGTATATAAAATATTCTGGGTTTCACATACCAAGTCCTTTTCATATTCTAAAGAACAGAAGGTGAGTCTAACTAAAATAAATCTTTGCTTATAATTGGTTACAAGGTAACTGTCACAAATCCACACAAATAGAAACACAAATCCATTAGATATTACCTTCAAAAGTAAAGAACAACATAAACTTTCCAGAACTGCATTTTTGTATACATCTTACTTTTTTTTTTATTTTTGCAGTGTTGATGGGATTTTGTATGACGCCATTTCATTATTCACAGACAGTAAAGACCTAGAAATATTACCATCAATTTTAATATATAGCTGATATTGTTGGAAAGAAATATCTATATATACCTTTTTTAGCATTTAAGATAGAATGGATGAAAGTTGAATATTAGAAACCAGATGTCAAATTTAGTAATATTGTGGAACATATCCAAAACTCATGGCAGTAAAAATATAATTTTAAGCCCTGTGTACTAACAGATTTTTTTTTTTGTGTGTGTGTATTAGTATTTCTTAATTTAGCATGTGAGTGCATCTCATAGTCAACTACAGAATACAGCAGCATATACTATTAATTATGAAAACTGATGTGTAATTGTGTGTTCCAGGACACAGGGGAATTTACGCTGAAGTTGGGTAGCAGTCAGTCTGGTAAGAACCTCTACTAAATTTCTTGATGATGTTTCAGTCAGGTCTTAATTAGGGATCCTGAAAAAAAGAGGAAAAAAAAAAGGAAATTACGCACAAGCCATTTTCCAATGCTTGTGAATTGTTGGCCAGGTTTGTAACTCCTCCCAATGGTAAACTGAATGCTGTTCATTTTTTTTTTTTTTTTGCAAAAAAAAAATCAGCGTTTCAGAATATCAAGATGAGAAGGGCAACTTGATTACTTAAAGGGTAGATCCTCTGCAATTCTTAAAGTATTGAAGCTCCTATTTAATTTTTTTCCCCCCAATAAAAGCACTGAAAAATGGAAATACAACAAACTCCTACTAACTTCTGCAATTTTGGCCTTAAGAGTAAGGTACCATAAAGACTCTATAATCATGTTGATTTTTCACTTTAAAGAGTTCACAGACATTCCTTGTGAAGCCCAAGAAGGCAGCTGAAGACAGAAGACCTGATGGAGTCGTCTGTGAACAGCCAACAGCCTGACAGTTCAGAGTGCCAGACCATGCAGGAGATGAAGTTAACTAAAAAAGTAAATAATAACAGTATATAAAATATATAATAATATAAATATATAAAATATAAAATGACAGGTGAAAAAAGTAAAACGTCACCCTTCTAAAGACACTTTCTCTAAACAAAGTGCATTATGGAAATTTTGAAGGATAGTTATCCAAGTAATTTGAGTTTATAAAAGTTGAGTTGAAACAGGGTATAGTTATGCGAATGCTAAATATAGAATTATTTCCCTTATATTTAGTTACTTTTCTATGATACTTAGAACTAGTACTTGTGCACCTGTCTTTCTTGAAAGCTGATAATCAGGAGATTAATTTTATGTACTTCAGCTGAATTATATAATTTGAGATTCAACTTCAGCAAAATGCAAATGATGGTATAAGACCAGTTAGTGACGAGTTTTCTGTAATCCTGAGGTGCTAATTCAAGCTGCAGTGTTGTTCCCAACAGTGAGATAACACTGTCTAGTACAAAACTGTACCCAAGAAAGAATGTCTTATAAAAATAACAAAGTCGTCAAAGTAGGTTTGTTACGGATTCCAGCTCTGCGAAAAAACAGGAGGAGGAGGAGGAGGGGATTTGAGCTGGGTGTTTTATAGCTTATGGAGGCAGATGCAAAATACAAACGTTTGAACTGGCTTAAAGTTTGGATCATAATTTCTGTCAATATTTTCACATATCTTCTGAGAGACCAATATGAATTTCAAGCGTATATTTATTAGCTGCTTCTGAAAGATTTACAATTGATTATATTTTTTTTCCTTTTTTTTTTTTTTCTGAATATACTTATGATTACTTGTATCATTCACACTAATTTTGAAGGAAAAGGAGAACATTTTGCTGTACATGTTGTTCACTTGTTAACTCAAGGGCAATTTCTCAACCCAATACAATTTCTTGTTGGTTTTTCATTGTTTAGATGTATTTAAAAAAAAAAAAAAATCTCTTGCCAGAGGTTGTAGTCTAAAGCCTTCAACTTGAAAACCTGATATTCATTCTGAATGTGAGCATCTGAATGCATGCAAAAACTGAAGTCAGTTGATACATATTTTAACAAATGATTGTGTTTAAGGATTTTTGATTCAGCTCTCTACTTTGGATTCTTGATCTAGAAAGGTATATTGCTTAGCATGAGAATTTAAGACCAGGCTGGATGGGGCTTTGATCAACCTGGTCTAGTGGGAGGTGTCCCTGCCTCTGGCAGGGGGGCTGGAACTCGGTGATCTTTAAGGTCCCTCCCAGCTCTGACCATTCTATGATTCTATGATCTTTGTCAGTGAATGGCATAGATAACATAGACAGGGTTACAGATTTTGACTGCCAGGGAAAAGTAGAGAGAGACAAAGAGACAGAGAAATGCATCTTCAAACAGTTGGACGACTCGCCAAAACTGAAGGGGAGAGCGGGACAGTATTCTGCCAGAAGGTTGTAGTGGACGTTTTTTCACCAAAATGTTTTTTAAATCTTGACTTGTTCTGCTGCAGAGTGAACAACTGAATCCACCCCAGTTGTGGAGCTGTTGTTTTCTGGCCATGAGTTTTCATGTCATGTTTGTGAGTGTGTTATAGCATCATAAAGGAAGAGTGCAGAGCATGTGTATGACACCCACGGTAAAATCCACAACACCTTCAAAACTGGGCTGTGTAGAAGCCTATATTTTAAGGGTAGAATACACAGGCCTTCAGCCTGAGAGGAAATTTGGCCATAAATCAAATTGCAGAGAAGCAAAAATTCCTACGATGCATATTTAATTATTTTATTTTTTTTTTTTTAAGTTCTGTGCTGGTTTCATGCACTACTGCATAGTCTGCTCTTGAAAGATACACAATCAAATAGGCTCACATTTTTGCTACTGCAAGCTGCCAGTTTTATTTGTTCCATTTTATTATGCCATAAATAATTTTTACAAGCAATTTTTAAAAATATAAACCTTGCATAATGTGCTTAACATCTATTATGTCCAATGAAAATTCTACTGATTTGCATTATGGGGATTATGCAAATTAATATATAATCAATCAAAATCAAACTTCCGTTATGCCCTTCATGCAATGCATCCCAAAGCACTTTAGAGGATAATAAAATTAGTAGCTTGGCTAAGTAGGAGTAAGCTAGGTCAAACAAATAAGTCTTTAGCTTACACTTAAGCAGTGAAATATGGTGGTCATTGAATAGCTTAGGATAAGCTGTCTTCTATTTATTTTATACCATAATTAAAGCTCTCATTATAGAAGTCTTTCATGGTCAGAGACTAATCATACCAGAACCAGAGAAGCCTAGTAATATTAATGCAATGGCACAACTGTCTAGAATTGCAATCATATTAAAATAATGGCTTCAGAGCCGATACTATCTTCTGGTTTTGCATGTAATTTTTCATTTCAGTTCAGTTGCGGTTCTTAAAATGGTGTCACTTTGAAAAGGTGGTAATGCATGTAGTTGTAAAATATTGCTAGAATAAACTAATGGACCTGGGAATAGTAGAGTCTGGCTGTACCTTCTAGATACTTTGCAGTTGAGCGTAACTTTCAATGGGTACCTTAGTGCCATTACTTTCTTTCGATTCAAATAGTCTTGTCTAAATGCACTGCTCTTTGGGAAGGACTGAGTTAATACCAGATGCTTTTTCATGGCTACATGGAAATGTCTTGCATATGAAAAGAAACACTATAGTTAGTAGGATCCTACTGTTAGTAGGATTGTGCCTTTGAAAGGTTTTCCTTGTGCAGGTTTAGTTCAAATTAGAATATAAAAATTTAAATTTCATTTGTATTAACTAAAACTTCCTGACATTTGAAGACATGACTACTCAACAAATATAGACCTGGTTTACTCCAAGTCATGGTTTGGACATGTGTTTTATTAAATCACAACAGATGTTATTATTTAGGATATATTTGTGGATCACTATCTGTTTTTCATATTTTAGTTGGCTGAGGAACTTGTGAATAAAATCTTTGGTTTAGAGGTTTATGATTGCTTTAAATGAGAGTAAGATAGGGATCAGCCACTTCTTTCAGAATAAGATAAGAAGTAGAGGTAAAAAACCAAAATGCCTATACTTGGCTCTGATCATTTTGATTTAAACAGTCTCAACTTTGTTCTTCACACTGGGCTTCATGGATTACATCAACCTGCTACAGATACGTGATGCTGCAAACATTGCAAACGTGTGGTTTGTTCTCCCTCTTGTGTTCGTTCACAACCTGTTATTCTTGTTAGATCAAGTAAACTAGTTTTTGAAGCTGTAGTGCTATTCCCATTGAAATTAATTTCAAATTTCTATTGACATGATGAGAAAAATAGGGTCAAATTCTTGGTGAGTTATTTATACTAAATGAAGTTGCCAAAACGGGATGTAGAAAACTTATAGTTTTCTATATTATATTATTTTTCTGCTGAAGGAAAATAATGTAAAGAAAAGAGCAGAGGAAGGGAAGTCTCTCTCGTATTAAGAATCTGCTCTCATAAACACTTTCTCTCCATCCTTGCGTTTTTCACTTTGTTCTTGCATAAATAGTGGTTTATAGAAGTGAGAATTTACATAGACATTTAGTACTAAGCAATTTTGTTTTGTTTGTTCTCTTAAGGTATGTAGCTGAAAGAAATTTTCCTATGTCATTTATTGTATAACCCTTTTTGCTGGCTTGTTTTGAGATATCATTTACTTTCTCTTCTTCCTCATTGCTTCAAATCTCCTCGTGGCCATCCTAGGGAGCATGCTGCTCATCACATAACGACGCCAAAGTGGTCCATTGAGCAATGCGTTAGATGCCAAGCGTTCTTGACAGATGGAATTCTCTCAGATAGAATAATCTGCATTATTTCATGTTTCCATTAATCATTTGGGATCTATGTATCACTTTAACCTGATGTTTTTCTCGCACAAAATCTAGCACTGTCCTGAATAGTTTTGGAAATGCAGCCTGATTAAAAAATGGTGAGGGGAAAAAAAAAAAAAAGAAAAGTGTTTATACCATTTAGAACACTTTCTCAAGAGAAATAATTTCTACCTAATGTATTGCATATTCCTTAACTGGAAAAGTTAAATCTGTAAGTTTTAAAAATTATGAAAAATCTAAATCAGTCCAATTGATTGAATGAACAAAACACAGTCAAATTATTTCTGCATTAACTGATTGTTTGCTGTATGAAGTGAAATTCTAAAAATAATATAGGCACGAGTAAGAAGCATTCAAGTGAGAATTTTACCGTTATGTATAACAGCAAGTAAATTATCTTTCCAGGTGTAAGCCCTGGGAAATTTTATTTGTTTGGGGAAAAAAAAAAGTTGTTGGTGACAAAGCTATTAAGCTGAAGTTATATGTAACAAACAACCAAGAGGGATTTAGTACATGTCATAAAATCCTGTATCCGGGACCCATGACAAGGCCAATAATGTCAGAGAAATGAGAGGCAATAAAGCTATGCTTTAATTTATGATTTGCAAAACATCTGCTCAGATGAGAAGCATAAACCACAGGGCACATGAGTGAGAAAGTGTGTGTTGTGCAGAGGCTGTAATCAAAAGGCTAAAATTTGGTGTCTTGGATCAGTGATATAAAATGTTGAATGACTTACAATAATTCTGTGGTGTGGTTGCTCATTTCATCTTACTTAAGACTGTAACTACTAGTGCTAAGCGGGATTTAGGTTTGTTTTATTTTTAGGCTTGCTAAATTCTTTTTTCTACTATTTCCCTAGCATAACTGATAAATCTGGATGTTTATTCCCATTACCTGTGTTAATGCGATCACTTGGGAAAAGGATATTTTATCTCAAAAAAAAGTATGAAGAAGAGATTTATAGGTTAGTTCGTAAAAGATTCCCCCCACCAAAAAAACAGTCAGAGCATATAAACCTCATTTATGATTTGTATGACAAAACTGGCATTCACAGCAACGGTGTTACTCCCCGCCTATTATTTTATTCCACTGTAAGCAAGGCACCCCCCGCAGAAAGGACTGTGATAGGATGCATCTTCATTCAGGTACATGACATATTTTATTACCAAAGCATGAATTTGGATGGGGCTTCAGGAAAACTTCCTCATCTGGATGCACCATGTCCTACGTGAAGCACCACAGGCCCAAAGCTAATGCACTTGCAGTTTTTACTTTTGTGTAATTGTTTTAGACCTCAGCCTAGATATATTTGCATACAATTCATAAGATCAATGCTACTCTCTGAATAGTGTAGAAAGTCCAAAATGTAAATGGGATTTAAAAGCAGAACTCATCTCAGGTTGTTACCTGCTTTCCATAGCTGGATTTTATGCTGTATTCATGGACCGTATATATTCTTCCAGAGTGTAAATGTCACTGCAAACACAAGATCTATCTGAAAAGTAAAAAAATGGGGAAAAATTTATTCTTCAGCTGAAACACCCGAAAATGTTGTTTGTGTTAAATGGCAATGTAGAAACAGAGAGAACAATATAAATTTTGAATGGAAACAGGTTTTATTCCCCAGATGTTAGGTGATGAGACTAAATCCTGAGTTTAGAAAAAATATCTTTCAAAGCTTTCTGTGAAAAGAGGTTTCTAAGATCATTCATTTTCTTCTTCAGCTTTGGTGGATCATGTGTTAAGGAGATGTTTCTTATTTCCTTTTCCTCCATCCTTTCTATTCATTTCTGTACATTTGTCAGACTCTTGTGAATACAATGCAGTTAAGGAAGAGAATCATCAAGAACTTTGAAGGTCACCTTCGGAGAATAATTAGTATGGCAGTAATTGCTCAATTTATGTCTGGAGCGAGAATGTTTTGAGATAAAGCAGTTTCAGTTTAGCATTTTTTCCTCATTCTGTGTTTGCCAGAGCCTCTGAAGTTACAATTTCAGGGGACATGCTCCAAGAGCCATCCCTCAGCATGAGGGGAAACATTCCAGAAATGGGAATGAAATAAACCCTGCGGTTACCTTCCCCACAGAACTTCAGCTAGTCTTTTGGGATAAAAAAGAAGTCAATATTTGTATTCATCTCATCTCACTCTACATGCAAAGGTGGACTTGTGGTGGTTGTTGGGCTCTGGAGTTGTTACTTCATCCAGCCTGACCTGCTTGACCAAGGTCACGGAAGGTTTTGGACAAATGTAGCGTGTGGCACGGAGAGCTTCAGGAGATGGAGGACCTCTTGGTTACCCCAGTGGTTTGTTCCAGTGACAGATTGCCCACATTTTTAACATTGTGCGTCTCATTCCTGCTTTGATATTCTGACTTTTAACTTCCAGCCCTTATTTATTTTCTGTAGCAAACACAGACACCCCCCCAAAGCTCCTGCCATTTTCACCTCATGAAGGTATTTATGTTCCACGGCCAAAACATCAGGTTTCTTCTGTGATAAATGAACAAGACTGAATGTCCTTAGCTTTTCCCTGTGAGGTATTTTTCATGTTCTTGAGTAAGACAGATATTAATGTTGAAGGTGGTACTCGCTGAATGGATGAATGACAATTTAAAATGCAGATAAGCAGGAGGGCACCTGAAATGTTGATGGAAAATGACCCGCCTGTCTCAGAGCGGCGGTGGCACGGGGAATACCATTATTAATGCTGTGGATTCTGTTAATTCAAGCTGTGTTTTCGTTACTGCATAGAATCAGCCATAGACTGAAAACCAGATACAGAACAAGTATCTCTGCGGAGCCACCCCATTGAGCTGAAATCATTGGTTTCCCATATTTTTGGCTCACAGAGTGCAGGCAGCACATTGCAGTGTGTGTGTGGCCCCAGGACTTCAACCAAGCATCTCGGGTGCAGCATCTGCACTCGGTCCCTCACGAAATCTCCGTCGGGAAACCAGCACCAGCTCCTCCAAATGCCCCTAATACCTCTGGCATAAAATCAGTCTCATTGCATTTTCAATGCAGGATCATGTAGTGCCGAGGGTTGTCCAGTTTATTTCTCCTTTCTCTGGAGATCGTATGACAGTATAGACAAATAACATTATCACTTTTGAAATGTGGTTTAACATTTTAGTGCTCAAATCTGTGATTTTAAATGTCTTAAAAATGTTGCTATGATTGGCACTTTGGCTATAAAACCCTAGGGAATCAGTAAGATTATCTTTCATGTACCATTGTAGGAAAATATAGAAATAAATTGTAGATTTCAAAGGTTTATGCTGCATTAATTTCTATTTTTTTAATATTTATTTCACTTACTTGGTTTAAAATACTAGCTATTGTACAGATATTAAACATCATGCTTCAGTTTACATTTAAAATGTGACAACTTTTTAGAACTAATGTTGGATGAATACTATCTGATTAATGGAAGTATTGTATTGTCCATATGTTCATATAGCCCTTTTTTCAGTGAGTGGAATCTAGATAACTGAAAGTGATGCTAAAATGTCCAAAATAACACTAGACATCTGTGTTCCTGCACCTGAATCTCATCTTTCTTAAAGCTTTATATTTTTAAGATGATGTTGATCTTCGGAAGCCACAATGAAAATGTCTCTGACAGCAGAGGGGTATTACTGATCAACAGATACCAAAGGATACTGATCACCCTGCATCCTCCTATTTCTATATTTTGGTTCTTCTGCCCAGAATAAATATTGCCATAAAGATTCTGGCTAACTCACAATGAAATCAGATGGTCTTCCCCACATTTCTGCATTTCTTGTGCCACTCTCATATATTCAGACTCCAGACTAAAATTATAGAGAACATAATTTCAAAAGCTTTTCATTTGAATGGTGGCAACATGTAAAAGCAAATCGTATATAGCAGGAAACTATTATAAAGATACCCTCTTCTGAACAGACACTTTGCTCATCAGCCAAATCTCAAAGGAAATGGGAAAACTTCAGGAAACATATTCTCCATACAGAATTTCAGGTGGTATGGAAATAGGGAAGGGGTGCAAAGAACTGGTAACAGTAACATTTCCAGTTTTTCCCATAGCATGACAATGGACATAGGTAATAACATCAGAGGAAAATGAGAGCTATGACCATAAAGGTTTACCTGTAAATATTTAAAAGAATATTTCATTCACTGTATTAAACTGTTAGTCAAAAAGTCATTACTTTCCAGTTGACACAGAACAGCTTGGTTAACAGTTTAAAAGAGGTTTTATATAAATGACTGCCAGTTCCTAATATACCAGTCCCACTTCACAGACTTAAGTAAGCCTTTGCTTTGTATACACCTGATACATGGCCGCTCAGTGCTTGTAGGATTTCTTTGAAATGCTTTCTGTCAGAGGGGGCTGGAGGTAGATGGAGAAAAATGGAGAAAGACCCACGGTTATAAGAAAGTTAAGATTTCTGAGAGTGGCCCAGAAGAGGATGGATTTGCAGGGGTGAAATGTAACTCAAACCAAACAGTGTCTTGTGCTACAAACAGTCTACTGACTTCAGCTTATAAAACACTATTAAGTGATTTAGGATATCAGCTGGTTGCCCTGTGCTCTTTCCCTATATCAGCACATGAATTTCTGTAGGTACAACGTCATGTGTGTATTGCTTTTGCAAGTCTTGAAAAGTAAGCTTATTTTTTTTAAAATAGTGCTAATCCTATTGGAAGAGACAGCTAGTTTCACCCTGTAACTAACATGTTGTATGCCTTTTTCAGTAGTATATGTGCTTATTATATCTGCAGTCTTGTACCCCTCAATGCTGTATTTTATGATGCAGATACCTAAACCAGATGCAGTCATATTTTCGAAAGGTAATTGGGTGTTAACATGCAGAGGTGAACTTCTAGGCAGCTGTGAAAAGTCCTGTCTGATGCTTATCTGCATTCCCTATGCACTTAAACATCTTGAAAATCTAGTCCGTAGTAAATTGTACTGAAACGATGGTGGAATCCAGCAGCGAAAGTCACAGAAGGGCAAAGAGGAATATTTATTAAAACAACCAATTCATCAAGTTTTTTATTAATTTAATTTTTCAGGAAAGATTTGCCTTCCTGAAATAAAGAGATATTTGATAAGAGTAGTAAAGTCTGCATTTACGAGATGATTCTTATTCTTGATTGTTGCATAGGTGGATAAGGAATGACTACACATTTTTACTCATTTCCTTCTTTAGGAGTTAGATGGGTAGGACTGGTCTCACCCAGTCTCGCCCATGGTTTGGTAGGGACTGGAGGAGGATCAGCTTTTCCTGACGAATCACCTCTATAACTCTAGGAACTTGCACTATTTTACCTCTGCAGGTATAACACAAACGTGCATTTTTCTAGTCACTGATCTTATAGCAGAGTGAGGGAGGATGGAGACAGTAAGACTACAACGAGTAGTATAATCATTCACATCAATGGGTATTTTAATTTCAGTGAGGACAGATCCAGCCCTAAGAGCTGCATGCAAAGTGCACTGAAGCTATTGGCAATATTTTTGAATCTGTGTGTTTGTATAAAGCCCTTAGGCCCAAGCAAATAAATTACATTTAAATATTCTTATTATCTAATGTTGCTCCTTTTCTTCTTATCATCTCCTCTCCCACCCTCTCTTATTAATTCTTTTTTTTCCTTGTGTCTTCTATTCAAAAGAAAATATCACCAAGGAGAATAGTAGATTTTTGTAAGGTTATATTTGCAGTAGACTGCAAAGAAAGAAGTCCCCATTGTTACTGAAAACAATTCCACACCATTTCCAGAGATCACAAAAATACTATTTTTAGATGACACACTCTGAGTTCTGCACTTTAGGTACCTCTAAGTTAAAAAAACACTGGGCTTAAAAGAATAAGAGATGTTAGCATTGCTGCTGGCAAGGGGTGGGTCAGATTTGTCCCGGTCTGTGCGCACATACGCCCCCTCCACAGCCCATAGGTACGTGTCAGTAGGTGATTATAAAAAAAGGGAAAGACTGAAGCATAATGGTGGCCTTACATATGTGTGTATGTGCTTATAGTTAGGTGTCTGTACACACAGCCATGAGTTCATCACCTGCTGGACAGGTCTCCAGTTTCTTTTCAGTAACTGCCACGGTGACAGTAAGTTCTCGAGGAGTTGGCAGGGAAGAGTTGGTACCCTGGGGAGGACAGAGGTTGTAGCTGTAAACATCAACCCAACTTTCACTTTTATGTGGATATAGGTAAATTATCTCCTGATTTTCTGTGTTTTCTTCCCCTGGGGTTGTCAGAGGTTGCTGACAGAGGCTGGACCGCATGCATCATGGTTGTCAATGAAAAAGGCAGTTCCTGCTTTTCTCTGGATTCCAGCTGCTGTGATCAAGGTTATACACATCCTCTTTGCTGCCAGAATATTGAAACAGAATCCACAGGAGGGCATTTTTAAAATCCACTGATTCCTGACAGTTGTGTCGGCTCATTGCATGAGCTAAGAGGTGCGAATTAGTGCAGCCTTCAAACAGCGCTCTGTCGCACTGGATCACCAAAGCATGCAAAACCCATGCAAATGGAGAAATTATTTTTTCAACATTTTCCCCTAGTTTAAAGCTCACATCAAAAGAAAGCCTATTACGTTTTGATTTTTTTTTTCAAACTGACAAACTATTTTCTTTGCTTTAATTGAAAAAATAGTGTTGATAATTTTGAAGCATTTAATTTTCTTTTGCTATTATTGTTGATTTGTCATTTTCCTAATTAGCTCAAATTTTGAAGAGCAAGGTTGCTTTGAAACAGAAAATCATATTTTAATTTTTAAAATGTCAAAGAAATTCTGATAATTTTGCCACCTCAAGAAAAAATCAGTTGTAGAACTTGTTGAAACTGATCCCTTTGTGCAGGCAGCTTTTGGGTTTTGAGGTTTTAGTAATTTTCCATATATTTCCAAAATAATGCAAAAAAGGGATTTATTTTTTTTAAAGCTAATTTCCAGGCTGGTGACTTCTGTTTTTCTGCTGAAGTGACACACTGTGAAGTTTTAGTGAAGGATCTCAAATATTGTCTTTAAGGCAAGTGGACAAGAGTTTTAGCAGAGTCCAACTTCAAAACAAGGTGGTCTCTTCCCAATTTTTTTCTCCAATTTCCATATAGTTATCTGTTTTTCTTTGTTCTCAAACATTCAATGTACTTTTCTCTTCAAACTCCTAGCAACTCTCATCAGATTGCTTTGCAAAAAGAACTGAAGAAAATACAGATTTATTTTTGAAAGAGAAATACTTTCTCTAATTGGTGCTGCTACAGAAAGACCCAGGTTTATTAGCACATGATTGCATTTTGAAACTCTGAAGTGCCCTATTAATTGGGAACTGATTTGACAAAGAGGAGGACAGACACATTATCTAAATTAAGGAGCCTGATTTAAAACAGCGAAATAAATATACCTGAACCAAAGTACTGATGTTGTTTAAATTTGGTCAGAAATACACTGATAACAATCTCAGAATATTTCAAGGAAAAGGTATTGCTGAGAAGCACCAGCTACATCGTCTAAAGACTCTATATCATAGTTGCACATCTATTTAGAAAAAACGGTATGTTTCCCAGAAAATATAGGCTTCATAAATTTTTTCTTTTTAAAAATAGAATGTACTTGACCACCATTGCTATCAAATATCTACTTCTTTGGCTGCTCAACAGGCACAGCATGGATCTGTCCTCACACTGCTGAAATCGTTGATGATGTTGTTGTTGGCTCTGTTGGAAGTATACCAGAACCTCTCCTGGGGGTCAGGGAAGTGGCTCCTGCCACAGTGTGTAGTGGTACCCAGTGCATGGGGTGCCTATGGAGTACATCCTATGGAATCAGTCACAGATAGAGAAAAAAAAAAACCCTAGTCATCTTACCTGCTGGTATAAATCAATTGGGAACCTGTTGAAATCAATAGGGTAATACTAATGGAAAAATGGTGAGACAAGCTCATAGAATCATAGAATCATAGAATGGCTAGAGTTGGAAAGGACCTTAAAGATCATCTAGTTCCAACCCCCCTGCCATGGGCAGGGACACCTCTCACTAGAGCAGGTTGCTTAAAGCCCCATCCAGCCTGGCCTTGAACACTTCCAGGGATGGGGCATCCACAACTTCCCTGGGCAACCTGTTCCAGTGCCTCACCACCCTCACTGTAAAGAATTTCTTCCTTATATCTAATCTAAATCTCTTCTCTTCCAATTTAAAACCATTGCCCCTTGTCCTGTCACCACTCTTCCTGACAAAGAGTCCCTCTTCAGCTCTTCTGTAGGCTCCCTTCAGGTATTGATAGGCTGTTATAAGGTCTCCCCGGAGCCTTCTCTTCTCCAGGCTGAACAACCCCAGCTCTCTCAGTCTGTCTTCATAGGAGAGGTGCTCCATCCCTCTGATCATCCTCGTGGCCCTCCGCTGGACCCGTTCCAACAGGTCCATGTCCTTTCTGTGTTGAGGACTCCAAAGCTGGACACAGTACTCCAGGAGGGGTCTCACGAGCGCAGAGTAGAGGGGCAGAATCACCTCGCGAGACCTGCTGGCCACACTTCTCCTGATGCAGCCCAGGACACGGTTGGCTCTCTGGGCTGCCAGTGCACACTGCCTGCTCATGTTGAGCTTCTCATCCATAAGCACTCCCAAGTCCTTCTCCTCGGGGCTGCTCTCCAGCCATTCTCCACCCAACTTGTATTTGTGCCTGGGGTTGCCACGTCCCAGGTGCAGGACCCTGCACTTGGCTTGGTTGAACTTCATGCAATTTGCACGAGCCCACCTCTCCAGCCTGTCTAGGTCCCTCTGGATGGCATCCCTTCCCTCCAGCGTGTCAACTGCGCCACCGAGCTTGGTGTCATCAGCAAACTTGCTGAGGGTGCACTCTATCCCACTGTCCATGTCACCGACAAAGATGTTAAACAGTACTGGTCCCAGTACCGACCCCTGCGGAACACCACTCGTTACTGGCCGCCACCTGGACATTGAGCCATTGATTGTAACCCTTTGGATGCGGCCATCCAGCCAGTTCCCTATCCACCGAGTGGTCCATCCATCGAATCCATGAGTTTCCAATTTTGAGACCAGGATGTCGTGCGGGACAGTGTCAAATGCTTTGCATAAGTCCAGGTAAATGACGTCAGTCGCTCTGCCCTTGTCTACCAAGTCTGTGGCAGTATTGTAAAAGGCCACCAAATTTGTCAGGCACGATTTGCCCTTGGTGAAGCCATGTTGGCTGTTTCCAATCACTTCTTTATTCTCCATGTGCCTTAGCAAGGATTTCAGGAGGATCTGCTCCATGATCTTGCCAGGCACAGAGGTGAGACTGACCGGCCTGTAGTTTCCCGGGTCTTCTTTGTTTCCTTTTTTGAATATTGGAGTTATGTTCCCTTTTTTCCAGTCAGTGGGAACTTCACCAGACTGCCACGATTTCTCAAATATGATGGAGAGGGGCTTAGCAACTTCGTCCGCCAGTTCTCTCAGGACCCGTGGATGGATTTCATCAGGTCCCATGGACTTATGCACCTTCAGGTTCTTTAAGAGGTCTCGAACCTCGTCTTCTTGTACTGTGGGTGCTTCTTCATTCCCAGAGCCCCTGTTCTTGCCCTCCGTGACTTGGGCAGTGTGGTTAGGGCCCTTGCCAGTGAAGACTGAGGCAAAGAAGTCATTCAGTAGCTCAGCCTTATCCACATCCTGGGTGACCAGGTCTCCCGTTTCCTTCCGGAGGGGACCCACAGCTTCCCTCGTCTTATTTTTATCCCTGATATATCTATAGAAGTTCTTCTTGTTATTTTTCACATCCCTGGCTAGATTTAGTTCTGCCTGGGCTTTCGCTTGCCTGATCAGGTTTCTGGTGACTCGGACAGCTTCTCTGTATTCTTCCCAGTCTACCTTTCCCTGCTTCCACCCTCTATAGGCCTCCTTTTTGGTCCTGAGTTTGTCCAGCAGTTCCTTGTTCATCCACGCCGGCCTACTGGCTATTTTGCCCGATTTCTTCTTTTTTGGGATGCACCTCTCCTGAGCTTGGAGGAGGCAATCCTTAAATACCACCCAGCTTTTTTGGGCCCCTCTCCCTTCCAGTTCTTTTTCCCACGCTACCTTACCAATCAGATCTCTCAGGAGATCAAAGTCTGCTCTTTTGAAGTCCAGGGTAGCCAGCTTGCTGCGCACCCTCCTTGCTGCCTTATGAATCTTGAATTCTATCATCTCATGGTCACTGCAGCCGAGGCTACCCTTGAACTTGACATTCCCGACCAGCCCCTCCTTGTTGGTGAGGACAAGGTCCAGCACTGCTCCTTTCCTCGTTGGTTCCTCTATTATTTGCAGAAGAAAGTTGTCGTCGACACATTCTAAGAACTTCCTGGATTTCCTGTGCTCTGCTGTGTTGTCCTTCCAACAGATGTCGGGGTGGTTGAAGTCCCCCATGAGGACCAGAGCGTGTGAGCGCGATGCTGCCCCTATCTGTTTGTAGAGGGCCACATCCTCGCTGTCACTTTGATCTGGTGGCCTGTAGCAGACTCCTACTGTAACATCACCTGCCCCCGTGCTCCCTTTAATCCTGACCCATAAGCTCTCTGTCTTGTCTTCACCCATCCCCAGGTGAAGCTCCATACATTCCAGCTGGTCCTTGACATAGAGGGCAACACCCCCTCCCCTTCTGCCCAGCCTGTCCTTCCTGAAGAGCTTGTAACCTTCCATTCGAACACTCCAGTCGTAAGAGCCATCCCACCACGTCTCGGTGATGCCAATAATGTCGTAGCCCTGGAGGCGTGCGCACATCTCTAACTCCTCTTGTTTGTTCCCCATGCTGCGTGCATTTGTGTAAAGGCACTTCAGCTGGGTGCCTAAAGGGGCCGACTTATTAGCTGAGATGGCAGGTTGAAGGCTCTCTTTGAGTTTTTTTCTGCTCAACCTACGCTTAACCCCCTCCCCCTTCGATCCTAGTTTAAAGCCCTTTCAACAAGCCCCGCCAACTCACTTGCCAGTATCTTTCTCCCCTTCTGAGACAGGTGTACTCCATCTGTTGCTATCCGACTCGGTGCCATATAAAATTCCCTGAGTTCAGAATACCCAAAATTTCGGTGATGGCACCAGTTTCTGAGCCACTTGTTTATCGCAGTTGCCTTTTTATTTCTTTCAGGATTTCCTCCTGCAACTAAGGGTATCGCTGAAAAAATTACCTGTGCCCCTGATCCCTCAACCAGTTTTCCCAGTGTCTTAAAGTCCTTTATGATTGTTTTTAATTTCCTGGATGTATTATATACATCATCACTGCCTACCTGAAAAACTACAAGGGGGTAATAGTCAGAAGGGTTGACTAGAGCAGGAACTTTGTCCAACACGTCCCTGACCCGTGCCCCAGGGAGGCAGCAGACTTCCCTGTGAAGCGGGTCAGGACGGCATATTGGTCCCTCTGCCCCCTTCAATAGAGAGTCACCCACAACGATGACCCTTCTGCTTTTCCTTCTTGAACTAGTTGTGATGCCAGGTTTGCGGCGACGTGGTCTTTCTGGCACATCCTGCCTAGTTGTACCATCCTCCTCTCCAACAGTCAATTCCTCCTGCAGGATTCCATACCGGTTCTGCAGGGGTAACTGGGGAGGTGGGAGAGGCAGGGAGGGGATTCGCCTGCTTCGCCGACTAGGGACCTGTTTCCATTCCCCCTCTTCTCTGAGATCCCCTTCTACTGTCGGGCGAGAGATGGGGAGAGGGTCCTCTGGCTTATGTGGGGCCTCAACATGTTCTTTTATTTTCAGGGAGTGGGCCCACCAGTCAATCTCCCTCTCACATTCCCTGATACTCCTCAACCTTTCCACTTCCTCCTTCAGCTCAACCACCAGGCCGAGGAGGTCATTCACCTGTTCACATCTGACACAGGTGTCATCACCACTACCCTCCATGGCAAGGGCCAGGCCTCGGCACTCCCTGCAGCCCGAGGCCTGGACACCCACGTGTTTGCGTGGGGCCTCTGTCTGGGTGCCCACAGCTTTCTTGGCAATAGCCTTTGACCTAGTTCTAGCCATGGCTGGATGTGTGCAAGCAAGAGGCAGTGGAAAGGTCAGTTGGAGCGAGGAATTGAACTTACCTTGCGCAACGGCAGCTTGCTTTAAAAGCTTTAAAATTAAACTGTATGGCCAAGATAAATGTGTCTCAAAACCTTGGGCTTTTGCCAGCCAGTGTCTGAAAGATACTGTAGAATTATGCTATCCATCCAGAAAGATGAAATACCTGAATATTTTCCCTATAGAACAACACATCCCTGAATGCTGCCCATACCAATTAATCATCATCTTAAAACAGGGTAAACCATCTCCACCACAGTGTTTTATGAAAAGCTCTCTTTCCATTTCTGAGCTATGGTAGGTGAGATGATAAATATATAAAATATATCTTCTCATATATACATTTATTTGTGTGTATGTGTGTGCGTATAGAAGTCTTAAGGAAAACTTCTCAGAGAGCAGTTGAACTCTTCTGGGTCTGTAATTCATCACATAGGTAAGTATAGCACAATAAAAATGAGTATTTCCTTTTAATATGCAAGTTAATTTGCTTTGGTCATATTAATACTTTAGAAGTTTGCTTTCCAGGCACGTCCAAGAAATCAAATATTACTAACAAAAATGATAAGCAAAATTCAGACTAGTCCACAGGCCTATGGGTGAACTGTAGGTGAAGACTCAGTGCCTTTCAGACAGATACAGTCTGAAGTGGCATTTGAATTCAGTAATTCAGTGGCTTGTGTCATGTATGGGACCGGGGTGGATAACCACAGTCCTCCCCTCTGGTTGTAAAACTCCCCCTATTTCTGAGACACTCCCCTGTGCGCCAATTCTCACACAAGGTTTCCTGAGCACTGACCATCGGTCATTCATTATTAACTCTTCTCCCAACACGTATTTATACATGTGAAGCTAATTGATGAGCTGGGTCTAACATCTGCTGAGCCTGCATCAATGCTGAGTCAGTTCTGGCTGTAGCTTTCATCTGAGGAGCACGCTCTGCTCTTTAGTAATGACACTTTTGACTTAAAACAGAGTCAGACTTGAACATTTTGATAGCACGGATTTTTTTATTGTTGTTGTTATTATTAAATTCTATTTCGTTTTGCTCCTAGCGAGATTCTAGGGATGCAAAAACTCCCAGGAACAGAAGCTGAATGAAGGTCTTTTCTTCCTACACGCTGCTGCTGCCGAGGGTCGGGACTCCCCGCAAGCACTCTGCGCCCCAGAGGGTTCTTCCTGCAGAACTCCTCATGAAGACAAAACCAGGTACGAGATGCTCTTCTTTCCCTGTCAGCAAATTCCCTGTTTCTACAGAACGCTGTGTATCATTACAGTTAAGGTTTGCCCAGGTACGTTTTTTTGATATTTACTATTTTTAAGAATTCCTTGGAATAATTTTTCTGTAGCTGCTTTCTCATAATATCTGAAAACTTGAAATTTAAAGTCTAATTCTTAGTCATTCTTTCTCTGGTCTGGAGATAGGAGCAAGGAGGGGAAGAAGACATTTTTAATGCTCTTAAGTATGCCGTTTTCTGGTGTTGTCAAGCCTACAATACCCAGTTTGCCCCAGTGTATGTTCTGGCCTCCCACGTGAAACACAGACAGCCGTTTGTTGCAGTCAGCAGCACAGTGGGCACTATTTGTATCAGCCAGAGATACCCCCTCTGCAAGATGAAGTTTGAAGGGGAGTTTCCACCACTGCTGTAGCAGTGGCAAAAGATGTCCTTCACGTTACTAAGAACCAAGACATCTAATATGTAATTTTTATTTTACACTCGGCTAGGAAGGGTTCCAAACTTGGGTTCCAGTAAATCTCTTGTGAAGTTCCCCTTGATTTCTTTTGGTCAGGATTTCATCCAGATTTTTTTTCCTACAGCCGAGAAGTTTATTTTTTTCCCAAAGTCTCCAGATCTACCCCCATTCCTAAGAAAAAACTGCTTCCATTTGCTCAGAAGGATGAGTTAGTTGCTGTTTCTAGCCCTGATCCGGGTCTTGTGAGAAGAGTTTTTAATTTTGTTGTATTTAAGTGATTTAATTAAAAAAGTTAACTTGAAAACTGATTCTGATTCATCTTCTGTGTCCAAAAAAAGTCTCTAAAATTATCTAAAAGTAGAGATAATTGCCTTCTGCCTTGCCAGTTCCTGATTCATTAAAAGAATTGATTGACTTTGAGTGGCCGCAAAGCTGACAGCATGTAGTCTATTAATGGATTAACTCTAAAAAGGTCCTGCCCTCCGTTAAATAACTACTGCTGCCACTCAATGGGACCTGTGGCCGTGTCACTGGGAGCAAAAAGAGACTCTGGCAGAACAAATGTCAAGTGAGCTCAGCATTATGGTCTGCAAATTCAGTTATTCTTTATAAACGATGCAGAGTCAACATGCTAAAATCTGCCTGTGCTAATCCTGTTACTGCATTCGTGGTGCCAATGCTTTTGCTATTCAAATATTGTGGGTATCATTCTACAAGCTCGTGCTATTGTATTTTTTGCGTGATGTCTGAACCCAGTAAAGAATAAGAAAATATATTCACGTGTGGAAATGCACTCCCGAGGCTGATTGACAGGGGATAGGAAGGGAGAGCTGCTTGCTTTGGTCACCTTGGAAGAGCTCGTGCCGGTATTTGGAGAGGTATTTGTAGAGCTGACCCACAAGGCAAGCTGCCACACAGGTTTTTTTCCAAGGTACCCACCATAAGATCTCAAAAAGGACCTCCAGAAGTCATCTTTGCCTCCAGAGAAAGTGATTTCCGCTCACTGTGATTTTGGATTTGAAAATATCCTTAAATAATATTGCATCAGCATTACTCCTGCAAATGCCGTTAATGCACCAGTAAGAGCTCCAAGGAATTAACATAACAGTTCCTCTTTGCTTTGTCTCTTTTTTGTTTTGTTCTGGTTTTTTTGTTTTTGTTTTTAAGAAAATGAAAGTTAAAAATCTTCCAGGTACTGCAAACTTTAGGAAGTATGCAGACAGATACCGAATGCTTTGAACTTCTCTAAAAGAAGGCTGTTAAAGTCAGCCTCTGTTATAATTTTATTCCACAGTGGTGGCTGTGAATGTCCAAAGCTAGATTTGGACTAGATTTATGCATAGTCATACATTATGGATCAGCTATAAAAGAAAAAAAAAAAAAAGAAAAGGCTTTATGATATAGCACTAAATTTTTTAGAAAATAAAAATTCTGCTGAAAAAGGAGCTGTGCAACATTAAAAATGCTAGGCTTGTGATCAACACCTACTCCTCCTCTCAGCTGTCTTTTATGCATTTCTATTTAGACTCATGCTAATATGGGCTGTTAAATTTACATTTCATGTCGGAGTCAAAAGTCAACTCAAAAAGCTGTGGCTTTAACATTTAATTATGAAACAGTTAGAAAAATCAAGGAAAGAAGGATTTCAGTCTTAGTAAGTTGAAAGACTAGAATCAGTTATTTGCAAAAGGTTGATTGATTCGACTCCATTGCAAAGACATTCAGCAATCAGAATTTTCCATTCCGTGAATATCTTTGATACTTGGGTGTCTTTTTTGATAAAGGTGTTTAATTTCAAATAAATGTTTAAAAACATTTTCATTTTAAAGTTTCATATTGATAATGCCATTATAATGTCCTGAACAGAAACATCCATACAGTTGATGCATGCTTGGACCAGATATTTCTTTAGGTAGGAATAAGAACTAGACTAGCCATTTTGAACATTATGGCAGAACTTAAAGCTGTAATGAGGTTTTGTAAGGGAGAAGTGGTTCTACTGCTGGATATTTGGCTTTGGCTTAGAGTACCTAGAAAGAAATCAGTGCTATAGGTCAGGTTTGACAGCACTAAAATCTAATTAAATTGTGTAATTTTCTTTTCAAATTACAGAAAGCCCCATAAATTGGGTAATTGTAAAATGTTTCCACCATATTGGTTAGAAATCTAAATACACAGAGGAATGTATATTAAGCTGAAAGCAGAAAAATAGAGGATGGTGGCAGAATAGCAAATGTGAAACATTTAGAGTTAGGGAGTGGGATGTGTCAGACCCAGCTTCCCCAAGGGAAAACATTTCCTTAAAAAATATGGAACTAACTTAAACAGCTGGAATGAAAAATTGTTTTGAAAAAAAAAATCAAAATGTTTCCATTGACGTTTTAAAGTGGGTGTTTCTCTGTGGAAAACTCTGCAGTGATAAAAATATTTCAGTTCCGACTCTAGATTTTACTTTGTTAAAAACAAACAAACACGCCAGCTACCACCACTGAAATTCTCTGGGCATCACTGCACTGTTCTTAAAGAACATCAGCCACAGTCCTGCGGACTGCTGTTTTGTAGTCATTTCTGGATATGCATTCCTTTGGATGACCAAGAAATACAGGTTTGTGCTGGGTCAGGCATGAGTGCACGACTGTAGTCCTTTCGGGCTGGCACAGGACACAACACAGCCCTGATTTACACCTATATGAAGGTATGAAAATGAGGGGACTGCAGTATGACTTTGAATGCCTGATCCAGCCTGCCTTTAAAACGTTAACTTTTTTTTGGAACACGTCTGAACACAAAGATCAGCACTTGATACCATCTTTTTTTGATGATTTAGATTCAGTACTAAAGCCTAAATCCATTTTTATGGACTCATCAACCTCAGCCTGGGTATCTGGTAACATCCAGGCAGCTTAAACCGAGAACTGCCAGATCTGTTTCATCCTCACTTAGTTTTCTGAGATAAAAAGACCTGGGCCCAGAGCAGAGGGTGATAAAGTGTCTTGCTGGAAGAAACTTTGCTGTTGCTCATCTGTTCTGCATTGCATTGTAATTGCTTACCCTGTGCATGAGACCTGGCCACTTCAGAGAGTAGAAAATAGTTCAGAGGCTCTGATGAGCATCTGCACTTCAGGCCACCTATCTGAAATTAATCTTTCTTTCTAAGCACTGGGTTTTATCACTCTTACATGAAGAGGCCGTGATCTTGCCATCTTCTTCTTGCATGCTTAACGTCTATGCTGCTTTTGGATCAATTACTAAAATGAAATAAGCTTATTAGACCGATTTATCCATGCGTCATATCTGCATAACCGCTATTCAGTGTTACACTTTGATAACACTGGGAGAGTCTGAAGTATTGTTTGCATTTACGTCCCACTGGATTTTAATATGAGCAGTATTTGCTAATGATATGTTTTACTGTTAAGAAGTGTTCAAGCAGTTTAATATGGCAATGTCATGAAAAAGAAAAGAAGAAAATAACCTTGCAATGTTATACTTGGAAGCATCTTTTAATGGAAAAGGTCTAGGAATTTTCTACTCTCTTTGTTTTACGAAAAGGAAAATTATATCAGATTTGTGATTGTCTAGAAATTTAAAGTAATGAAAATAAAACTGTAAAAAATTGTATTTCTTATATCTACTTGTTGGAAACTTACTTTGTTCCTGTAGTTGTTGTGAAGTTATGCCAGAGAGCAATTACAATATTGTTTAGTGCTTGGATCTAATTAATTTTTAAAAATATTACTTTCTCAGCCTCTTCATTGGTGTGACAAATTTGCATTGCTTTTTCTGTACCCTGTATATTGCAGCTCACATAATTACGGTTTCTCCTGCTGGGCAATTAGTGGGAAGGAGTCCCAAAATTAAACTAAATAGAAGTCTATAGTTGCCCATGAATTCTGCCATGTTTCTGCAGTTGATACTAAGCGACGCCTTTCATGAGGACAGCAAATCCTTACACATGCCTAATATCAAAACTGTGGGCTTAATTTTTTGAGTTCCATTAATATATTTTTAAAAAATAGTGAATTGTTAAGACTTTGCACATACTGTTAGCAGCAGTACATACTTAAACTGCACAAAGATCATAATGTTTATGCCTTGTGTATATATACTACGTGGATTCATATTGTCACGGTTGTGGTATTTTTCCATAATCGTGTAGAGGGCTGAGGATTTTCCAAGGCTAAGAGCCACTTCTGCTATCTACAAGGAATCAGACTCCAGGCTGCTCGGTGCAGGTTAGATTTGCTCTGCAATACAGTGCAAGAATGCGATAAGCCAGAACTGTCCAAAAATCGGTGCCAGACTGCTCAATCTCAGCCTCCCCCTCCCCCTGCCTTATCCCTGCTGGAGAGGAGACCCAGCAGTTTGCTGCCAGGGCAGGGCTGATGCTGATGGACAAGACCACGTACAACAAGCCCATCAAAAGGGATTTGTTGTGCGCCCGCGGAGGATTTTGTAGTGCTTCTGTGGTCGTTCAGAACCATCGCTCTGAATTCTTCAGTTCATGCAGACAACTTCAAAGAGAGATCGCATGATTCAGTCTGCAACACAGGCTTGGAAAGAGTGGAACCCTCTTGCCTTCCCAAAATGACCCTGCTGTGGGCAAATCTAAAGCTTCTGGCTAACTGAAATGCAGTAGGTGATTTTTCTTCCCTTAGCACTGACACATTCGAATTGAAGATAGAAACAAGCAAGTAAGACACAGCAAATTATTTTTATTGCCAGAGGTTTTCTCTTGTTCTTCCCTTTTTTCTTCTGGTTAGTAATAATAAAATCCGTACTTGTTTCTATCATTTCAGGGTTGCCTTTTTTTCTCAACCTGATTCAACCTGATTTGGCTCTAACCAACAACGTGCTGTCCATGAAGAAAATTTTCTAAGAGGTCTGGAGTTATAGTAATGAGTATAGAGAGAAAAAAAAACCCAGAAGGCTAAATATACAAATGCATAAATTTGGTAAACTTTTTACCAACTAAAGCAACCTGTTTTTAATCTAACAGGCTGTCCAATTTGTCACTTATCAGCATTCCCTGAACAATATTGGAGACTGGACTCATTACATTCTTTTTAATGTTCAGAGATTTTGTTTGAGTATCTTGGATGGTTTTTACATCCTGTACCATACAAAACCAAATGCACCTATTAGATAAAAATAGATAGAGAATTCCATTTTAATGTATCTTTTAAAAAAGCTTGTATATTCTTCCCATGTTTACCTTTTAGCTTTATGGTTCTGTTTTTCACAGTTTACTGTCTGATACTTCACTGAACATTTAGTGGAAGGAACTTTATGGATGCATAAAAGTAAAGCTAGACTATTTCATTTGAACTGGTTGTCTAAACAGGAGCTGGTATCTCCTAGAAAATTTCAAAAACATATTTAAAAACACATCTGTGAATATCTTTGTAAAATTTATTGTCTTCTTGTATGCTGTCAGTTTCATGATGTGTGGAGAAATACAGGTTTTCTTCTGTTTTTATTATGTGGTTCAATTTTCTACTTGAAAGCCTGATCCCCATTTGTGAGACTTAGTTTCCATGATGATATCCCAGATGGGGAATAATTTTAAGGTGAGGTGTATGTTTTGAAGAAAAGATGAACTCCACAGTCCAAACTTGATTATTCAGTCATTTCAGCATAAAAAGACATATTAAAACCCTAGAATATTTTAAGGTAGTAGCTAAAGCTGCCAAACCCATGGCTGTCTCACTTTTCCTGGCTTCTTATAAAGATTTCTGCATCTCTGTCTTATGAGTCAACCCACCCCAGGTATAAATTTAAAGTATGCTTTAGACCTTGTTAAAGCCAAGCTGTTATTTTAAAATTAAAGTTGTGGGTCGATACTTGCATTTGTAAAGATCTCATATTTCACATTTATTTCAGTGCAAACCCACGTATGAAGGGAAATTTATAAGGTTTAATTTTTCACACATAGTATACTGCCATTAGCTTTTGCTCTTTCTGGGAGTTAGAAAACATGGTGCCAAGATTCAGGAAGATCCATCTGCAAGGGGAAGTGGCTGTTACAGGAATTTGGTGTGAGGACCCTTGGAACCTGCTGAAGAAACCCTGTTGTAGATGCTTATTGTTTCTTCTCCACTTGCTCTAACTCTGACTCTGGAGTTAGCAGCCTTGGGGACACACACACTTATTTTCCTGCCTTGGAAGTGTTTTTCTTTGTAGTGTTGGGTCGTCTACCTGTTAGATTAAAAATTCATCATTCTGGCTTACAGCACTCATTAATGACCACTCAAAAACAGCACACAAGCGTCTCAAGCGGCGATTAGAGGAAATGTGCGTATTTTCATTTAACCCCCACTTGAAGACCTCTGATGCTGGGCAAATTAGGATTTATCCACTTCACAGTGAGATACTGGGGAACATAAAATGCAATGGTCAGTGCAACGTGTAACAATTGCCCCAAAAAAATATATCTTAAGCCAAATACTCTTCTTGCTGTTGAAGAGGAGCGAAGAGGCGCATGGAGACACTCAAGTGAGGTGGTACAAAACCCGGGGCCAACTCGCCCAGTCCCCTGGGCCACGCAGTGTGTGACAGCAGGAAAGTCTGCGGATGGTCTGGGCGGCGTGTGCTGTTTGTCCAAGTGAGCCCTGAATTATCTGAAGACAGCTCCTTTGAAATGGCTTTATTATAATAGGAAATTGGCTTGTTATTTCACTAATTTTCTCTGACAAACTACTTTGTCTAATGAAAAGGATATGCTTTCTCAGTTACAGGGAAAGTATTAATAACTGTAATTGCCACTTATTAGCAATTTTATAAGGTGTTGAGCACATAAGTACTCTTTCTTAGTTTTCACAGTCTATAAAAAAGGACAGCATTAAAGATAATACGACCACTACTAATGATTTTCTGGCTGGATAACAAGATCTTTACAGAAATATTTGAACATTTCACATATGGTTGTACCATTGATCTCATTCCATATCACTGTATTAGTATTTTCAGGTAAGAAAGTAGGTGAGAGGAGTTATCTGATAGACCTAAAAAGTCTCCCATTTAAGTCTTTCTGCATCCTCACCTGACTCAAAGCTGGGACTTGAATGTTGCCCCTCAGGGTTGCCACTGAAATCTAAACAGCACTCTCTTCCTGATAGAAGCAGTTGTACAGACATAAACTGCATGTAGATGAGGTGTGATCTTTCTAAAAGCAATTTGGCACCCATTTTGTATGAGCATTTCTGCAGGCTGACTCCGTCACTAGTGTCTTTTGTTACTGGGGATATTCTGGTTGGTTTTTGCTCAACCAGGTACCTATTTCTTAATGAGGATTCTGCAACACGGCTTTGCACACAAAATGTAACTTTTTTAAAAAAACTCTTTTGTGAATTGGATAAGAATTGTCCTTTTGAAGTCCAAATGTCTAGTTTCTAATAAAACTGTATGCTTTTGTGTTGAAAAAAGGGATATGTTAATAAGTGTGTGTGCATATATATACACACTGTATTTATATATATCATCATATCAAGCTCTACAGAGCAATATCTTCAGTGGATGAATAGATTGTGATATAGATCTTTCATAAAGGGATTTGCCTTTGCACTAACACCAGGCATGGAAAATTTCTCTAGAAAGTTATGAGCATGAAGAAGAAAGTGGTGTAACAGCCACTAAACTCTGCCTCACACGCATCTGCTGCCGGTGAAAGTCATGTATCTCCTATTATGATCTATGGTGGTTCAGACCCCTCAATTTATCCCTTATGGCCCATCAACCACAATATTTATGTACACAAAGTTTTGTGGTCCTTTTAAACTGATACGTCCTTGGATCTGATATAGCACTTTGTTACCTCTTAGAGTCATGTTGGAAGAATTGTTTCATTCAGAGCATTTTGAATGGAGTACATAAGTACAATCCTTTACGGTCCTTGAGAACTGATAATGTGGGAAAGGATACTTTATGTCAAAATGTTATGGCTGTATTATCGTTATAGAAAAATATATTTTCCAACGTTGATTCAAGCCAAAGAACATTTCAGGAAATGTACTAACTCAATCAGATGAATAATTTATTTTGTACTGGCAGTGTTGCATTAACATAGGGAATTTCAAAGGGACATAAAGGAGGTAGGCGAGCAGTCAGTGAGAGCTGTGCGTAATGAATTTAGCCATTCAAATGTCCAAAAGTATATTAATGGATTACTTATGAAAATCAGCAGTGCTAGTTGTACAGATTGATAATAAATTCTGTTTCATTACAGTGATCGGTATTTTAAGATTTAAAACTAAGACTGATTAAATCAAGTAAAATACGCATGTAAATTGTCATTATGTGGATGGATACACCTTACTATATTAAATTTGGATTTTATATCTGCTCCACACTTTATTTTGCAACTCATTGTTTATGACAGTTCATTCCTTCCACATCACAGATTGTAAATTCATCTGTATTTTAGTTCATGGTAGGTTTTGGATGTAATGGGTGGTGGGAGGGTAAATTTTGTTTCTCTTTTTTCCCCCATTTTCCTGTGTCAGTATTTTATACAAGGTCAATAACAAGCTTCAGTGTGTTTACAATTACCAAGAGGATGGGCTTTGTTATTGTGCACAGGCAAATGTGCTGATGCTTCCATTATTTATGGATAGGAGATAAAAATCGTGCAACGTACTGAGACAAAAGTAAGGTGTATGTTTTATATCTATATTTTTGATGAGTTCTCTTAATAGACATTGGGCAATGCATGGCTCTGTGACTGTGTAATGTAAATTTTTCTTTGTAGTAAAGCTGTCAAAGCTTTGTGGGTTTTTTTACGACTCACGTTTACACAACTTGGAAGAAAACATCTCACATTCTATAGTATTTAAAACCAGAACTGATTGTTTTGAACTGCCTGCAGTCCAGAGGGTTATGTAAAAACAGGACAAACCTACTCCATTAATAGTGAGGACATTGTTAGGAAACTTTGGATATGAGAATTGAATTTGTTATTATAAAGAAAAAAAAAAAAAAAGCAGAATTTAATTTTAAAAGTCCCTGAAATGTCCTTAAAATCCAGATTACTGAGGTCCTCGGTTCGTCTGGGACTGCTTAATTACACACTGAGCATTTGGGAAGGGTTTGGGAAGAACCCCCATTGTGCCTGGGGAAGATGAGCCAGGAGAAGAGCAGAATCCAGTATTGTGTGCAGTTTTAGAGCATCCACCCTGGAAAGGGATGTGAAACAGCTGTGACTTGGGTCTCAATCTTTACCTTTCAGTTCCCATTGTTTTCAGCTGGCTGTTAAACTGGTTTGAAAGTTCTGTCTCCACTAATCTGTAACACCAGTGGAACAGGCATAAATAGCTGAGGAATATCTTTATCTCCTGTTTGTAGGCTGGTCTTACAGTCATATCTAAAGCTCACAAAGAGCTTTTATAGAAAATGACCCTTTATAATTGGTGGAACGAGAGGGATTTTTTTTTTTTTTTTTTTCCTAGGAAAAACTCAGAACACCTGTCTCAGACTTGTATCTTGAACTGCTCCTGTGGGAGTCTCCCTCCCTTTTTCTGTGAACTCAGGGGAAATAGAGTGCACCTTGTCTCCTGTACATCCTTGTGGCCGGACTTTGGGAGGTATGAATCCCTTCTTGTGTGTCTGTGTGATGAACAATTGTTCTTTGATCTGCAGCTTGTAAAGTAGTTAAGAGTGGAAGATTTATTATGTTGTGATTCCACAGTTGGGTGATGTTACTTGAATACAGATCTTGGATCAAGGATTTGTTACTGTACTTTTCTCCAGCTCTTACCACAAGTTGCTGATTAGATCCAGGCAACACTATTCTTTTTGTCTTTATTATGATACGTAAAGGTAGAATACAAATTGTTGCAATTTTCCTTGAGAATTTATTTTGTACTGTATATTAATAACATGTTTTAGATGTAAAAAAAAAAAAATTAAGTGTCATTTTATTGAGTTTTGCTTTGTGTTAAATTCATGACACCTTGTTTTATTCATTCTGTAGCTAACATTGAATAGTGAAAACTCGATTGACTCCCAGAATCACACAAAATCTTTATTTGACTGTAAGCCATTTTTGAATGTTTTCTCTCACAGTGAAATGTGGAAAAGGAAGAAAACATCTTTTGTAGGGCAAGGAGAACATTTCTGTAATTGAGCAGTGGCCTTTATTGAGAGGTGGATGTGTTTTCTGTATTTTTAAGGATCTTGAGAACAGCAGCGTTTTTGTAATCAGATGAGAACTGTGTATGTTGCCTAGAACAAGGCTGTTTATATATCTTTTCTTTCCCTGATGCCACTGCTAAACATAAGACAGCAACTATAGTTGTTTTAATACTCCCAAGCTATTTAAATTCCAACTTTCATCCCCATCCTATGTGCTTCAGATCCACCTCAACTGCTAAATGTTATGCAGGAGGGATAGCATGGTTTCCTAGTCACATAATACAATACATGTTGTATTTTGAGCATATAAATGGTTTCTGAAAGCATTTCTGACACTGTACCTGTCCTTCCAGACCAGAAAACAATGAACATTTAAATACCTTATAAATAATTTCTATATTGTTCTGATGTTGACTTGATTTTAGTTGAGATATGATGGGAGTCCTTTAGCAAGGTTCCCCTCAAAACAGCTCCAGAATAAATGCTTGCGAATGGAACAGGTTGCCCAAAGAGGTGGTAGAAGCTCCACCCTTGGAAACATTCAAGGCCAGGTTGGATGGAACTCTAAGCAAACTGATCTAGTTGAAGATGTCCCTGCCCATGTCAGGGAGGTTGGACTAGATGGCCTTTAAAATCCCTTCCAACCCAAACTATTCTGTATAAAGCTTTGTTTCCAGGAAAATTTCTATATTAATCCCAGCGCATCTAGGATAGAGATGCACTAGTGTAAGGGGAAAAAGTTATGCCAATTTAAGATATGGGTGAACCTCAAGGACCTCTTAGCCATTGTCAAGACCTGAGTAAGACATAAAGTCCACGTGAGCTGAAAGGGAGAAAAAGGTTAGGATAAGAATGAGGTTGATGTGTTATAGCCCGGTGGCAAAGCTTGGTGGGATGAGCACGGATTGGACCTCAACAGTGGTCCTAGGGCAGAAGGAACTTGCCCTGCAGGAGGGGAGAGGCACAGGGAGAGTGGTGGTGCCAGATCTCTGCTGCTTGCAAGGCATATTTGAAATCGAAGGTTATGTCCAACTTATAGTTTTGGTTCAGCTATGTTCCCCTTTTGTTTTTAACCCACATTATCATTACACCTTTACTATAGGGACTTCAGTATTATATGTGAATAACTATAATTATATATGAATCTGGAAAACTGTTCTTACTGCACTGCACTTCCCCTCTACCCAGGGCATCAGGCTCATACTTCCTTGTAGGAGTCATCACCAGTGACATTGCACAGGGAGAGACCTAAATTCTACCTTGTGTGAATATAAGCACAGTGAGGTTTCTACAGAGTTCTTCATGGGGTTTTTTTGTGGTTTTCTTTTTTCACTCCCGGTTTATTAGTGCTCAGATAAGGTTGTGCAACTTTTATGTGGCCCAACTCTTAACCACTCAGCTAAAATATTAATGTATTTTGGAATGATGGTCTTGAGGTGTAGAACAGAAAATAGATATGCACTTTCAGTCTGATTTATGTAAAATTAGTTGTTGGTTTATAGCTTCTAAGGTAAGATTACATCTCCTCGTTCAGTGCAGTTTCCTGGAAGGGAGGTTAATTTTGGTCAGTTGAGTTTAAAGCACTGAGTTTTTAATTTTTAAAAGCTCACTAGGGAACTAATATCTGGCATATTCATTCAGCTTTTGCTGTCTGGACTCATTAAAGGAGATATATGAAGAATTGAGCTATTTGATTCAAGACCCACCGTATCCTGATAGGGTATCAGACTTACATCAGATCTCTGGTGTCTTTAAGGTTTACTAATACTTTTCTGAGCTACAAGTAACAACTGTAGAAACCATACATTTCAATAAGGTATTAATCAGTGACATAAAAAGACATTATTAATTTTAGAATTAATGGTTTGTTCTATTCCAGTTAAATTATAGTGGGAATGAAATATTTCAAATAGAATAAAATCAGGTTTGAGTATTTCTTCTTAGGAATATATTCAGTGCATTAACTTTCAGTGGTTTAACTTTCTGACTACTATATCGTCGTTATATTTTATTTTTGTAATTATATATGAATGCAATCTACTCAGTACAACATGTACGCTCAGTAATTATTTCAAATCTGTCTTTGGATAAATAGTAAGTAATGTAATAACGATGGGAAGAACATCAGTGTAGCTTAAGTTTTACAGTTTGTTACTATCTTATTATTTTTACTTTTACAAGTAGCAGTCTTGTAATGATACAGGGTAATCTCTCTCTGGTTCTCTGTAATCACAGTAACTGGAAAGACTGTACCATCATCTGGAAGGCAGGATCTCACTGCCACTTGAGTGCATAATTTTCTGGTTGAGTTTCTGTGGTTTGGAGGAATAGGAGTTTATTTGATCTCTTCATGTTTCTCCAACCCACTTTTCCCACGTCTCCATCTGAACAGAGAATTTCCCGTTCCTCCACAGCCTTTGGGGGTTCACAGGAGCAAATCTGGTTTTGGAGCATGCAGTGTTTAGGGGCTTGTTGATCAAAATGGTTGTCAAAATGCCAATTGAGTTGAGGAAAAATAATACAAATGCCAAACACAGTAATTCTACGTTTCTTTTTTAGAAATCAACGTGATGGCTTTAAATTGTCAATGTGCTTCAAGGCTTCTGAACTGAAAGCAGAAAATGGAGGAAAACAGCAAGGGGAGGGGAAAAGAACCAGCGATTTTTAACTGGGTGGTGTGGCATGAAGATTAAAAAGCCAATAATAATTACGCAAGCATTAAGCGTTGCTAATTGTTTTAATCAGCATGTAAAAGAGGTCTCGAATAGAATATATCGCCACTGAAGTTGCACCAGAAGGAAAAAATTTCTTGGTACTGGAAAATTTTCTTTAATGTTAATATTTTTTCCTTGTTCGTTTGATAAGGAAATGCACTTAAAGAGAGAATATTCTGTGGTGTGATAGACATGATGAAAATTAGTGTGACATAGAAAGCAACTTTCCTTTTATAGAACTTTTAAGAATTTGCCTTCCAAATATATTTTTTTTTAAGTTATAAGCAAATCCTCAAATTGTCAGCTATTCTTATGTACATATGTCATATTAAGACTTTTAAATACTGAGGTTATTTCCATTAACTTTAATGGGTTTAAAGTGAGATACCCACCGGCAAATCTCCTGTCTGTAGCCCATCTCTGGCTGTTGCTTCTTAAAGACCAATTTTGCTGTTGTCTGCTCTCTCTCTAGAATTACAATTAGTGCTGGAAAACGCATACAGTGTTTTCACTCACTGAGCTATCTTTGATATAGAATTAGTCCTCATAATCGTATAGTCACACGTTATTGATGGAATACCTGAGAAAGCCGTGCAAAATACAGGTGATTCCAAGTGTGGTGCCGTTCTCAAAAATCATTTTACCAGCTCATCATTTCTCTCATTAAGTTTGTTGGGTTTTTTTATCAGATTGAATTTCCAATCGGCCCTCACACCTAGTGAATTATTTAGCTGCAGCTTATATTTGGCAGGGTGATTACTGTGTAAAGTTTAGCCAGCCAGTATAGCGTTCACTGGCAGCTTTACCTACATTAATATACCTAAACCAGGCCAATGTCTCTTCAGAAAATGAATATGAAACTTTTTCATAAATTTTTCATAGCAACAGTGCCTCGTTCTTCGTTAACTTTCTCTGTGATGGTGTAACTCTTTATTGTGGTCAATTGTTGTTGGTATTTTGAAAAGCTTTGGCCAGCGCTAAAGACGGCAAAGCAGTATGATAACCAGAAAACAGATATTCAAAATCTTTATTGCTCTTCCATTTAATACAGTGAATATTCAGTTAAAGGGTAAGGGTCAAGTTGAATTAAGCAGTGATCAATGATAGGGCAGAAAAGGTACAACGTGTACCTGCAATTAACCTAAATAAATAGTCAGGATAATAAACGAGAGACCCTTTTGACTTCTTAACAGCTCTGCTTCCTGTTTAAAGAAAACAAACAAACAAACCATCCAAAGAAAATCTCTTCCATATACAAATTGCCATCCAAATTCTGCTTTTGCTGAGCAGGGATGAAAAAGGCTGTTCGAGGATTGACACAATTTTTATGCCTTTCACTCTAGGAAATACTATTTATTATTAAAAGACGTTTTTTGTCAGCATTGCAGCAGAAGGAAAATAAGCTTCTTTGGAAAGCAAATATAGACTGTATTAAAGATGATTACAACTGTCTCATACATAGAAAGATTAGCGACAAAGTGTAAGAGGTTATTAATGTATGCTTATAAATTAAAAAAAAAAAAAAAATTAGTCACTCAGGCATTTCCTTGTCATAAGAAAAGCAAGCTCCTTAAATTTACAAAAGCAATTCCTCCAGTAAAATGACGTTTTAGATCTGCCATCAGTTTTTGCTGGCTATTTTTCAAGCCTGTCACTTTGTGCTGACTCAGAGGCTTGCAATGCTGCTGCCGCAGAGACAGTTAAAAATTCCTTGGGCTGTGTGGATGGGATGGAAGTCTAGTGTCCTCCCAAGGAGAAAGAACATTTGCAATGTATATTCCTCAGTTGTGGGCACGCAGAGACTCTCTGGGACTGGAAATAAAGTCTTGTCCTCCTGTTTTGCATTATTGTGAAGTAGATGCCAGGCTATCTCTTGACAGGTGGAAAGAGTTGGGGCTGTTCAGCCTGGAGAATAGAAGGCTCCAGGGAGACCTTAGACTCCCTTCCAGTACCTAAAGAGGCTACAGGAAAGCTGTGGCAGGGCTCTTGATCAGGGAGTGGAGCCATAGGGTGAGGGGGAATGCTTTTAAACTGAAAGAGGGGAGATTTAAATTAGATATTAGGAAGAAATTCTTTACTATACGGGTGGTGAGACACTGGAACAAGGTTGCCCAGAGAAGCTGTGGATGTCCCATCCCTGGAGGTGTTCAAGACCAGCTTGGACGGGGCTTTGAGCAACCTGGTCTGGTGGGAGGTGTCCCTGCCCAGGACAGGATGTTGGATCTGGGTGGTCTTTAAGGTCCCTTCCAACACAAACCATTCTATGATTCTACGAAGCCCTGCAAATCCCCTGGAGCCTCCCATCAATCTTGGGGGTAGCAAATAGTTTGGTACCACTCTGTAGTAAACCCTTTGCTGGTGAGCAAAAGTGGAATAACAACTTTGGGGAGAAAAGTCTTTTTTTTTGTATGGATTCAAGAAAACAGGGAAATTATCATTGATCTAAAAAGTGGATTGAAATAAAGTAAAGAATACTATTAAATTTCTACTTCTTTCATTTCTCCAGCAACTTCACTGGCAGACTCTGTAGGATCTTCAGATGCTTATATACTAATATTGCCATTAAAACAATTTTCAAAAATGTGTGCTTCAGAAGTAAGTCAGATATGTGGGTGTATAACCAGAAAATGCCTGTCCTACAGTGCTGGATTTGCAAATCTTACAGCACGGTGATCGATCAAATTAAATCATACAGTTAGATGACTGACTTGTCCATAAAGAAACCTGGTAATTATAGTCTTGAAGTCAATGGTACTGAAATCAGTCACATGTAGCAGCCATAATTATAGAATACGATGCTTGCATGAGGCTCCATCATCAGGAGAAAATGCCCCCTCCTCCATCTCCCAGAAATAACAGGAAAGTTAACAGAATAAAATGCAGGTATATTAATGAATTCTTATCAACCACTTATGAACCATTTTATCTCATGCTCACAAGGTCAGCATCTCTCCCTCACAAACAGTATATCTTTTAATGCCAACGCAAATGGGCTGGAACCTCAGAGAGAAAAAAAATCAGTTCTGAAGCAGTGCAAGATATCTGAATTATTCATACCTCAAGACGTGTTCTGTGAATTGTTTGTTTTTTAATGCGGTTCACAGATTCATAAACTGTCTTAAAATCTAGTGATTTTTTGGTATGTCAAAAGTAGTCTCAAACTTGGCCAAGAGCCTACATTACTGGGCCTGATAAAAAGCCTGGGTAAGATCATGGACATTTTGAGCAGGAAACAACCCACAGGAAGCAGAATAAAGGGAATAGAACAAGAAGAACCTTCTTTTAAACATTTATGAGTCAGCAATATGCTTTTACAGCATAAAAGTGATAATTTATGCTTGTAATTTATCCTGATTGTAGCTGATGGGTTCTGATGTAGCTTTTGGGTCAATCCTACCATGATGTTTCAAAGTCTAAAAGAGAAAGGTAGAAGAGAGATTATGATAGACATATATCTATATTGTAGGGCAGAGTGTTTGAGGGAAATATAGGGCTAGATTTGGATCAGAATGAAAAAGTTTTGGTTTTTTAGTAGCATTTCCACTTTGCTGTTGAAATAAGGTATTTTTCAGTTCCAACCTAAACTGCTTTTGCTGGGCAAGGCTGTCGATGGACAGGTTCCCAGGCAAGAGCCATGCATCTGCTTGTGATCAGCCTCTGGTCTCCTGGGGCTCTGTGGTTGCAACCCTCTGGTGTTTGCATCTGGCAGGCTTTCCTGTGGGGCACTAGCCTCTGTTTGGACACAGCTTTGCTTTTAGCCTGACCCTTCCATAATAGGACTAAACTAGTGGCCAGAAAGGAGGAATCTCCTGATAGCACATGGACAGACCTGTTGAGAATACAGTCCTCTGGAACCCATGTGACAGACTGGACTGTCTTCAACAGAAGTTTTCTGGTGGTTCCCTGTCCACCTCTGGAGCATGCAGACCTGAGGACTAACCTTTTCTCAGGCCTCAACCTTGACTATGACCCAACTCGGATTTTATCATGGTACTGGAGCTCAGTAATGCTGAGGAGAAAGGGTAACAGCTGGGAACATGCCCATCCTGACTCAACTCCTGGAAACTGCAAAATTCCAAGCACCATAACACTCCTCTTCCAACTGCAGTGTTGCCCCTAACACAGACCTGAACCTCTCATCCTTCTGGGAATACATCTGTAACCAGAAATACAGAACGATTACTCCAAAGCTAATAATTTCAGCCCTTGTGGCTCTTCCCTGGGACGTGTAAAATGCTGCTGTCATTCTGCATCTGCAGTCTCTGGCTTTCATGACATCCCCCAGCAAAGCCAAACCCCAGCCTTACCCTGAAATCTGGGCTGGTATAAAAATGCATGTCTGCCTGGCAGGAGGGGATGGGAGAGGGGTGCCTGGAGCCACAGCCATCGGTGGGAACGCACCAAAGGGAGCAGTTAAACCAGACCACGAGTCCCCACTCCTGTACTGACAACAAGAAGTCCTTTGTTATTTCATAAAACATAGTCATATTTCAAATCCCCATGCTATTTTTTTAGTACTTTTAAAATTTACCTGCTTTATTTCTATTTTAAATTAACATGCAGGTGTTTGGGGAATTTCCTTTTTTTTTTTTTTTTACTGTCTAGTGCAATGGGACCTCTAGATGCTGCTGTGGTGCATATAAAGAATAGGAAATAGTAATAGGAAAGATTTAATAACTCTTTGCCTAGCTTGGGAAGGACAGGAATGGTAAAACAATGGAGGATAAAGGTAAAATGTAATGTAACATATTTGATTTCCCAAGTCTAATAAAGATAGAGGAAGGCTATATCTTCCTCTTGATTTGTGCTGCTGGAGCGGCTTTACTGAGCTTGTTCCAAATGCTTCAAATTGAAATTCTCGGTAAATACAGGAATGAAATGCACACAGAATATACTATCTATGAAAAAAACGGGGATCTTTTTCATAAAAGATGTGCTCTTAGTTCTTCAGTCCCGGCAGCAGGAATGCAGACGGAGCTATTCTCCCCTGGAATCACTAGAGGGCACTCGGAAATTGCATTTTGCTGTTTTGCCATCCATTTCAGAGACGTTACATGTTTCTCTTCTTTAAAAATAAAAGACAACACAAGTATTAAATACAAAGGTTTCTCAGGCATGACAACAGGATTTATTGCTGATAAATAATTCTCAATAGAAATGTAAAATAAATGTTGTGTATAAATAGTGCTGTAATACAGCACTTCGGGGAGCGAAGGAAGTTTTAATTCTAAATAGCAGGTGTTTATTTATGTCTGATGAGAGACGGGACGCTCTGGAGTCATCCTTCCATGATGGCTCCTTCCAAACACGCTTCCAGCTGAGCAGGGTGGGAAGCAATTCTGAGCAGAATATTCTCGGAGCAGAAAAGTACTGGTAGAAAAGTGTTTTGCTGCCTGCTTTTTGCATCAGGAATGTTGGAGGAAAGACAAGGGGGGAGAAGAAGCGGGCAGAAGGGGGACATGGCTCAGTGCTGCGTGCCTGGGAGAACTGTTCCCAAACAACAGCTCATGAACCAGCCCTTCACCTTCAAACACAAACCAGTTAAATATAAAACATTCTGGATAAAAAATGCAAAATTAACTTGCAAGCACCAGTGACATGCCATGCTCGTTTTCCCCTGAACCCAAGAAAGGTAGGACCAAGGTTGTCGGGATAAAGGCTGGATTTTCATCGTATGGCTGAAGTTGTGTGTAAGGTGAGTGGGCAGTTCTGCTGCTGGACACCTCAAGCTCTGGCAGCATCTCTTGGGAAACACACAGGAGATCAAGAAGGGACAGTACAGAGGCACCCGTAGGACAGTGTAGCATCTTGCTGCTGAAGCAGCTGCCGAAGCAGATATATTGTAGCAGTATTTGGCCTAGACTAATCAATAAATTGTTTGGATGAATAAATGAATCTTGTTGAGATTACTTTTTCAGGTGTGGGGTTTTTTTGTTGACTTAGAGATAAAGTTACTTATTGCAAATGCAGTCTGAACTACAGCCTTGTCCTGAGCCCAGCTGTCCTCCTAAGTGGACATAAGTCCACTTCATAAGTCCACATCTATTTTCTGGCTAAGAAACTGAGACTGAACTGTTTGGAACTTCTCTTATCTCTGTTTCCATATGCCATAAGCTTACTTGTGAGCTTTGCTATTTAAATTAAGCTGCTCTGTTTTCACCAGAGGGTTTCCTGGTGCGAGAAAACTGTCCTGGCATCCTCTGCAATCCTCCTCAGAAGGGAAGTCCTGAGCAATTAGGTGTGATCTGAGTGGTCCTTCCCTCTCCGCTATGACCGGAAAATACAATATGCTCAGGAGGCATAGGGTTGTGAAATTCTTAGCTATTCAAGCAGAGACCAAAAGCCAGATACAGCAAATCTCTACATCAGCCTCTGAACTTGTCTTAGGATGCTTATGGAGATGGCTGGTTGAGCCACAGCCCTTTGAAGGCGTAAATCCAATATTTTCCATACTTATGGGGACATTGTCTTTTTTGTTAAAATTTGGCCACTGCCAAAATGGATTCTAATTTATTTTTTTAAAAAGGAAGCCTATTTTAAGAGAAATACATTCTTCAGATGAGTATATTATGAATAGACAGATAATCTGCATAATGTTCAGAAGGTACTAAAATATATACGTGCAAACTCTGACCCCAGAAATGAACATTACTGGTTTTCTTGCTTTGCTGTTCCTTTTACTTACAAATCAATCTTAGTAAAAAGAAGTGGTTTCTCTTCTCAGAAAAGAAAGGGGAGCTAGGAGCTCATTTGTATTAAATTGTGTTAAAGACAGAATATTTTATGTCCTTAGATGCTGCAAACTATACTAAATCTGAGTTAGTAAAGGCCTGCGATATTGTTTGAGCTCTCAAACTCCTATTAAAATGCTGCTGGTTCATCTTGGACCATCCCAAACACCACAGAACTTTTAACTTTGATGTTCCCTACAGCTGCGACATCGTAGATAGATGAATATACAGATGATGTTGAAAGTAAAAGTTCAGGAACCAAAAAAACTTTCTTGACGAGAGTGCATATACCAGTGGTTCCTCTTCAGATCAAAAATCAGTGTGGCTACAGCCAGGAATTGCGAGTGCTGTGACGAGTTTTTTCAAACGAGGTCGCTTTATACTAATGGAGGATGAGTCGCGTAGTTCAGGAAGAGAGCAAAAGGTCAGGCAAGTGTTGGGGGAAAAAAAAAATTCAAAGCGCTTAGTCATTTTGTATTATTTGTGAGAGAAAAGGCATTCTTTCCTGGTTTTGTAGGTATTGTATTGCAGTACATCAAACACGTGAACCAAAGGATGAAAACACAAAGGTAAAGAAATCAGATGGTGGGCTGCCAAGAAAAATCTCATCCTTTTAAAAGCACATTTCTATGACTGAATTTTGTTATGATTTTTAACTGAACATAATGAGAAATAAAAGCCAAATATTTGAATTGGCCAGTGGAGCGTAGCATAACAGGGCTTGAATGAGGGCCTGTTGTAGTTTGTTTTAAAAGAGATTTCTTTTTGTAACAGTGAGAAGCACTGGAGAAACATAAATTGATGGGTGGGGGAGATTAATTCAGACAATTAGTGTTTTCCTGAGAAAGGCTTCAATAAGAGGTTGAAGGTGGGAAAGTGAGTAGGATGAAAAAAATTAATTTGAAGGTTTGTCCCTAAATTCGCTTTCCTTGATGTGTCTCAGTATCAGAGAGATCGTATGTGTTCAGTATGCAACGGTCTTAAAATTTGGATTGTTGCATTTCATCCACGCTCTGTAAATCTCAAGAAGGAGATTTCTCTTGTGTGTGACATGCAGTAATACATCAGACTCTCAACTCTCTCCAGTTACACCTTGTCAAAAGCTGGCTTTCCAGGCTGCTGCAGCTAATAATCAATAAAAGAAGACAAATAATTTGATTTGGGAAAAAAAAAATCTTATTTAGGGATCTTGTGTCTGTCTTGTCTCTGTGGGCTGTAGATGCTAAAAATAACAAGATAGAAAACTAATGCCATAATAAACTAATGAAGTTTTCTTCAGCTTTCCCAGGTAACTCACCGAGGGAGCAATATATTTTCACGTTTGACTTCCATTGGCATAATTATAGGTTGAGGTCTCTTAATAGCTTTCATAGCAGCACTTGTTACATTAGGTATTATCTGGGTGCTTGATGATGCAATTTGATGACTTCGGACATAGCCATGGGAGCTACTAGAGACACTCTCTGCCCTCCTATCTCTGCCCATGCAAGGTAGACACCCAAAAGGTAGATTTTCATACTCCAAATGTTGTCAGATAAACAGAGCGATAGATTGATTTAATAACTGCTGTGGAAAACCCAGCCATCCCGCTGCTTTAAACGCAACATGCAAGCATTTAGTGCCTTCAGCAGTCAGATAGTTTTGACTGTGGTACCTGTGTGTAGATTTAAGGAACCTGACTTTAGGTTTACGGGCTTCAAGACTTTGACAGTTTCAGATGAGTAATGGTGGATAATTTAAAGGATTGTTTGCAGTTGCTGTAATTGTCTCATTATACTGTGTTTTGCATTGCCACAGCAACAAATTCCAGGGTGACTGGAGTGATAACAGCAATGAACTAGCTCAGAATAACATCTCCTAATAAAGATCAGAGAAATGAAGACAATTACTTCTCTTTTTTTTTTTTTTTTTTTTTTTTTTTCCCCTGCATCCTGGCATGATGTGAAAATTCATAGTAATTTCCCTGCATAGAAGTCAAATCCAACCAATACATATGAAATGCGGTCCCAGTATCTACAGAAGCAGGTTTCAGGGTTAATTTTTTCAGCTCTGAGATTCAAACAGCCTTCCTCTTTAATTGTCTTACGTATTTCAGCACGCAAAATGCTGTATTTAAATTGGAACCGGATTATTTCATTATTCAAGTTAATTAAGATGGGTAATTAAATGCTACAATGAACGTTTTATGTATTTTACATTTTATTTCCATTAAAAGTATTTTTGGAGCACAGCATAAATGAATTATTTGAGAGTCCAAATTGGCTTTTCTATCTCTTTTTGTGTATTGCCCAACTCTCCACCTCCCCAGTATTTCCAACTTTGACACAAGAATCAGAAGAAACATTTGTGGAAACTAATGTGAGTTCAAAAATTTCCAATTACTTATTTCATTAATGGTGTTTTAACCCAGTATTTTAGTTCCATCCTTTTCAGTTGCCTAATATACTATGAGCAAATTATCCCCAGCAACTTACCCATATTTACTAATCTCTCCCATAGTCATCTTTTTAAATGCTACTGATTTCTGTTTGGGTCTTTTGGGGGTTGGTGGTGGTGGTAGTGTTTGGTTTTTTGGTGGGTTTTTTTGTGTGTGTTTTTTTTTTGTTTGTTTGTTTTTCCACTTCAGTCTCTACTTTTGGAACAGAACAATTATCTGATTTTCTTGTAGTCAAACTGTTAAGATTGTCACAACTGTCCTCTCCGAGAAAGGAGAGGTCCATGTCTAGCCCAAGTCTAAAGCTATTCTTTACTTGAAACATAAAGGAGTTTCTCTGTACAAACATGATATTGTTTAGTTAATATTAGTTAACATGGAAAAGTCAGGAGAAAAAAAAAAGGTTGTACTGTTGAGAGCTTTCTGGGGCTTTTGTCTGCTTTATTGTGTCATCACTGAGGTTGGGCAAGTAAACAAATTGGAATATGAGATGTGCTTTCAAAGTGGCATTTTTTTATGCTAAACCATTAAAATAGCTCAGCCTTGTAATGCTATGATGGGATGGTGAGATATTTGTCAATAATGAGCTAGAGATGTCTTTCAGAGTGTGAGCCCATGGTTAGCGTGCAGACGGTGACCGCAAATTTCTGTGCATGTGATGTTGTTTTAAAACAGCATTGGAGTGAGTTAGTGTGAAATCCCAGTGGAAAAATGATGGTTAAGTGCCATCATATCCTTTTGGGAAGAGTGGGTAGATTTGGGTTAATCTGTTTCTTAATGTCTTTTCTCTTCCTCAGTTATTTGAGCTATTTTGGCCTCAAGAGCAGTTTCAGGCCTCAGATATCTCTTTGGCTGTTGTTGACAACTAGTTAAAGTTTAGTAACTTCCAGCCAGACCCAAGGTCTCCATGGCTACCAGAGGCTCAAGTTGTTTTCTAGAAACAATACAAAATTAGAACTATAAAATATTGCAAAAATTCCTTGTATTATGTCCTGTATGTAAGACAGTGAAATTCCTTCACTAAAAAAATTACTAATGCTTAAATTTATTTAAAAATCTTCAAAGACCAAATTTAGGCTGGGATGGGGGAGTTGCACTGAATGAGGAACGCTCCCTGGATCCAGTGTGATAACATAAGTATCTCCTGAAATTTTCTCCTAGGATTTTCATGCTCTATCACAAAACTGTCCCGTTTCCATTCAGGCCATTATCCAGCTGCCAGTAAACTGGTCTTTGGCACATGGAGTTTATAATGTATTTCAGGAAGAACATAGGAAGCCGGGTGCTTTAGTAAAAGAAATCTTTGTCGATGTTGTAGGACAGGTTTCAATGTACTTCACCGCTCAGTGTATCACGGCAAACACGCTCTCCTTTGCTGCCGACAAGGATGTTTGCTTTGCATTGTGCGGCCATCGCCCCCTCGGCTGACAGAAGCCGTTGTGACAGTGTGGTGCCCATCCAAGTTTTAAGGCTGGAGAGCAAGGCTGATCTCTTTTTGCATGAATTGAGGTTCTGTTTGAATTTTGGCCCACTGCACAGTTGGCTGCTCATTTTACCAACACAAACCCGGAATACTAAGCAGGTAATTAATTTATGTTCTTTGCCAAGAGTCAAAAGGCAGTGTTCACCAGGCATTGAAGACCAACAATTTTTGTGAAACCGAGCTTTTCAAAAATATGTAACTAATAGACTATTAGAATTTGTATGCAAACTACATGGGCAAATATTACTATAATATTCACATTTTCTTTTATTAGTGCCTTTTTTTTTTCTATTTGCTTTACTTAAAATGCTCTTTGTGGATGCAGTTGCATTTGTTAATGGGCTACAAAGCACTCAAATGAGGTCAGGATGTCTGGTTTACTTGTGCTAGAGCAGTTTCTCTCTTGCAAGTGGAACAGAGTGAGGCAAGCAGCGTTAGGAGAAGTAATCAGAGATGTAATGAATGACCTGTGTGTTTTCTTGCTAGCAATAACAGGAAGATGAACCAAGTCATTCCAGGTTGCCCCCCAAAACTTCTCAATCTAATCTTGACTATTTGGTCTTGGCTGTATGTGTCTGTTGCGAATCTATTGAAGGAGAATGGAGAGGAAAAAGTCTCTGGCCAGGCAGCCGTTCAGAGAACTGCTCCCGTTTACTGTGGGACTGCTCAGAAAGTCATGAAAAAAGGTGATCCATTGCCAATCAGAAAGAGGGGCATCTTTAAAGAGATCCAGGCTTGCTGACCGGTACGTGAAGCCCTTGGGAGCAGACCAAGCATGCTTGAGATACGTGATGAGGGGGAATCTCAGGCTGACTCAGGCCAATGTATTGAGCTGAAGAAGTTATTTGTTATTCCAAGCAAAAGAGTGAACTGGACACGTGAAGAGGTGCTAATAAAGATAAATGACCTTGTTACATGACCAGAGTTTGTAAATGAGGGACTCTAGTCCTCTGAAATGGAAAATTAAAGACCCCACACTAAGGGAGGACTTCTTGGCCAAGACACAACATTGAAAAGATGATTAGGTGATTTCATGGAAAGAAACTCAGCCACTTGGTTTGATTCCTCCCTGAACTTTTTCTTCTAATAAAGTACCCCAAACATCTGCTGGCTTCTCACTGTCTGAGTTGTTATACAGCCACCAGACATATGGGATTTAAAACGATAAGAGAGAATTGGAAGTCCTAGATCTGCAATGTGCCCAACTTTCTCTCTCAGCCTTAGCTGAGAGAGAGGACCTGACAAGACAAAGTCCCTTGGAAGCACAAATGATCCAAGAGAATCTGTACAAGAAGGCAGTTTTTACAGGAAAAAAAAAGAAAAAAGTCAAAACTAAGAGAACTCATGCTTATTTTGCTGCTTAATTTAGATTCCAGGATGCTGGCTTCTGAGGATGTGTTTCCTTGTGCTTAACACTCAGGATTATTTTGACATTCTCCAAAGTGTATGTGCGTATTTTTAGTCCCGTATTTTTAACAAAAATACTTTGGCTGTAGTAGTCATCTGTAGGCACCCTGGCACAAAACTCCAGTCAAAAAGGAAGGCAAAAGAGATGCTAAAAAGCAGCAAGGAAGTAGCAATCCAGCCCAATGTGTTCAGGCAGCACCTTCATTATAGTACAGAAGAAATTAAGAGACAAGCTAGGATTGTCTTAAATTTTTAAAGTACTATATGCTGAGAGAACTCGTCAGCTGTCAATATAAAGTTGTTTTCTGAACTGTATGTGCACTGAAGTACTTATTAATTTGCCTTAATAAAAAGAAAATTGTTGTCTTAAAACGTCACTAAATATCTGATGGAACACATAAACTGAATTATGCCCAGTATTCATCTAATCTTGTGAACATATACTCATGTCCAGTCACTTAAAATGCATATAATTGACTATATAAGTGCCAAGCACATTTCTGGAAGACAGATTAATGATCTGATGAAGTGATAAAGCACTTAGTGGCTTTTGCCTGATAAATCATTTCAGCTCTTTCGTACATTTAATTATGGTCATTTAAACCACCGTTTATTGTTGTGCCATTCTATAAACGAAAGCCATCAAAACATTAACTCAAATGCATCACAGAAAGTTATTGTATCCACAGCCTTATAGTCCCTGTATGACCAACGTTGCCAGTTAAATCAGGGAAGATTTGGCTTTTGGAAGATAGAAGTTTCAGGTTTTACACAGAACTTACACTTTATACTCGTCGGCTGTTAGTTTTGGGGGGGATCCTAAACTTTCTACTCTATTTCTCTGTGCACAGTGATTTTCCTGTTACAGGATTATGCGAAAATACCCAAATGAGGAACCGAATAAAAGCATCCTGCACCCACTGGAGGGGCTGTGAGGAAAGGCTTCCCCCTGGAGCTGCAAGCCCTGCAGCTGCACTGGTGTCCCACAGCAGGTCTCCAACTAAAGCAGTTGCTCTCTGGCCACTTGGATATGAATTTGGAAATATTCCTGTAATATTATTTTTCTTCTGTAGACTGAGAAATCTTCCACTGGAACTGGTACACTAATCAGTTTTAGCTCAGAAATACTAATTCATACTCAAAGCCCCCAGACAAATAGATTTTTTTTCTTCCTGCTGGAAATCACTTTTATCTTCTGAGCAGCGTGGAGCTGGTGGCAGGTTCAGCTCTTCCCCAGGGAGGACCTGCCTGTGCTGGGGAGAGAGAAAATCCTCCTTCCTTCCCAACTTCTGCATTTGTGTTTGGGGAAAATTGCCTGCCTGTTTAATTTCACTACTTCCTTTCTGTTAATCCCCACCTTGTAAGAACTTGTTCAGAAGTTCAGAGGAATGGTGGGGGGAGTTCACACCCGTGATGTAAACCAAACAGCTTCTGTCTTTTGTAGGGTCTAAGAAGTAAATGAGATTAAATTGGGCTGGTGGCGGCACTAGCAGCTCGGGTGGTGAGATGCCAGAGGCAGCGTGGGATGCTCCGCTTATCGCAGAACCCTACCTCTTTATAACACCCCCTCAGCACCTTTTCGGTGCTTTGCTGACCTTGCTTGACCAACCTTCAGCCTGCCGTTCAGTGAATCGGGCATTCAATTATTCTGTCCCCTTTTTGCTTTTTCAGTAGGAAAATCAGAGTAATTGCTGAGACAAAGTGAAACTATTCCACCCAAAAACCTGCACCGAAACCCACTGTGAAGTGAGCAAACGTTATGTAATTCTCCCGGCGTTTGGGGTGTTTTGCTTGTTTTTATGGGGCAAACCCAGATGCCAGTACGGCCGATGGGAGGCTTTCCCCTGACTTAATTCACTGTCGGAGCAGGCCTGGGAGACTCTCGCTTGTTAGTCAAGGACTTCCTGATGGCTCCTGATATCTCTATACAGCCGGTGCCAGTCGCCTTCAGCTGCCCGAGCTGCCTTTTGTTTTTGTGCGGTGGACTTGGGTGAACCGCCGCCGTGTTGCTGTGCTGTCCCTCGCCTCTACACACAGGCGGGAGACGGGTTATTGCTCCACCGTCCTTCCCTGAGTGTGTTTGTCCCTTGGCAAGGGATCTGCTTATTGAACACATCTCCGCGGGCGTCCGAGGGAAAGCGAACGCTGAACTTCTGCAGTGAGTCTTCAAAGTATCTACCAATTATATAACATTTAATTTCCTATTTTCATACTCTTTTTGAAGTTGATGTGTATATGTACAAATAAGCAAAACAGGCCACCAAGAGCTCTTTAGACTTATTGAGTCTCCTTCCAGCTGCAGCCAGCAGTTGGCCCTGAGGTTTGGAGGGCAGTGAGGAGACCACACTGGCAGGCGAGGGAGGATGCTGGGAGAGGAGGGGACTGGCGATGGACCTCGAGCTGGGTTTAGCTGATGATATCTTAGATATTAAATTGTGCGTTGCTTTGCATGACATTCTGCTGAATGTGGTATTACACCACTTAACACCAGAAATCTGCACTTAGCATTTTGGTCCTGGTAACGCAAAGGTTATCTCTGGTCCTTCTTAGGACCACACAGAGACACCTTCATGTGCATGCTGAACCCTAAAGTTAATGTGCTGAACTGAAGGATTACAATTTACAATTGAGTATTTGGTATGGGAAAAACGTCTCAAATATTGAGATGGTCTAAAATAAAGAAGGCCAGATAGGAATGAAGGGCTGTCTATCTCCTTTTCTCTTGCTTAGGGCCAGTCTTTCATGGCTTCTCTTAAACAGACTACTATTAATTTCTGCTGTAAGCAGGGGGAGGAGCTGTAAAGAGCGTGGCTTTTGCTAAAATGTCATTGCAAGCTGTTACTATTAAGCAAGCCTGGAGGAGGAATGAGGGGAAACAACGCAGTGGTGTGCAAGGCACTGCGATGCTTTTGTTCTGTGCCAGTGCAGCTTTCAGAGCTGAAGCAGAATTTTAGCCATGCTGCAGTGACATTTGTAAATGAGAACATGGCAAGCCCCTTAGTTTGGCCAGAATAAAATACTCTTTTTAAGGGTGCGGGGAGAAAAAAAAAAAAAAAAAAAGAGTCTGAGTCTGGCTTAATGAAAAAGAGAATAAGTCCAGGGGAAAAAAAAATAAAAAGGTTTAAGAAGCAAAACAGAATTTAGAAAGAGCACTCATGCCAAAAAGCGAGAGTAATCAACACAGGAGAAAGGGTCTTGCAGAGGCAGAGCATGTAGGGCTGGGAGGGAAAGGACAGCAGAGACGGGGGGAAAGGCTTCTGGAACGGCACAGGGGCTTAGAAAGCTAAAATGAAAACAAAAGGCCAAGGGGGAACATTCAAATGGATATAAGGAAGAATGAATGGCTATAAGGCATCTCAAGAATGCGTGTTACAGTCGCTGAACTGAGGATCTTTTTAAACTTGTTTGTTATGAATTTTATCCTACATTCTGTTTTTGCCATTTGATAAGAGTCTGTTATGTGGAAACTACAACCCCCATTTCAGGGAGATGACATTTTTCCCTTGAATTTCATGGCTCTGTAACATTGCTTAACGTTTCCTTTCATTTCACTGACAGGTTGATTGTGGGCATCTTTGACCCCCTGTTTGTGCACGGGGTCTCTCTGTGCTACAGCAAGTGCCAGTTGTAAAACGCATAAGCAAATTTTTTTAAATGCAGGTTTAAAGACCAAGAGGAGCAGCCACCCTGTCCCAGCACGAACCCAGTGCAGCAGCCGGTCCCATCTCGCTGCAGACAGGACTAGGAGCAGAGGTGGGCTATCGTCTTTGTTTTCTCCTTTTCAGCTCTTGCTGCCTCTTGCCTAATGAGGCACTGGCTATTTGTGAGCGCTGAACTGCTCAGGCAGAGCTTGAAATGTGCCGCAGAACTGACTCTTGCACACGGCAGTTGTTGGTAAGGCATGGAAAAGGCTACAGAGGAATGCCAGCACATCCATCCTGGAGGCCAGGGTAAAACTAACCTATTAGAAATAACCCCTAAGCTTTACTAGATTCCACATCAAGGAGGGAAACACCTGAGGCTTCATTTATCTTTGCTCTCAGAGGGGATTTGCAGTCCCTGTTCCCATCAGCGGAGCTCCGCCAGATGAGGCGTTCGCCCTGTGGGTACAGCGGAGAGGAACCGTTTAACCGTCCATGAAATGATGGAGCGAGTCGCTGTGAGATTTGCTGCTCCAACCATTCATGGGCAGCCCCAGCTCCTCGGTCCCGCTGTGCTGGTGGGCCATGGCATGACCCACATGGCTTCTTCATCCTTCCAGGCAGATCGTCCCGCGGTGTGGAGGCTGGAAATTTGGGTAGAAATGGAACCTGTGGAATTTTTTTTCTGTCTTAATGAGGATTGGAAAACATGTCTTCCAACACTAAGCCTTAAAAGCAAAGGCTTTGACTGCCAGTATAATTATAGCCTGAATTGACTAAGTCATTGCATTTTTGTTGGATTGTGTTTTGATGTTTACTTACAAGAGCTGAACGTGCCACAGCTCTGCACTGGCTGGGGTTTTGGTAACCAGTTCTTGCAGTTTCACTTCAGAGACTTGCACATTCAGCCAGCAATACAGTGATTTCATTAAATTGGGGGTTTAAGTAAACCTCCAAACTGAAATTCATCTATTCTAACATCAGATCCATGAAAAAATGGGACACATGGAAAACAGTACATGAGATTGCATTATTAAGAATAATTAATACTAAATTTAATTGACAATTACTTAGTAAGAGTGGTATTTGGCTTTAAAAGGCCATCTATATTTATGGTGCTACATAGTACAATAAAAAATAACGATCTGTTTTACTGAGATGAACGTAAAGCAGTAACAAATGCAAATGTTGGGCTCTTCTCATCTGCCGGCAGTGTGTTCTCGCCGAGCGGTGCGGGTAGGCGATGGCTGGTACACAGGCGCTGATCAAAACTTCAGAAGGCATCTTCTAATTGTCTCTGCATCAGTACAGGCTGGGCTGCAATCCTTTCGGGAAAGGAGGCAGTAGATTTTAGACTTGGTGTGATTTACATATAAAAGATTCATCTGTTTGTGTTAACGGGCTGTGTAGCACAATCACTTCTCCATGGGCAGGTGACTCTTATAGGCTGTGTATACACATACGTGTATATTCTTTCCCCTGTTAAAATTTCCCTGAGTATTTTCTATGTTGTTTCCTGCATAGAGTTTAAACACTGATTCTGTACAATCTCCTCTGTTCCCATGTTCACACTATGACTCCTGATGCACTACACCCTCCAGCACATCCCTTTCTTACCCATTGGCTATTTTCCCCACTCTGTGAAGCCTTTAGACACAGGTATAAAGGAAAGGAGATGAACAAAATAACTAAAGAATATGTAATGGAATGAATTTAAAAAAACAAAAAAAAAACCAAAAAAAAAAAAAAAACCCAAAACACAACACCAAGCCACATAAGGAATCAGCGACTAATGAGTAGGACGTACCATACAGTATGTCATTCATTTAGCCCTCTCTGTGGAGGGTAGTACCAGATGGCGCCCTGAGGGACTTGGATGTTCCCATCTATGCTCTAACACTACTAAAGAGGTGAGATGAGAAAAGGAGATGAGATAGATAACACCAATCTGCCCAGCAGAAAAATGATTATGATTACATAACTAATGACCCAGGGAATTAGACAATATCAAAAATAGGAAGCGTGCCAGTTTGTGCTGTGACACGTCTGAGCAGCAAAAGCAATATGGGGTCTATATAAGAAGAGTTTATTTGAGCAAATAGCGGTTAAGAAAAAAAGGGGGGTTCCTTATAAAGCATTCAAAAATGTTCTGTTCACTTGACAGCAGTCTCTCTAGACGTTAACTGATAAAACTCCACTATTGTGTATGATTGCAATAATTCTAACTAGGATGTGCACTTAAACGTTCTCTTTTTGCAGCATTTAGCTCAGCTGGGAACTTGTTAGAATCTGATTTTCCTCCAGTTACGTTAAATAATTTTCCTGTTGAACGCAGTAGTAACAGGATTGAGACCTTAGTGCCGCTGCTGAGGAAAAGCAGCTTGTGCCTTGTCTGTACAGGAACTGTCAAACTGGTTCTTACTCTGTTTTATGGCAAACAGTTTAATGCTGAGGCTCCTGTTCCTACGGACTTCATGGTATTAGGGAATAGCTGGAGGACTGTGTTTTGTGGAAGTGTCTCTGGTGTAGGAGCAGGCAGAGGTCTTGGTTGTAGACCTTAGGAAAGGATGGGGTCATGGAACCACAGAAAAATGAAATATTCCACATTTGGGAGACAAATATCAGCTGAAATTTTAAGTTACTTAGAAAAAGGCTTTGTTTAATCAATTTCCCTTGCCCAGTTGTTCTGACTTTATTTTATATATATTTTTTTTAATGTTTGGGAAGGGATTGCAAGCTCTTTCTATGTGTGCTGCGACATCCTGATGCTAGTGTCTAAATACGTGTCTACCAGATATTTTGATTTCTAAAGTTAACTTTGGTGTGCAGTCCTACAGCACAGGTAGCTTAGAGGTCTGGCTATAAAATGTGGAGCAGTCCAAAATGATAGAAAATGCAGCTTTTTACCATCTGTTGGAAAATGTTAATGAGCTGGTGATTTCATTCTGTATTTTAGACAGGTGTCCACATCCTCAAAAACGTGACTAGAAATGACATCTTTGTTGACAGTCTCATCAGATTAATTGGACTTCAGGACTGAGCTAATTCTCACATCAAGAGGCTTGAGAACATACTGTCGGAGCTGTGTGGAGAACCTTGAACTCCTGTTTCTTGTGCTGTCGCCAGATCATAACAGCTTTGATGGGCTGGATTAGGAAATCAATATACACACATTGACATGATAATCCCTTCAGGGACACTCATTAAATAACATTCAGATAAAGGGGCCATAACAGTACGCATAGAATCAATGGCTGCAGCAGAGTGTTAGATTTTGTTTGGTTTAGCTCTTTCAAACAATTTAACATAAACGCATATAAAACATTAAAAATATATATTAAACTCCCAAAAGCATGAAATTTGGCATTAAAATGGACCTAAAGCATTAAACATATGAAAAAGGGTCAGGTTTTGATCGTACATATGCATTAATGTGAAGAAACTCCGAGTGAAAGGGATCTGCTGGGTCACAAGTTCAGTCTCTGCTGTAGGAGATATCCATGCCATGTAATACCTTCCATAAAGTGATCAAGCACTGTTTTAAAACTAATTAGAATTTTTCTCCTCTTGGGACTCCGCTCCATAACCTTTCTCCAATAATGGGTAGAGACCTTCATCTAATTTCTGACTAAATTTATTCCTGGCTAATTTGTATTAAATTTATTTCCTCTTACAAATCCTTTTTCCTTGTTGTTCACATAGTGTATTTACAGGCAGGGCCATCTACTCTCCATTTTTGCTCTATAAGGCTGAACTGGTAAAACTGGGTGAATATATATTCTTGTTAAAACATTTTCATCCCTTGTTCATCACTTTTTTGCACCTGTTCCTGTAGGAGTTCAGTCTTCTTGAACATCGATGACAACACCTTTTTTGTGCTCCACATGACATGTCACCGTCATACTTCACCATCTTCAATTCCTTGCCTTGTAGAAAGCATACTCGTTTTTAAAGGTCTGCGACAAAAAAAAAAGAAGAGCTGAAAGATCAGACCTTTCCAATAGAAGGCAAAATCTAAACCCAGGGTTTTAGGCTAAACGCACTGATGTCTGTCAAGTCAGGGAGTCCAGGAGCCATCTCCTGTGAGGTTCTGCAGGTCAAACCTTCCAGCCTTGCTGCAGGATGGCAGATGTTTCTCCAAGGAGCCTGCTGGGGAGGGGGCTGAAATCCTGCCAGTACAAGTGTTTTAGTGGTGTTACATTTGCCTGAGGCATTCTGATTGCAGTGAACCAATGTTTACCATTGGGGGGAAAAAAACCATCACTGGAATATTCTGGGTAAACTCTGGTTTGTATTTTACTCTTTGGGCTTGATTTCACTGTGTTATATGTTGCTGACCCCATATTTAAATGAATAGAACTACCTTAGTTTTATACCATTCTAGAATTTGCAGCAGAGATTCAAATTGTTGTTAATGCTTAAATATTTTGTAAAGGGGAAATATGCAGCATCGTATTCTCAGATGGGATATTTTAACCCCTCAAAACATACTTTTCTTTTTCCAGCCCATTTATATGGAAATGACAATGTGTGTGATGCTGAGTGTGTCAGTTTTACTCCATAAGTTACATGTAATTGATTTTTTTTTTTTTAAGTGTATCTGTGGAGAAAGATAGTTCTCATACAGCTCACCTGAAGTCCCTGGATATGCAGTGTTTTGGAATTTTTAAAGGTTGTGGACCAAAAAGCCCCAGTGGGCTGCTGTTATGAAGGTGTGTTCATTGTTCTTACCTAGTGAATTACTTCCTATCGGGTAATGACTATTACAAGTCCCAGATAAATGAGAAAATAGGATTTAAGAGGTTTTGGGAATCAAGCAGAAAAGGGAAGGACAGCAAAAAGATTTGGATGTCTTCATTCTAGTTCTTTACCGAGTCTCATGCTGATGATTATTGCTTAAAATGTGTGAACAGTCAACAAGACTTCTGTGGCATAGTTTTCCATGCTTTTGTATATGTTAAGATTAAAATGTTGCAATGACTAATTACTATAACTACTAACTATTAAAAAAAAAAAAAAATAGATCTCACCTATTTAGAAAAAAGGCAGAGTATTCCAAGACACAAAGCCCCCTGATGTTTAAGTGGAGTTGTAATATTTATTTCTTGGTTGCATGTGCAAAGAAGCCTCATTGCTCTTCGAATCTGGCTTCCATAGTGAGGACAAAACAAGATCTCTCTGATGAAGTAAAAATAAGAGTGCTTTAATTCTTTTTGTTCCCAATTGCTAACATAACCTTGATTTACAGCGTCGTGATTCATTGCAGTTTTCACCAAAAAAAAAAAAAAGAATGCTATATTGTTTTTTTTTTTTCTATATAACCCTTTCTTTCAGTTTCCCAGATTACTATAACCAAAGACACCTTTTCACAGTAAGTTCATATTTTATCCCAGCCCAAATGGTAATATGTTTTTTGCAACTGAGGAAAAACGACCTCAGTAGTTTATAGATTCTGGAATAGAAATCACTTATTACTTTTTGTATACTCAAATAGAATTGTGTACTCAAGGGATGGATGAACCGAAGAACAAAAATGTGTCCTTCCAAAAGAATTCCAGCTCCATGAAACTCAATAACAGAATAGATAGAAGATACAAAGTAGGGATTCATGTTTCTGGAAGAGTTAATGAAAAAAGGTTTGTCTTGAACTAAAGATTCTCAGAATAAGAAGGGACAGACTCTTCATAATCAAATATTTATGGATTTAATTATAATAAATTCACCATATGTAATGAATTATTTTTTGTTACCAGACTGTGGGTTTAACAAGTACACTTATTTTAAGTCAGCTGTCTACCTTGAGCAGATTTACCTGTTCTTTCAACGGTTTGTATTACGTTCATTCACAGAGTTGCTCCAAGTGTTTCACATTTGTAATTCCAGCAGTGTTCTTTGTGAACATGATTTGATGACAAAAGGCTTTTTGACTGTGAGAAATGCCCCAAAAGTTACTTTGCTTTTTTGAAATTACATGAACTGGAGATGAAGAGATGTACAGATCATAGGGAGCAGGACCCTGTAGTTGCTGTGTTGCACTGTATCGGATGGGATGTGGATTTTGTTCCTGCCTTTAACAGTCCTCACTTAAGTCAGGCAAATTGCTTTATTTATCTTTAGTCCCATTTAAACTTCTGCCAATGCAACTCACCCAGGCTGTGAAGGTTGGAAATCGGAATATCTTTGCACCACGTCTAGCAAATGGGAACCGGTGTCAGATGAGGTGTGATGATGATAATGTGTAACGGGTGGGAGAAGAGGAAAAAGAGAGAAATAATGCCAGGAGTCCAAGAAGAGTTAAAAAGAGCTAATCAGGACATTTTGGGAGTCAGCCCTAGGCTCCCAGTTATGGGACAACTCTGCACAGTGGAGTATGAGGCTCTATCTGTTCATGTAGGCATTGGTGTAGGCATTGGACAGGATCCTGTGAGTGAGGGTTGCATCCAGTCCCGCAGCTTGAGCGAGGCACTAAGAGGCTTTTCTCAAGTAGGAGAGGAACGTTCTCATCCCTCTGGGATGCAGATTGTTCCTGTTTCATGGGATTACGTTATCAGTTTTGACTTCAAATAAACATCTTACAGAGTTTTCCCAACTGTAAATTATAATTTTTCTCTTCATTTGATCTCTCCACTCCTTCTTGATCCTCAAAGTAGGCATCACATGACTCCATTTAATTGATTATTTTGCTGTTATCTGTTTCATCTAGCATTATTAGCAAGTGCCTTCTTATCTCGTTTTGGAAGGTTTGTTAACAGAGAGATCAGCTGGATCAATATCCACATAATAGAGATGCTAATTGCTTTGTCTACAGCTATGTTAACTTTTAGCCCTCCTTACCAATCTTGCACGCTACTGTAGCGTGAACTCTTGATAGTCTCTCAAAATACGCTGCTTGTTTTATCTCACTTTGTTGCTGTATATCATACACATAAGGTTTAGTCTCAACTGAGGCAATTCCTTGAGGTTGGGAGAAAATCTGAAGTTTCTGGTCTCTTTTCTGATATAAATAACACGCTTGATCTGCTGCTGCCTCACGTCCTGCATTATTGAGGTGTTGGCAGAATGTTGTATAGAAAAATAGGTGATGCATCTTGTACTCTGTAGTTCTGCCCACTCCATTTATACAGGTTTCACAAAATTGTTTTTGTAGGACCAGTGTAGTTAAATCATTGTTGATGGATATGTAAATCGTCTTACTCTGGGTTTAAGAGTGCCTTATTTTAATAAATAGGTAGAAACTTTCACTTGTTTTCAACTTGATTTAAACTAAAGTATTACAACCTTACTGCATGAATTATGTTTAAGTATTTTTTTTAAAGTGTATCTTAAATATAGTTCAGGTAAGGTGGAGGAGGAAAATTGCTCATAAAGTTTCTAGCAAGCTGCCAAGTAAATAATGAAAGTTCACTGTTATCACCAGTGAGCGTTAATTTATGAGAGAGATAGATGATTTTATTTATTTATTATTTTATAAGGAGAGATTTGTATGTAGTGAGGTATAATATTTGGTAGGGGAAAAAAAACCAGATTATTTCAGATCCAGGTGACAGGATGATAGATGGTAGAGAGAAAGTTGTGTAAATATTAATGCAGGGAAAGGAAAAGGGAAAGTTGAAGAGAGAGTCTGGAGGAAGAGGAATAGATATGTGGGCCAGGTCAAGAGCATGGCAGCTTCTACGTGTAGTGACAGAAATTTTTTTTAATGTGTTGAATAGTAAGTCACTGGTGAAATCAAGTAAGAGGTGATAGAACCACAGGAAAAGAATGTGACTGGTTTGTCAGCTCATGGTTTTTGATTAATTCTCTTCTTTTTATCTAAAGGGCTCCCCTTTCACACTAGTTGCTGACGCATCAGTGAGGAATTTAATTCTGAAGTAAGAGTAGTATTTTGTTACATTAAAAATGATGGATCAACTGATTATACTACAATTTTTGTAGAAAATAACAGAAATCTCTATTTTGACTTGCAATACTGAAGTCCTATCTCGATACCCTTTGGGATGGTAGCTTTGATTGTGAAATGTCTTTACTCTGATATTGCCTTCTTATAACAAACCTGGGATCACTGAATAAATACGAATACAGGGAACACTGTCTTTGCTTTTTTAGTTTGTGTTGTGTTTAAACAACTTATCTTTGCCTTGATGCAGAACAACAGCTAGCTTTTAAAGAGGGCAGAGAAAGCTACAGCGTTAGCTTCCCTCCCTTTCCCCATTTTCTCAAGCCTTAGGTTTGAATAGAAATGTGTAAATAATTGGTCAATGAAAGGGAGGAGGCACTTAGTGACAATCACGCGTAAGAAGTCTTTCAAGGTCATACCTGGAGAACCAAAGAGATCTCCTGTGAAGTTTATTATCTGTCTGTTCCAACATTGTTCTCTCTACTCATTTTTTTTGCTGATGTAGGAAAATAGCATTCCTAATTTATAACTATATGTGTGTCCCTGTGTATTTGTGCACAGAGCTTGTGTATGCTGGAGACAGCATTAAAGGCAATGATCGATTTGATAGACTATCACCAAATCCATATAAAATACTCCTTGTTCTTGTAAATTATAATTGTTTCTTTTTTTTTTAATCTGTCCTGAATGAATTGCTCAGACACAAAGTGTCATTAAATGCTCCTCTTCTACAACTTACCATTGTAACATGTCCAAATTTCAATATTAACATTGTATTCCTTTGTGAATTGAGCTTTTATTCATTACATTCCCTTCTAGTCTAATAGTTATTATCATGCTGCTCATACTTTAGCTTCAGAGCTAATTATAGACTTTGGCTATCTCCTTCTGGAATATAGATACTGATATATATTAATAACACGTACCTTGCTCTCCAGCCAGCACTTACTTCACAAGGATGCTGTGATTTTGTCCTCTTATACTGACTAAAATGTCCCAATTCTTTTTGCATTATCATTTTGCCATACTGAAAAGCATTATCTACTAGAAATCTCTGCAAAGAGAGATCACAGCCCCTCCCTCCCCCCCCTAGTTGGAAATCCCTTAATACAGCCATGTACTGTCAGCTCGCACATAATGAAAATGTCAATAGTCCTCAGATTGGAACAGTTAAGGTACTGAAACAGATGTAGCCCAATACAAAATAAATCTACTGAGCAGATGAAGAGGGAGATGGCATCGTCACACATTCATTAAAAAAAATAATAAAAACAACCCTCAAATCCAAATTAACCGTGGAAATCCTGCTCGCGAGATCACACTGCAAACAACGCAAAATGATCGTCTCTGGCCCAGAAGAGTCGCGTTCAGCGCGATGCCACAGCTTGGGTCCAGAAGGATCAAAGGGAATGAGATCTTAGTGCCTGCTCCCCGCTGATGGGACGGCAAACCTTGTAATTCCCATTTCATTTCTCAGCTCTCCTGACCAGAATACAAGAAAGAATTATAATTTGGTTCAACCTTCCCCTTTCTAAATCCTTTGAAGGCAGGATAGAAGTTAGAGGGAGAAGTTCTGGTACACGTGCTAATTACAGACACAATTCCACTAGAGCAGCTATGAAATGTACAGATAAAACTGTTATTGAATCTGTAGGTACCACTTTTCTCAGTGTGTATCCCCAGAAAACCTAAGCTGGTCTTTTCTTACAGCATTTGTGCTTTCGGATTAGCTTCTTCTCATCTTGTTCTATATCAAGAGACAAGGTCAACATCTGAATCGGCTTGGGAAATTTAATATCCTTTAAACAATGTTTTGAATTTTCCTTATTTTCTTATCAGGTCTTTGTAGATCAATGGGAGTAATACACAATTGGTTAATGCCCACAAAATAGTCACAAAATTACCTGGGAACTACTGTTTAATAATCAGTGGAAAAATAGCTCCTCTTAAAGTGAGTGACCAAAAGGCCACTCACGTCCCTGGATTTATGAACTGGGTACTATTTACAGAATTTATGCAATTGAGAAATTTCAGGGAGTACAGAGAAGACTCTGGGAATGGTAAAGTGTTTAGAAAATTTGTCTGTCAGTGGGAGACTGCAGGTGCAAAGTGAATATTAACAATTCACTGAATTAGTCTCTGCTTCTCCCTGTGAGAACACAAATCTGTATAATCAGCTAGTTTCAAAAGTTACTGTAAGATGCTCATCAGGAAAAAAAAGAAATTCATAGTCTTAATAGGCATGAAAATTAACCATTTCATCAACTGAATATTTTTTGTGGATTTTCTCTCAACAGGAATTATTTTAAAGAAAATTATTCCACCTCCTGCAAGGTCTACTTTAGCTCAAGCGAGGATTCGTTCAAAAGGCTTCCAGGGCCAGTATTAGCCCGTGAGGTAAAATGAATGACTACTGTAGGCATCATGAGGTTTTCTAAACTACTTGTAGTCCTACAGTATTTAACAGTACTCATGAATGTAGTTCAGGTCCTTCTGGAAAGATATCCTCTAAATTCAATAGTATCTGAATAAATTTGTGGTAAGAGGCATTGCTTGTACATATGCTTATAACAAACGTGTTTTTCACTTGACAGAATATAGCCATGATCAGTAAGGATCGTCTAAAACAAATGTATCTCAGTCTCACGTCTTTGCATGTACTTAAAATGAAAAGGGAGTGCTAATCCCATTTTTCTGTTCATTTATCATTTCCTGGCTTGCCCTGCCTGCACACGTACACTGAGATCATGGTTTCCCTCAACATTTCCTCTCTGAAATGACTGAAATCTACAGACTCTTTATATTTATCTTCCCAATGGCTGTTTTAGCTCACATTCTATAGTATATTTATCTTTGAAATAGCTTTTAATTCAAAATCCTAATTATTCTATTTATGTGGTGACTGCTTTGTTTTCCTGTGAGCTGTGTGGTGTTGATACCCTACAAGGATGTCTAGGAAAGACACAGGCGAGATCTCTATTAATGTGAGATAATCTTATTAATGAGTGAAAAAGAAATAAGTACATTGTTCAAAAGATAACAATTAAAAGACAATGCCATAAAGAAGTGTAACTGCATTGGGAAGGTTTTCTTGTTCTCTAGAAATTCTCATCTTTTTAGAGTATTTACAGGACTTCTAGATAGCAGTAAGATTAAGTGCCTATACATTCAAATATTTCAGTCCTGTGGACGGTATATGTTACTCATGAGTGACATTCTTGTAAATTAGTCTTCACCAGATGCTTTGTCTTGTGGCCTAAATTGCTGTAAAACCCATTAAGATATATTATGCACATAAAAGGGACAGAGTAGTTGCAGAATCACTGCTATAAGGGATTATGTGTTACTTGATTGTTATCCATTAAACAAAAAGAATTTCATCATCCCACTTGAATCTTACTTTAGATGCCTGTGTTTGAATCCGTAATGAAGATTAAAGGCTATAGTCGCAATCTGCCAATGCAATTTCTCCTGTCTTACATTATTGTTCATTAAATACTGGTTATTTCTTTGTGTTTGTGTTTCTGTAAAAAGGTACTGTGAAAGCCCTCAAGTATTTACACTGAGATTTTAAATCACCCATATCTGGGCACAGGGCAGCTGTTATGGATGGGGGTCCTTGACCCCCAGGCGTTGTCCCTGTCCCTGCCTTCATCGGCAGGATTGTGCCACCATCTCCCCAGTGAAATACACTCCAGACTAAGGAGGACGGAGCTTATTTATTAACAGATCAAAATGATGTCGTATTTACTTGGGGAGTCAAGGCTCCAGCTTGGCATACATTATATGCCTATCGCTACTTTGCAAGCACTCGATGGCTGGCTGGTGTAGACTTGGCATTATTTAGAAATCACTGGGACTTAGGTATTCTCTTGAGAGCTGAGTCGGACTGTAACACTATAACACTGCTGACCCCGGGCTTGTGTGGCATAAAAGGGTAACCCAGCAACGATATGACCTTAGCACATGCATCCAGTCTTTTTTGTTTGTTTGTTTCTGTTACACTGTTTGTTTATTTGCCTACTTGGTATAGATTGCAATAATACAAATAACTTAAAAGTAATTTTCAAAAATATTTCCCAGCATATCTTCTGTGAATTTCAGCTTTTTCCCCTGGAAAACTACACTAATTACTTCCTGTAATTAGTCTTGGATTTGAGTCTTGGTTCAGAGTTAAAAAATCCATTAAGTCTAGGAGAAGGTTGAGTTTAACCTACCTGTGATCCATTTGCCTCAGTTTTCCTTCAGTTGGTTTGTTTTCACTCGAAGATCTGCAGTTTCCCTCCCTAAAATCCTTGACACTGTGATTGCTTAGCTCTGAAGAATGTCTCTGGGAATTGACAGCATTTTCTGTTTGCAGGTATTTCAAAATATCTTTTTTTTCATGTAAGCTGTTGCCGAACGTTTAATCAAATGTTTCTGAGGTGCCACCAGCTTGGCTGAGCTCCTGCAAGGGGTGATGTGGCTGAGGAGATGAAGGACTGGACCATCTCAGGCTGTTTCTGCTACGAGGCAGGTCACTTCGTTCAGTAAAGAAGAATTTGTGAAAAATGACAGGCTCAGATTTAACCTGTTCTGCAGAATCCCTGTTTCTCATCTATTTCTGTGAGGGCAGAGTGCCATGTTTCCTTGTCTCTAAAGGATGGTTGAGCTCTCCTAACATCCATGTGGGGGTCTCTGGTTCCCGCTGTTGGGACTGTGGTGCTTGGGTTCCCAAGATAATGCAAAGTGAGAAGGATTCAGCTTGACTAAAAGCCACAGGGTCAGATATCTTATCGTGTCACCTTGGCATAAGTGGTTGCCTTTTTCCCCCTTTTTTCTAATAAAATAATGCTCTGGTTAGACTGAAATACAGATACTGCGTTTAGCATCCTGGCTCTGTATACCCTTATGTGGTGTGTTGGGGGAGGATGAAATCTTCCTTTGCCTTTCCCTGTGGTTCACTTTTCCATGAATAAATTTTCCTTCTATCCGTGTTTCTTTTACAGAAAAAAATGGTAACTACACACACACTGGGGTACCTGTAGATCCGGGACCGTAGATCAGTGCCAGTGTCACACGTGTGTCCTTGGTAATGCAGACTCAGCAGCCTGTGAGCCATGGATGGGATGGCCTTGTGTCACCACCAATGGTAAGCAGATGCTATGAAGAGAATGTAGATTGAATCACTTTCCTGTCCTGTCAGGTAGAAAGCAGACAATACCTCAGGGCTTTATTGTTATTCTGTTTTTCTAAAAACAATATGCGAGGAAACGCAGTCTGTGTCTGCTGTAACCCACTTCCTTTCAAGTTCAGCCTCAGATCTCTCTTTCTTTGGGGAGACAATGAGAGTGTGGGGATTGGTTTTAATATTAATTTATAATCCCAACGTGGTTTCTTTTCAAATAGAAAATTGCTCCTTATGCTGAATGATCCTGAAATGTATGCAGGGCTCAGAGAACAGGCTTGTGTCTGGTTTAAGCTTGGAAACTGGAAAAATTTTGAGAAATGATGACTGCATAGGTTTCCTGATTCTTTTTGTCATGTAAGTCCCTTAGAAGATTAGATGTCGGAGTGATTTCATGCTGTGTAATATCATGTCATTGGCAGGGTTTCTTTGGTAATAGAATTCGGATTTTACAAAGTACAGTGGCTGCTAAATCAGACTGCATGAAAAACCAGGTTTTAGGTCTTGTAATTGTGACACTTCAATAAGAAGCTTAAAAACTCCTGTTAAAGGTAGTGCTGCTGCCTGGAAGTGTCTCTCAAGCTACAAAGGTGTGGGAGATAACTGCCAGTGGAGGAAAAATACCTTAGAAATAAAGTCTGATTACTTAGTATTCAAACCAACTGCATCTATAAGCAGCAGGGAAAGATGTTTCACTTACACATGAATATCAGGAGGAAAAATTGGTGACTACTCTTTCTTTCATTTTGACTACCTATTAAAAATCAAGTTTACTAATATAAACGTAGCCTTCTTTGACTAATCTTTTGCGGACTTTTTACAAAAGTAAATTTTAAGTCAGTGTTTGGGTACTTTACAACAAGTTCAATTTTGGGGCAAAATATATTACACTTCAGTTGAATTTTCACAAAGCTTGGCAAGTCTGATGAACATGGAGATAGATTACTTATTTTCTAGGATTTTTCTCCCCGGTGAAGTTAAGAAGAAGTTTACTGAAACAGCAGTAAGATCATTGCAATTTTTCTTTTTTATTTTTGGTTACACGATTAAAAGCAAATACAAGCTGTTATGAAAACAACTGCCAAAAACTCCCAAGTCTTAGGGGGTTTCCATTAAAAAGGATTTTGTGGTGCTCACGAATGAGGAGCAGAGGTTATTTGCGCATGTGCTGAGGATAGAGCGATTAGACAGAGATCCCGAATGTGGCTCCAGTTAGAAGCAGAGAAGTAAAATTTGACCAAGAAAATATTCATTTCTACCATTTTTGGAGAGATGGAGTTTAGTCACCTTCTCTTACAGGGAAAAAAGAAAAAACCCAAGTTTAATGTGACAGGGTTTGAAGTGTTACAGAGATTAAACAGCTGTGGGATGTACCTGGACAGGACAAGTAGATTCATGGTGTTGTTGAGCCACTTTGTGTGTCTGGTAAGTCAGTCTGGCAGAAATGCTACCTGATGTTCTTTTTATTTATGTACTTGAAGATTCTAGACTGTGCACATTTAGGTTGTTTAAGTTTGGATTCAGGTTCGGGTGTTTGTTCTCGGGATAAATATCTGTTATGGATCCCCAAGGCCTCAGCCTTCTGTTTCATGTATACATAAACGCACTCCTCATTAGCTAACGATGTGGGCTGAATTAGCATTGGTATGCTGATGCTGTTCAGCTCCACATCACCAGTGTTCATTTTCCTTCCTTGCTGGGTCCAGGCTGTTCAGTTTTCCCTCTCCTGCCCAGGGCTTTGGGCTCAGCTCACAGCCAGGGTCCCCAAAGGGCATTTGTGCTGGCAGCGGTACCTGTTTGCATCCTCCTGCTTTGGATTCGAAGCAGGAAGCCTCACAGATCCGAGGTGTAGAAGATTGTGATATCTGGGAACACCAACATTGTTTTATTTTCATGTGATGTTGCTCAGGTTAAAGGTTTATAGAATCATTATGGTTGGAAGTGACCTTTTAGATCATTTAATCCAACCGTTAACCCATCACTGCCAAGTTACCACCTAAACTGTGTTCCTCAAGCACCACATCTACCTGTCTTTTAAAAACCTCCAAGGATAATGATTTCACCACTTCCCTGGACAGCCTGTTCCAACACATGACAACCCTTTCTGTGAAGAAATTTTTCCTAACATCCATCCTAAACCTCCCCTGGCACAACTTAAGTCTGTTTCCTCTTGTCCTTTCACTTGTTAGTTGGGAGAAGAGACTGATACTTCCTCACTACACCCTCCTTTCAGGGAGTTGTAGAGAGCGAGAAGGTCTCCCCTCAGCCTCCTTTTCTCCAGGCTGAACACCCCCAGCTCCCTCAGCCGCTCCTCACAAGACTTGTGCTCCAGATCCCTCACCAGCTCCATTGCCCTTCTCTGGACACGCTCCAGCACCTCAATGTCCTTCTTGTAGTGAGGGGCCCAAAACTGAACACGGTACTTGAGGAAGCAGTTCTATGACTCTTTCTAGTGATGCATGACTTTTCCCTGAAGGTAGTTTTCTTTTTAATTTCTTTTCATATCCTGCAGATGGTCATATGGGCTTTCAAGAGGATGGTGCAGGTGTTTTCTTACATTCATGTAGAACATATGCACTGAGCCAGTTATTGCCCTACACAGCAAATGGATGTGGCCGTACTCATTTTTACATTCTTCAAATAAAACCACTGAAATTATTGGAACTGGTTGTTTAAGTTGAAATCATTCATGAATCTTTGCAGGACTGGCACTTAACTATTTATGTAGTGGGCTGAAACAGAGGTTTTCTAGCATATAAAATAACACTTATGGAATGATGGCATGTAATCTCTGCCCCCACTTGAGCAGACAAGTAGAAGAGGTAGGCAAAAATCTGAGAGACAGAATAATTCTTCTGACTTTGTAAAAATGATGCTGACTATGGCAATAATAGTGTAGTCAAACCTTCTCACACGGGACCCTTCTTCACCGGCCCGGACAGGGGATGCATGAAACGGGGACAAAGTCTGGGCAGTTTTCTCTTTGGGGATGCCTGAGAACAAGTAAGTGCAGAGCTATGGCAGGTTTGGGTGATAAATAAAAAGCTACTAAAATACTGGTTTTCCTCTTTTCTCCAGGACTGCCTTTCCCTTTCCATAATAATTTCTGAAGGACTCTGTTGGCTTAGTAGATGAACTTCTTAGCAGATGAACTTCTTGTTCTCTCTTAAAGCCTTTCCAGCCCTTTGCTGGGGAGGGGGGATGAGAACTGAGGGGAGACTGTGGTTCATTTGAGGTGCCCTCAATGGGCATTTACAATTAACCACTGAATGCATCAGTTGCTTTAAATAGCCTGACTACAGTCATTCATAAGAATAACAAAAGGCAGTGGACTGATTAACATTTGGTGGAGTTTGAATGTTGAACTTTTTTCAGATTTATGGGGGCGAGTTAGGAAGTCTTTCTCTCTCCCACACACACATCTGTTTACAAGTTGGGGATGGCTATTTAGGAAGAGTGACACGAGATTTGGCCTGGACTGCTCAGCCCAGTGAGCTTTTGACTGTTTTAACTGCTTTTATTTGTAACTGAATTATCAAAGTGAAAGGAGCAGAAAGTAGCAGCAGTCTGGATTCGGGCACTCACTGGTATCCCTTTCTGGGGTAAAATCAGTTTGAAGGAACTGGCCCATATTTACAGCTGTTGAGCTGTGGGGCACAGCGTTGAATAGAGTACAGTGAAGGGAAATCTCAATTTTAAATGAGTTCATACAAGACAGAAAGGTTTGATTTAGTGGGAGAATGTGGATAACAAACTTGCCCTATTCACTTGCGTTGCAATCTGTGGATTAGATGGACTTCATGTGTGACTAAATATTCATGTATGAATGGCAATGGTCTGAAATCAGAATCCTGCCCAAAATGTGACTACATCTGAGCACTCTCTGCAAATTTCAATTATGTAGGAAATGCAGCCGTGCACTTGGGGTATGTACTTGTTTACAAATCAAACTAAACCTAAATAAATAAATAAACGTTAAAAATTAGGTTTTATGAGAGACCTCCTTTTAACAAGGTCTGTACACAATTTTGGGGATTGTGTTGCTACATTTCCTGCAATAAAAGTGTTCAAGAACTGAGGCAATTTTTAAGCATGACCATTTATTTTAAATGAATGGATTAAAAAAAGGTTTAGGAAAGCAGAAGGTGTGGATTTAAATGCGGAATGTAGGAATTGCTGCTGTGAAATCTATAATTCAATCTTGGTTTATCATCCTAAGCAAAAGATGGCTTTCTAGTAATGGATTGTCAGTTTTAAACTGCTCTGTATCTTTTTGTAATAAGCACAAGTAGATTCTTGTCAACTCAGCATGCAATATTTTTTCCCACATAAATGTTTTTCCTTATAATATTCTGTACTCATACCTGTAAGTTTTAACAAGAGACCACATTTTGTGAGGATATTTGCTCACATCACCCATTATGAGTGGAGAGGCACTGGAAGTAAAATGCTTTTGCAATTAAAATTATCCAGTTACAGTTGAAATCTTCCTTATTTATGCAGGGCAGATGCTTATCATAATTTATTCAGTGATTTCTTTTTTTTGTACCTGAAGACAGGCCTTGCAAGTCAGAGGTTATAACCCTGGAAACAGAAGCCAGTAATTACACCTGCCAGCATTTCCCTCTGGCCACTGGTACAATTACCCATCAAGGATAATTGACAACTAGCTAATAGGATAAGCTTTTGTTTGTTTGGGTTGGTTTTGTGTGTTTTCCCCCTACTTAGCAAGGGGAAGTCTATTAACTGGGGCGGCTCCATCAGGAATGTGCTCATGGGCACATAAGGACAGTACCTTAAGCAGCCTGAAAGGGACAAGCGATTTTAAGGAGCCAGCATGGAGGAAGAAATAAATGTCTTTCATCTTATCTTTGACATTAAAATTCCCAAACCGCTGGCTGCTCTAGCGCTGCATATGCCTGGAGCTGCTCTCAAAGGAGCAGGCAGCCAGATGTCCTCCACCTGAGCTGGATGGGCAACAGGTCTTCTCAGGGGCCAGCTCAACAAGCCACCGCTATGGTGTTTTCTTGCAAGGTAGCGACAGCAGTAGTTATATTTTGTACAATGACACCATGGTGAGACATGATGAGACACACACACACACACACCCCCAGTCACTGCCTTGCTCTGAGAAGCACAGACTCACGTGTCCTCAGAGCTCAGGAATGAAGAGGATCTCCATCATCTTGTCTTTTCTCTAGCAGTGGTCCTTTCTCAACATGTTCAGAGCAAGCAGTGCTCAATGCTTGTGGTTGTCACAGCGAAGGCTGGAAGTCCTGAGGCCAGAAAAAGAGAGAAAGTCAGGGAGAGAGATAATTCACAGCTCAGGGTGCTCACCAGGACGTGGGGAATCCAGAGAGCCAGCTCCAGCATCACCAACCAGGGTTACAGTTTACATCCCAGTGGTGACTGGTAATACGATCTCCTCTGATGTGTTCTAGATCCTCGTCAGACAGAGGGGGAAAAGGAACATGGATCTTCCACTCCTATAGGCCATAAAACTATAATATAGGTCCACTCCAATTTCTCTGGATTTCTGTCAACCTCTGAAGATGAAACTGGACCCAGAATTACAAATGAAAGGGACATCTTTCTCAATCAGAGCATAGCATGAATTCGGTCTGTGTTTAGTATTTGCTGATGGCTGACTCTAAAACCACCCCTTGATCAGCCTGTGGATGTTTTTTATGTATTTTGCCAAATTATGATTAAGTGCCAAAGTGCATGATTACCTTCATGCACTTTCACTTCTACAGTCTACCTCTGGTGGCTGGTACAGCAGTGAAAGTGCCTACATCCCTCATCTACCCCCAGCTGCATTTATTCGGGCATAGCAGTGCTCTCTGGATCTACTCCAGGACTCTCTTAAGTGGCACATTTCTCCTGTGCCTGTTGCCTTGTGATTACAGTGTTGTTCCATTGTAATCTTTCCTACACAGCTAGATGTCTGTATCTCAAGGTACGTTTCAATATCTGAAGGGATATTATTAACTCATAGTATTTGTATTTAAAATATGCAAACCCATTAATACAAATTACCTGCTGGTTTCCTGCTGGATTCAGTTTTCAGAACAAATCCCGTTACCTTTCAGAAAGCACAAAAACTGGGTTCTAAATAGCTTCTGTTATAAAAAATTAGAACTATGAATAAGGATGTTTTAAACTCTTTAAACCATCTGCACGCTGCCAGCTTACCTATTGTGCCTTTAATTTAAAAGGAATGCTAAAATGAGTGCAAACACTGCAAATTATGGCTCTGTGTGGAATACTAATCCGCAATATTTGAATGTTTCTTACATTTTAAAATTCCCCAGACTCTCATTCCTCCAAGTTCCCATTACGGCACTTGTGAGGACATTTTGCAGTTATGAGTAAGAAATGAAAGTTAGGAGGGTCTCACCAGGGCTGTTCTGTATGACTTTGAGAACCTCGTGTAATTTCAGGATTCATCAGATTAAAATCAATACTTCTTCCCTTCATAGATGAACCGTTATTCCATCAGGAATGTGATAACATCTCCTTTAATAGTTCTCTTTCTATGTCCTGATTCACATCACGAGTGAAAAGAGTATTTTTTCTACAGACAACTCCTAAAACCAGAAAGACAAACATGGTTCTTTCATATTTGGGTATTATCACCCGTTGCCAATATTTTACCATTGGAATTTAATTGCCCATCCTGCCAAGGACACACAAAGCAGAAAGAAGTGCATCCCTCTCTCCTGGAGAGGGCATCGGGGAGCTGAGGAGTCAAAGTGGGCACACCTTCCTGCCTTTAACCAGATGAGGTCTGGTGTTAGGAAGATGAAGACAAGTCAGGATCAGGCTGTAGCTATGCTCAGATGGTTCTAAAATGCCTGGACAGCACTGTCTGGAGACCACAGGGAGAGAATTTTCAGAAGAACCTGCAACTTGTATTTGAGGCCAGATTTTCCACAGTTTCTTCTACCTTAAGTGGCTGTTGGCTACTGTCGTCTTCCTTATGGATCACGGAAAGCATGGGTTTTGTAAGAGTTTGGTGTGGACAGAGCCTTTCTAAAAGTTGATGCCTCCAAAATTGTCTCCTGAAATGTCTTTAGTCATGTGCAAAAAATAATGCTTTTGGATTGTTACTATCGATTTCCCATATCCTACATCTGGTGTGTAGATAGGCAAGGACCTTGGCTATAGGTGGTTGCTTGGCCTAACACAAAAGTAGAGGTCATAAATTTGTATAACTGGCTTTCTGAGGAACCCAGGGTGCATCATGAAATGCAGCATATGAGAAAAGGGATTACGTTGTCATTCTGCTGTTCGCCTGTGAATGCGTTTTGAGGTGTACTCTGTAGTATGGAGATAACGTTGGTCCTGAGACCGCCAGAAACTGCCATATATGCAGAAACCAGTTACGAGAACAGTAAAGTGGTATCAAGCCATGTTTGGCAGTTAAGTTGGCCCTGCTTGACTGAACTGGAGTATCATGTCTAAAGAACAGCTTCCAAGTTGGAATAGAAATGTCTATATCTGCTCTGCTCTCACTTTGCATAGATGTAAATGATGATAAAAATGAAGGGCAAAACAGACTCTCTATTTTGGAACTCATTCTAAACACTAAGTCCATGCAGTTGTGAATATTCCTCATTTTATCCATTTACTTCCATTGCGGAATAACCAAGACCTAGAACTTCTGCTGTCTGAAAAGACATTTTATTAGATCTTATCTTCATTGTCCTCTCCAGTAGTTCAGAAGGATGAGACTATAAGCAATTAATTTTTTGATGCACTTCACCACACAATTGCTAGCCTTTATTTTCTTCTCATTAAATCATTGGCTTGGTTTACAGATGGCTTGTTTTTTTAATCTGGTCCTTCCTGTTCATATCACAACAGAATCTATGTAATGAATATTGTGTTGGGTGGAGAGGAATATCGGTTATTAAGCAGTGCCCCTTTGTCCTGGCCAAACATGGAGGGGACGGTTGCTTTTTGCTCTGTCAGAGATAAAAATTTTGGAACTTGATGGTGTTAGGATTTAGTGTTGTGAGCAATCAAGGTAATTAACGGACTTCACTTAGCCATTGATGTGGGTAGTCTCTGTGTTAGGATACTTGAGGCCAAAAGAGACAGCATGGGTTTTTTGTTTCTGTTTTGTTTTGTTTTGGTTTGGTTTTCACGGAGGTTTTTTTGTTTGGTGGGGTTTTATTTTGGAGAGGGGTGTGGTTTGCTTTGTGGGGTTTGTGGTTTTTTTGTGTTTTTTTCATTGAATCAACCTTGTGCTGTATAGCAAAAAAAGGATAGATAAAATGTGTCTGAATTCTGCAGTACTTCATTGTGAGTAAATGAATAGCATGAAAGAATAGCACCGAAACCAGTGAACCTGAGGTAGACTTGAACTTTCTGGACTTCTTTTGTTGTGGAATTCTTTTCATTACCATGGAAGGCATCTTAATGTTGGCGTACGCTCTTGCAGTCATAATAACCACCCTGAATAGGATCCGTCACAGCTCTTGAGTGGAGTCAGACCTTTGTTAACACAGGAAGCAAAACATTCATAGAATTTGACAAGGATAAGGGATCTTCCTTCCCAAGAGTGAGGAAACGCGGGAGGGGAGTGCCAGCCCTGGGAGATGCCTAGTGTTGGAGGCACGATTATTTAGGGGGTTAGCAAGCATCATTCGCCACTGCTACCCCAGGTCTTCTCCAACTGTCTCCCTGTCCTGTTCTTTTCTTTCCAGTCAGCTCAAAAAGGATGAGGGACCATGGCAAATGTCCTCTTTTCATCTTTCTGTAGTTCTCCTTTGCAGAACAAGCAAATCTGGGGTACTTTGGAAAATGGTAATGCAATAGATAAGAATAAATTTGCCCTGCCTGAAATCTTATTTCAAAACATGGTATGGTCTGCCATTTTAGTAATTATGTGGAAATTACGGCATTTTTCCCGGGGAAAAAGAAAACAACAGACAAACTAATTAAGAAATAGTTTGACAGTATGACATATGATGCAAAATAATTTTTGTTTTCGAAAGTCCTGTTCAAGCAAATCTCAATGCATAATTCGGAACAGCGTCACATTCAGACCAATTACACAACTGGTGTGCATTTCAAGACGTAAACACACAAAGTTGTTCCTATTTGTAAATCCTAGTAAAAGCTGGGGTGGACATGAGCTGATTTTCAGTTTTTCCATAAAATAAGAGACTCACAGTCACATGGTCTTGAATTTTTTGGTTGGAATGTTTCATTGCCAGAGGGGAAATAGAAAAGCTAAACAGCCTGTTCAATTAAAATCAATGGAAATTTTCCCAGTGACTTCAATGAAACCTAGCATGGGCACAAGATCTGTGAAGATGACTGGAAATGGTCTGTGGAGAATTTGAAGGCAGGCAGCTTTGAACTGGGTATGAAATAAACAGGAAACCAGTGTAAGTGTCAGCCAGTGGGGCTGCGATAAGCAAATGTGCAAACACTTCCTCTGATAGCACTGGAATTAGCTGCAATTAAGTATGATTTTCGATGAGGAACACATTGCATTTCCAGTTCATCACAGCAAGAAACATTTGTGTAAAATGACAGCTGCAGCTAACCGCTTATGAGTCTCTGCAGGCACTTCCTGAAGTTGGTGAGCTGGTTTATTTGCGCGTACAAAGCCAGTGGAAAATTCAAGCTTCCAACAATGGGAAAGAAATTGGGACAAACTAGAGCAAAACCTAGTAGACCACAGCGCTTTCTTTAAATTCAGGGCATGCTTTTCTGCCCTCGTGCACACAAGGTAGCCCTGAGGTGATGCAGATGTCTCCATCCCACCAGCCCTGTCACCTACCCATGACCCATCTGTAATGCTTGCTTTGCTAAAACTTGGCAAAGGCTTTAGAAGACTAGAGGAACACCCTTAAGGGAGGCACTTGATTTTATCAGTCCTGCTTTTGCATTTGTCCTTCTCCACCCCGCCTCTGTTACTATGGAAGTAGAAAATGCCAGGTCAGGACAGCAGTTCTTTAGCTCAGACTTGGACTGCAATTTTTGCCAAAAATGAGTTAGATGAGTACAATAAGAAATTGAAAAGTAATTAAGCATCAAAACCTCTGTGAGAAACAGTAAGAAGGAAGACATGGAGGGCTGCAGACTGAAACGTGGGAGCATCCCAAGCCATCGTCTGTCTTGGGTGGATGCTGTTTGTAGGGCAATCCCTGACCTCACTGGTATCTGTTCTACTGTTATTTTCAGAATTATGCTCTGGTTCACTTAATGTAAAAATCAAGGATTCAGCTGAAACAGGTAGGTAGACAGATGATGGAGCATTTCTATGCACTATAAAGGTGGTGGTATACACTGTAAATATGGCACTAAAAGAACAGGATTTTGATATTTCTTCTCTCTGTCGCTTTGTTTCTTCTCTTTCATCTCTATTATCTATTATTTCGGTGTAGGTAGGATGGTGTTTTGCCTCACTGATTTAAAAACTGCTCTGTTTGCATGTTTCTGCTTATGCAGTGTTTAACTTAGGGGATGGTATGGATCCCTTAAGGAATTCCCTAAAAGGCAACCTTAATTAATGTTACCAGCTGTATGGAAATGTGTCTGCCCCTGGCAATGTAGGGGAATGATGCTGAGTGGTGACAACGTTGTCCTCCTCCTCTTGAGTGTAATAACTCTTGATCTTTCCTATTGCAGCACATGGAGGTGCTGAGCCTGTCTCGTAACGTAGCTACATTGCAATACATTTGCTTGCCCACATAAATTATGTCTGTACCAATCATTTTCTCAGTAATTGTGTTTTAGGAAAAGGCAAAGAAGGACATGCACTTAATAACGGCTCTAGACCAGAAGCAGAGTGACCGTCAAAGGAGTCCTGGTTTTTAGAAAGCCTTACAGAAAGTAACTGAGCCATGGCATTTGATGTTAGAATTTCACAGAAATGAAAGCAGCTGAAATATGTAGTATGAATATGCCCAGGACTAGCTGTATCCTGCTACTGGCAGGACGGCTTATCAGCATAGGTGAGTAATAGCAGGGGAAGCTTGCCCAGCCGCTGTAACTGATTTCTGCCCTCCAGGTACTTGTCAGAAAATATTGTCAGCTGGTTGCACTTTGCAGTGACAGAATTTGTCTTCATTCCCCCAAATAATGTGCCTGTGTGTGGGCATGTGTGTGTGTGGTTTAAAACACAATAGAGAATAATTTATTTTGTCCCAAAAATGATAGTTTGGTTCACTGTTGTGTTGTCAGAGCTTGTTTTTTTTAAGAAGAGGACTGCAACAAAAATGATGTTGCCTGAGTCCAGACTAAGCCTCTAGATGTCAGGTATTTTGAAGCTGAGCTGTGACCATGTAGCAGTCGAGTTTAGGTTTGAATGAACCTGCGGACACTGGGTGATCTCTTGATGCCCTCTGGAACCATCAGCTACTCAGTCTGTCTCTGCTGCTGGGACAAGCTTCTTCGCATGTGGTGGTGCTTTTATTCCCAACAAAAAGCCACCCGTGAATATTTGCTGTTTTCTACCTCTTTCTCTTCCCCTGCTCTCTGGCAACTGACTCACCGATCCTGTTTCTTTTTCTTTGCCTTTCCTACCCATAGTAGTGCCTTTCCCTTTGCTTCTGTTGTGTTATGGAGGTGGGCTCTGCTGCCACTGTTGACTTAACAGGGATTGATGCAGATTTCCCTTACCATTAGGCTGTACGGTTTTGTGTTTTTATTTTAGCATTAGTGCTTCTGCGGTCCAAACTGTTCCAGGGGTGGGGAATTATTGCAGTCATAGTCTTGCAGGAGTTTACATAAGGAAGTCAGAGATTGGATATGTCATACATACATGTGGACGTGTGTAAATCTGTGTGCTTGTACTGGCAAGAGCCTTCATGTGGATGCGTTTGTTCTTTTGTAGAATTTACTTAATTTGGGCAGCTAAAGTTACCTAACCCACAGTTTTTTTTCTGGGATGAACCATGTCTCCGCTAGGAAGGTGTTTTAGGATGGTTTTATAGTTTAGACAACCCTTCCATAGAAATGATGAGTTAATACAATCACCTGAATTTCATGCATTCATGCACATGATTTAATCTACAATTTATGGTTTGTCGTGATCCTGCAGCAGCTACAGACAGTGAGAAAACTTTTGTTGCCAAGTTCAGGAATTGCTCAGTGCTTCCCTTTTGTAACTCCCCAGAGTGAAAACCACTGGGGAAAGGTTCTCCTATAAATAGCTGGAGAACAACATGGTCGCTGCATGGTGACTCTCAGCGGTGGCTCTTAGTTCACCTCTGCAGGAAGGAAGAAAACAGGAACCCTGCGCTCTGCATGGCTCGTCTGCAGAGCTCTAGTGTTTTCATGAGTTATTGCAAAGCTCTTATAACGTGAGAGGGTCACGGAGGGTCCTCAGTGGAGATGTTCAGGAGCATTATAACAAAATGCCTTTCAGCGATACGTAATTAGGAGCTTGATCCCACTGCTTTGATTCAGTGAGATTACTCAAGTGAGTAAGAGCTTCAAGATTTAACTTTCTTGTTTTTCAGTGACAATATAATTGTATGTGTCTTTTGGCAGGAGATCCATGGAGTGACATTCAAAATGGGAGCATTTTTCCTAGACTGAAATATCTTAGCAATAATGATAAAAAAAACCCAAACCAGAAAATTAATGAATGCTGACATCCTCAAGTGAAAAAAAAAAAACCCACACTTTTTTTTAACAACTCTTCACCTAAGCCATGTAAGGTAGCTCTTTCTTGAGAGATACTCAGCATGAACCCCTTGCCAGGAAACTGATTTTTCTCAGGAAATGTTGATTGCCTTTTGAAAACCGCCTTTTCAAAGTGACTGAGATGAGGTCACCCATTAAAATTGGCAAGCCGGCACCGTAATTTCAATGCACGCCATGCATGCCTTACTTCGAGCTCAGAGATGCATCATTCACTCTTTCTTGGTAATTTTTTTTTCTCAGTGGAAAGGTGACCCCCAGGCAGGCGATGAGGGTCAGCCCTGCCTCAGAGCAATGGGGAGGTACATGGGCTATACTGCTGGGATGGTCTTGTACACTATATTTCTAAGGCAGGATAAATTATACGTCTAGATAATAGGGTTGTGTCTGTCCATCAGTGGGGAAAAAGGTACAATGGCCACTTTCTCAAGAAGATAATTATTAAATATTTTTGCCATTCCTTTTGCACGGGCGATATTGTATAGGAAATCATCTTCAGAGCCAATGTTCCTCGTAATGAAGTTCAGAGACAAAGATCTGGGTCTCTTGTGGACAATATTATCAGCCTTTCTCGGAGGGAGAGCCCACTGCATGTCTTTCTTACAGCTGTATTTCCATGGTCGCTGCTCAGTATCCCTCCCCATGAAATGTCTTGGTTTTGTTCAAGGTTGCTGAGAAGTTTATGGCAGAAAACCCTCAAACCGTAACATCCGACTGTCTGGGGATGAGAACAGGTTGAGTGTTTGCTGTGTAAAATCACAGCACTACACAAAGTTAGATTTTACTAGTGCAATACTTTTTGATTTGTTTAGCATGAGATTAATATGAAAATACTTTTAGAGGGGGAAGATCAGCTGGTTCACAAAGCCAGAGCATTTGGCAGCAAACATTTTTATTGGTAGCTTCAGGCTACCTATATTTTTTCCCTGACAATTTATATGCTACTCAGCCCAAAGTATGTGACAAAATCTGTTTGTAGATCCATGGACAGAATGAAAAGTTGGCTTCAAACTATATCTCAGGGCTTCACAGAAGGATGCTTGCTCTGGTCTCGTGCAGTGTTTTTCTTTTATTAGCACATTTGAGCTGTAAAGTTCTTGGTTATAAGAGGCATTACTTAAATTCCATTTTCAGTGCTACTTATTGCTATTTCTAACACTATTACTTGATGCATAATTTTTTTCTTACTTTAGACAGTCAGAAATCCTAAATACTACTGTCACATCTGAGCATGAAAATGTTACCATGAGAATTGCTTATTTCTGGCACTGAATATGTATGTTTAAAACAAAACTCTTTGATACTTGTGATAATCATTACTCTTAAGTCTAAAATCTCCAACTGTTTAAAAGACAGAGTTCATTAAGTTAATTACAATTTCTTGATGGCAAATAGTCTTGTTGGCAAAGTCAATCTCTATAGGAAACCTAAACAGCTGAAATGTAATCAGATGCTGTTACAGAAAGTGGTTTAAAAGGCAAAGTGATTGAAATTAGCTCATTTTTAAACTCAGGGCAAAGGGAGTGTGTGCCAATCCTGGATTCTCTGTGTCTTTCCTTTTGTCAAAAAATTGATTTTTGTGTATTGTTTTTAAGTCGGCCAGTACAATAGGTAATTCATCATCACCGTGAGATATAAACTCAAGCAGTCTCCAAAAATAATTGAATTTTGCAGAAATTCTCTAAGGGGGTGAAAAATCCATAACAGCCATTAAATTCTGCTCTTTGTAGAAGGAATCTGAAATATTACAATTATGATCAAGTAGGAAAAAAAACCCTCTTTAATTTTAGTTGCTGAATCTAGCAGGAATAATTTGGTGTTTTGTTATGCTATTCTTCTTGGAATTTGTATGAAAAAATGCGATAACACATATCAAAAGATGTCATTTACACTGGGAGGGGGAAAGCTGTTTAAGGATTCCAGTCTGACAACAGCAAGAGATTTTAGTCTTGATCTGGAGCCATGCTCGTGTCTGCGCCTGAATTGGAGAACAGCTTGTTGCTACATAAATTGGGAAGTGATTGGTACCTGCCCTATTATTGCATTTCTGTGGGATCTATAATTTTTAGAGCGTCTCCAGATCTCCTTTAAACTGTGCCTGCCCAACTGTGATTCCCAGGATCAACCCCTTCACTACAATGTGTGAATGAGTAATATTCACCTTGGAAAACCCATCTGCTCTTGGCAACATCACGCTATAGGAATGGCACAAAGATCACAAGTAAGATTTAGATTTAAGCTCTTTACCAAGCAGATATTTCAAGGGTAGAGCAAGTTTTATGGAAGATACTTTCCAAAACACAAGAGGGAATTAGGACTGCATCTCCCAGGGATTTTTTTCCCTTCCTGGTAGCTGTAGAATTTGACTTGCTCATCATCTTCAGAGACGAATCAAGAATCTTATTAATGTCAGTGTAAGACTTCAGGTATAGTGGTTCAAACATTTGGTATCCAGGAGAGATACTACAAGATCTTGTGGTTCATGCCTATAAAGAGCTCGCAAAGATGAGGAAATGGACCTGTTTTTTTCTAAATGTACTTACATTGGCATGGGTTAAATGTGAAAATAAATAGATACTGCAAAGTAAATAGATGCTGTGATAATTTATTACAAGCTAGTTTTTTATATATGCATAACAGTGTGCTGTAAAGTAATAGATCATATCAGATGAAGCCATAACATGACAAGATGGATCATTTAATATATTAAATGATGTTGTTTTGTGTACTGCTTTATCCAAAGTATATTAAAAAAAAAAGTATCAGACAGTATATTTTTTCCTATCGCCCTTGTATGCTTAGATCTGGCTTAGTAAATCTACTGCATCATTAGCTTCTGCCTGCATCCAGCTTTTACAATGGCTTACAGTTCTGAAACCATTTCACTGTGAATTGTCATTTTATTGGTGTTTGTTAGTGAAATAATAATTTGGGAACAAAGGAAAGAAGTGACCATGCTGTTTAATAGGATTTGTACAGTGATCTAGCAGGGAGATTGTGTCGTGATGTACAAAGATATAATTTTGTGTTGGTTATCGAGATGCTTCCTTTGACTGCTGTGAGTGTTTTCTCTCTGTCACCCCTCGAAGAGGGGGGGAAAACCAAAGCTCTGTGTGGGGCAGGGTGGTGGCACGCAGTGGCAGCGCTGCAGTTGGGGTGTCTGCCCCCTTCTGCCATCCTCCGACCATACTCCATGACTTATTTCTCAGTGTAAGCACATTTTAAAAAGTGATGAAGACAGAGGTGCAATATTCTGCATACTCAGTTCCTTGGGATAACCTAGCACGGCCCCATCCATAACCTCACTGCTCAGGGTACTGGGTGTGGGCTGTCACGGACTCATGAGGATAAATGGCCTTATTTGAATGTTCTTGATCACGCTCCTTATAGCAGCTCTCTGGAGATTAACGTGGTCTGTGTTGCAGTGTATTCTCTTTCCGTATGGTTCCATTGCAGTAAACGGCAACTTTAAGTCTTTGTAACACATGAAGGTATTTATCCATATTTTTTTCTTTCCTGGACTGAAATAGAGCGAGCAGGTTTCTCCAGACCTTTTGAAAGCACAAAAAATGGAGTTCTTAATTTTCTTCCTCTGAACATCTCAAGCCAGGATCAGAGACAATTAAGTGTCTGTATTAAACTTCAAGGACACCTTAGGTTTTGGGGGTTTTTTTACAAAAATGAAGTAGAGAGCAGTCTGGGACCAGACATGGAGAGGGAACATTCCTGCACCACTTGGGGGGATTTCTAAATGCCGACAGAGCCCTTGAGGGATCAGAAAAGGTTTCACTGGGTCGGTGAGTACCGTTGCTCACTTGCAGCTGAATCGATGCATCCCTGATGCCTCCTGACAAGCACATGTGTGTGCTGCAAGTCAGGGATTCCCATTGTGACCTATATCTTTTGATTGCCTGCACGTATGGAGGGGAGACAGAGCCTTCTCACTGAGCTGGGTGATGACTGAGCACATTCGATGGGTGGGAAGGAGACCAAGAGGAGAGGAAGAGAAGACCAGCTGAATGCCTGGGCATGTCTCAGGCCGCAGATGCAGCCCAGGGAATTGAGAAGAATTAAGAAGTTAAGAGGATTGAGAATTTTATTAAAATTCCAAGAAAAAATTTTCTGAAAAGTCTGAAGTAAGCAAAACCCTTGGGAGTCATGAGTGTAATGGTAACTCCTTTTATATTATATGGTTTACAGCCTTCTCCTGTTGTGGTCATTGACCTTGCCCTTTGTTACCCTTCAGTACTGTTTGTCTCTAGAGAGATGCTCTCACATCCCCACAACTATGCACCTTTTAAGCTTAACACTGTTAGTACTCTGTCTTTTACCGTCTAACAATTGAAAGGGAGTTGAAATATAATTACCTCAAAGAAGGTAGTAAGGAAGAAAAATGCTAAAGAAACATTTTCTTGGGCCTGACTCAACGTTCATTAGAAAGCAGAACATCATCAGCCCCTTCTTCCTTTTCCCTTCTCCCCGTTCTCTTCATTCCTGGTTCTTATAGAAAGAAGTTGATGGATTTTGTAAAGGCTTGTGTTAATTCCTTGCAGGGTTCAGTTCTCTAACCTTGCCTCTCCTTGCATGTTCCCCCAAGGCTGGACCCTGTGGAAGGCACTTTGTGAAGCAGGAGCTGCTGCTTCTGCCGTAATTCATCTAAGCCTGGAAAGATGTTTGCAAAGAGGCTATCAGTGCCCTGAGAGAGCTGGTACGAAGGAAACCTGGTCAGGACAGAAAATGCACAGGTAGATTTTGGAAATGAGGGATGGAAAGAGTTTCCTAATAGTTAACATCTGATTTGGGTTGTTCATCACATCTGACTTGCCAGGAGTTTTCTGTGCAGCCAGTCTCTGATTCTGGGAGTGGTTTTAATTGATGGGCTGATTTCAGACCAGGTCGCATTAGTTCCTGCTCGTCTCCATAATCACCTTTGATAATATTAACTGAGACACGTTGCTACTAGTCTGTGCATGGACATTGCAGACACCTGAGGGCAGGGCTTGTGAGCTGGGTATTACTGTCACCAGCATAAAGATGGTGCCCCGGTGGATGGTTGTGGCTTCCCTAAATCTAAACAGTAGAGTTTCTAGTGTGAAAACAAGACTGCAGAACTGCTTGGTTTGATTTTTTTTTTTTTTTCTTCCACAACCCACTGGCAACTGCAAGTATTAGCTGTCAGAATACCCCACAGTATTTAATTTAATTTAAACTCAGACTTATTTATATGGTAGCTAAGACAGTATTTCACTGAGTTTGGTATTAGCTTCCCAACCTTTCCCTAATAATGGCTCTCGTTGCTGTCACAAAGGGAGGTTCATGAGTTGCCACCCTTGCTGCCCCTGGTAGGAGAAGCAGAAGAGTGAGTGCTAATAATACCATTGATTTCATGAAGTGGAAACATCTTTATTTGCAAAGGGTACTGCGATCATAAATTTTAGGCAGGGTTGATGGGGGAGATGAGCTGACTTAGTAACCTGAGGGTAGAAAGCACTGCATATTTCTAGCTCTCCAATACCCAACTGAGCTTGGTTTTAAGACAATGAATATTTCTTCTTTAATAAAGCTCTTATATTTTGACTTTTCCCAAGTTTTTTGATGACTGCTTTGCCCTTTATTTTCCTGCTTCTTCTGTCTTACAACATTTTGTATTTCTGAGATGCATTATGAGGGGCAGGATTGTCTTCCACTGAAGAATTATCTACTAGCCAATGTTGAAAGAAGCATATAGGATTTCATGGACCAGTGAACTAATGCAATGTGAAATCCTATTTCCCTATCTTCCAAATGTCTACAGAATTCCAAGTTAATGTACTTTATATTATATGGTTGCCACCTGTTTATATTATCAGTAGTTTGAATATTTAAACATTACACACTCCATTTCCTACCAATTTGTCTGTATTTCAAGAATGGTTTCACCTAGTGTTTCCATACTTAATTTTTTTCTCCTTTTTCTCTCCAAAATGAACATTGCGGCCTAGCATGATTACATTTAAATTTTCATTAAAAAATTATATACTTCACAGCACAGATTTAATTGATCACACTCTTACCTGGTGTAAATCAACATAGCAGCATTAATTCTAACAAGATTTTTCACCAGCTGAGGATCTGCTTCTATGTATTTTTAGGTTATTCTCATAGCCCAGAAGAACATACCTTCAGAAACTGTCTTTGAAGCTGGTTCACTTTTAGCAGTTCAAAATCACATTTCATTATCACATGCACATTTGAGAAAAATCATAAATCTCACATAAACAGCCTATAGTTTCAGTGCATATATTTAAATATATGATGATCCAAGGGCCTATTGCATGCTGGCACACAGACATGTGGGTGGGTGTAAACACATCGACTCATAAGGGGTCGTTGGATCATTTCTGCATCTGGACTAATAAATGGCAACTGCAGTTAATGGAGAACAATGACTCTTGGAACAAAGGAAAAAAATAGCGCATCTGCTAAAAGGAAAGATGTGTCGAATACTGATTAGGAAAGAGATCTGGGAGTTGTTGTAGAAAATCTCTAAAGCATTCAGCTTAATGTGCAACTGCAGTGAAAAGGGCAGGCAGAATGCTGGCTTGTATTGCTGGAGGAAGGCAATATAAATCAAAGCAGCTGGCTTTGTTACTATCAGGCATTGTTTTGACATCACCCAAAGAACTGAACTTTCTTTGCTATTGGTCACTACAGCTACACAAGAGTGTATTTTTTACTGGAGGAGATTTTCTGTATAGCAAACTAAATTACCATCTTCTGCATTTTAAGATAACACAGAGGAAGAAATAGAAAAAAAAAAATCAACTCATTAAGAAGTAAATCATATACTCCGATTCATGCGATTGTTTGTTGCCAGCAGAGAACAGTCTACAACTTGATCTGAGTTTCAGTTTCAGAAAAAAAGGATGCAGAAATGTTACCTAAAACATGCTGAATTCAGATTGAAAAATAAATGTTTTGCTGAAAATCTCATTTCATGACAGCTCTAAAATGATGTGTGTTATCACTACAAAGACAGCAAACGATAGAGAAAAATGTAACTGCTAGTGAATGAAAAGCACAGATACAATGAGCTCAATGCTCTTATCTGCCTACGAGCATTTGAACTCTGTTATGTTTTAATTTTACAAGATTCTCACAAAGACTGAAGGAGGCGTTATGCTTAAAAAAAAAAAGAAAAGGAATACAAAACTTACAGCAAAACCCATTGTAGCTTTTATGGGCTGTTTTCTGTCAGCATTGCCATCGTGGTTCCTTGCATGAAGTTGAACGATTCAGCCATAAATAATCATTGTTAGTTGGAAATCTGGTATGCAAAATTCTAGCTAGAACACAGCCATACAGTCTGTAAAAAGGTACACAAAGGAGGCATTTTCACCAACAAAAAAAATCTGCCACTTCTAGTACATTCAGTGGGAATATCTGAACCTAACAAAACACTTTTATTGGATTTGAAAAAAGATATAGAACATATATCTATTTTTCCTCTTGATGCACTTGAACTTGAAGTCCTTCCTATGGGAGTGTTAAAAATTACCCTGCTTTCTCCAAAGCCTTCTCTAGATTTAGCGGGGAAGAAATAAAGGCACCCCTCATAGTTGCAGTGTGTTTGCAGTGGAGCCGTGAGAAGAGCAGCAGCTCTGGATTGCTCCTCACTCCTTGGTTAACTTTTCCTGTGGGCCATTTCAAACTGGCCCCAAATACTGTCAGAACAACTTAATATCACCACAAATTCCCAACATCCTCATGAAGAGGGGTCAGGGCTTTTTGGATCATGATGCTTCTGGACATAAATCCATCCTCAACCAGAAGGGACAGGGGAAAAAATATGCAACCTTGTTGCATAGTGAAATAATTTCGTTCTTGCTAATAACAGACTTCATGTCCTTTTTTCTGCAGATTTTGGAGCTGGCTGAGCAGACACCTGGTTTGGCCTTGCAGCTGGTGATGCAGGTAGTCCTGTGTTCATGTCTTAACCATGTGCCGTGGCTGGACTTCTTGGTCTTGGCTTTTCTTCTGTGAAGGTCTCATGCCATCCAGTGCATAGGAGACTGGATCTGGGGTAATTTGGTCTTAGTTCCCAGCTCTCTCATTGTTTTGCTGTTTCACTAGTACTAGTTCTCTCGCCTGCATAGTAACCAGGTTAACTTAGAGCAAATTGTTTTGCTTCCCTGTATCCCAAAGTAAACACTTGTGAAACGTGGATAACATTTACTTACATTGTCAGTGCCTCCAATGAGGAACACTGTACAAAAGCCAGGTTTTGTTGATACTAGACATGCAGATAGGAACCAGCTCTTACAATAAAAGCTGCACATAGTTCTAACTGCAAACCTTCTATGCACACTTGTTATGGAAGATCTCCTATAGCACAGGAGTGGACAGTATAAAATACCAGTTGGTTCAACTGGAACAAAAGTCCATCATTCTTGTCCTCGGGACCATGAGCAGAAGTTTACTCAGTTACCAAATCTCATTCCATTCTGGTCTGAAAAGAATTCAGAAGTAATATTTTCAGGCTGTGATTGCCTGTCAGATCAAGCGAGATGACGATAGTTAAGAAAATGCCTTCCTATCTTTTCCATTAGCTGTGCTCGGCTCAGGATGGGTCATGTTCACCTTCTCTGATACGCTTGTGAGAAATTCATACAAGCTGATAGTCAAACTCTAACGTTGGGAAATAGCTTCAGTTCCTTGAGCCTGGTACGGTGCAGCAGATCCTCAGGTAGTCCAACACCAGCTGAACTCCAAGGACTCCGGTGTAGTCTTCCAGACTCATCCCTCTGCTTGTTTGTTGGCCTTCCTATCGTGTCTCTTATCTAATCCTTACTTTGTCGAAACTACTTTTTTAACCTTGTATTTCTGCATCACTGATGGGCTTCCAGAGTGCTTCAGATGCTGCTGCTTATCAAGGCTCTTAGCCCCATGACTTGCTATGAACAGCGCTAAACCCTGTTCCTCAATATGTTTATACATTTATGTACGTCCTAAGATACAGACACAGGAATAGATTGAATACAAATATATATGGCAATATATGTCCACAGAGTGGTGGCTTCAGTAAAGCATAGGAGGTGCTTCCTGCAACAATTTTAGCATTGAAAAAATTATATGTATATTTTTTCTATCAGACCAGTGGAGTTTCCCAAGGATGCAACCAACTTCTCAGCAGGTAACGTCAGTCTAGCAGGTGGGTGTGACAGCAGGTAGCAAAGGAAAAGTCTCTATCAAGTGTATTTACTGAAGAGGGATTCCCTGCTGGGAATTTCTCAGCGTGTGCCATCCCTCAGTTGAAGGGGATATGACACCACTAATGCCACTCTGAAGCAGATCTACAGTGCAGAGGCAAAAATGAGCCTTTCATGGCCACGTAGCCCCAGTGACAGTCTGGGGCCCTAGAACCATATCTGTACAAAATCTGAAGATACACTCAGCTTTCTCAATAGGACACTTCTCCTCGCTTTTCTCTCTACCCATCCTGTGTCTCAATTTCTAGATCAGATGTATTATTTTGCAGTTATATTCCACTTGAAGCCAAACAACAAGAATAAATTAGAGAAGTGTGGTGTGAGCTGAACAGTTTTCACTTTAACAGTATTTTAATAATCAAGAAAGTCACCCATGTATAGTAATGATAAATTGCTTTGCTACAGGGTAATATAAACTTTAACAAGTATAATAAATATTTCTGCTTGGCCAAGAAAACTGAAATACTGGAAACTGTTTAAATATGTGCATTAGAATGAATGAAGATGAAAAACTGGTGAATATTTTAAAAATAGCATATGTTTTTGTAAATTAAATCTCAACCTGTCTTTAAGGAAATAGAAATTTGGGGCACCGATGTGCTTATGGTCCTGCTGAAGTCAATGAGATTTTGTTGTCACATAGCTACAAAACTCAGATTTATCTGTTTTGATATGCTGTTAAGTAAGATGGGATTAAAACAGTCAAAGTTATTTAAAAGAAAGGTGTCCATCTTAGATTTTCAAGCTAGAGATTTGTTTGTGACAGACTATGTTGTTCAGTAAATAAAACCACTTTTTTTTTTCATAGGAGAGCTCCTTTTCTGGGAGTTACAGACCAAAGGCAGCATATTTTACTGATACTGAGACAGATTTTTATAGCAGCCCTGCAAAGTTTCCCATTTCCCATCAACAGCCAAGGGATGAGGGGACTTAATATCATTGCGACCATGAGCCAGGAGTAGCTTGTCTGCATGAAAATACAGGTTTTTAAAAACAGCAGAAGGTAATAACTTTATTTGGCACTTTTATCCCATTTGTGATTAGTGGAAGGTTAACAGGGACCAGAGGGAGACCTTTGCACCTCTTGAAAACTGGGGTTTCAAGCTTGCTTCAAGCTTTGTTTTCAGTGCTCGTAATACCAGTTTTTCATTCATTCTGTAGAGGACACTTTCAAACTTTATTTAATTTTCTTTCCAAAGTTATTATATTTCTCTCCCACTAGGAAATGTCTAACTTGAGTCAGAGCATCCAGCTGCAGTAGCCTGTTTTTCATCTGTCTTTTTTCCCCCATGGATATTGCCAGTCAGTTCAACCTGAGCAATCCTTTATATCAGACTTGTTTTATTCAACGTTTCCCGATATTTTGGAGACATACAGTTTTTAATATGACTTTAGCATAAACGCCTGGGCGTGTATGTTTTCCCCGTGTATGTTTCCAACATTTTTTTCCCTTTACTGACTTGTACTGATTTTTCCTGTGCATCTTTTTTGTTTTGCTTTGTTGATAAGAGTGGCTGATGGGGGGAAAAGTTAGATTGCCTTCCATTTTCTGCTTCTATTTCAATTTATTTCATTACCTTTTTCCCTCCTTCTTTCTATTTGCTTTCCAGCTATGTCTCAACAGGAGTGACAAGACATCACTGAGGGTAGATGTCACCAGTATTTACACTTCCTCTGCGAGGGACAAATGTCATGGAAACAGGTGCAGAATAATCTTCTGACAACACCATAATCCCTATTGTGGCAGATCATTGCAAGGTCAAATTATAACAAAGAATGCATATAGTTTCCAAGTCTAGCCCCGGAGAAGAGCGGCATAATTCAGCCTATCATTACTATGAGAAGAGCTGGAAACTTGAATTTGACCTTTTGATCTTCTGGCTGTAAGTTTAAAATAAAATCTTGCTGATTGTCTCCTCCAATTTTGTTTTATATTTCTTTCTCTATTCTCTGATGTATGGGTGTAACCTCTGGAGGTGCAATTTTTGCCAGGAGAAGCAACATTCTGTCTTTGCATCAAATAAAGGGAGGATGTTGTGCTACAGGAGGGTTTTGGTTCACTACCCTGTCTCATCCTGACTCTTCAACTCTGAAGAATATTTTCATTCGTTTCTGATTTGTGTAAACGCTGTGGACAAAAATTATTTTCTGAGACACAGCAGCTTCCTAATTCCTGCGTGGTTGCCGTGTGGTTTTATAGCAGACATTTCAAGATGCGGGCACTCAGATCTCAGTGGATAAAAATAAAAGAAGGTTTATATGCTGAGGTGAGCAACCTGAATGAAATGGCACCGCAGCCGTGAGCACGGGCTGTCTGCGCTCACTCCCATTTCATAGCTGTTTTGGGTAGACAGTGCTCAATATCTTTTGTAACTCAAATCGACTTATGTGTATGAAGGAGCATATTCAGGAGTCTAATATAAAAATAAAGATGATTAAATGAAACACTGCAACCCACTCACTCCTTCATTTTGTAATAGTACACACAGGCATGAAGCTTGATTGTCAGGGATGCTCAAGAGATACTTAGAGCAGCTGTAAAATTGCCTGTGCTTGTCATTGGTGCTGTTGGGAAGAAACCAGCTCCCCGTTCATCTCCGGGCAGACTGAAGGTGGCTGTAGAATGAACCAACAGCTCAGACAGTGGATCTGGGGGCAAATTTTGGTGCCTGCTTCTATCCCTGCCCTCTCCAACACAGAGCTTACCCAGCTCTCTCCTGCTGTGTGCCTGGTGAGTGGTGGTGGGTAAACCCAATGGTCATCCACAGATGAATTTTAGTTTAAGATAGATTTGTGAGCCTACAGCAGGATAAAGAGGATTTACCAAGAACAGAAAATTTTGCATTGTGGTAGGACAGGAAAATTATTTTATTAAGTTCTCACTTGGCATAAAACACGGGGATCTCTCTTTTTTTCTTAGACAAGCTATTGAATTAATTGCTAGGAACATCCTGTGGAAGGAAGGTGGGTTGTCACACTGCTCTCTCTAGAAAGGGCCTATTATGAGTTTTATAACTGTTTTTCTCCTTGAAGCAGCCTTTTTTTTTTTTTTTTTAATATTGCTGACAAATACTTCCAGTATCCTTGCTTGGCATAGCATAGGCATTTCCTGATAGGACACTAACAGGTTCCTACAAGAAGGAATTTGCAACGACCACCACCGGTGTTTGGAACACCTCATGTCCCTTCTCCTCTATTTGCAGAGGAGAATTGTGCAGGCAGTGGGGAGTAATTAGGATTGATCTCTGCTGTCGCGGTCGCACACATGGATTCTCCTATAATTGAGAGAGATTTCACTGATAGAATTGAGCTGATTAGCCTGAACAAAGTAATGTTGCATCCACATGCATCCTGCCTTCGTGTAATTATAATTGTTGGTCTTCCAAGAACAACTGAGAGCAGAACACTGTGAATTGAAGGACTCTGTAGATGTGTAGTAGGAGACTAAGTACTTCCAGTCTAAATGGAAAACTAAAAGGCAAGAATAGCAAGAGAGAAAGAAGAAGGTGAAGCAGTTTCCTGAGATTATATGGCAGGACAGTGATTCCACTGGGTAAAACAGAAATACCCATGGTCTCTGATCCTGTATTTTATCCACTGTATCACATTCAATGTCATTTCAAACCACTGTAGTACAGGCACCTTTTAATTTTATTTAATTTTTTTTAAATTATACTCTGTGCCTTTAAAAGCAAAACTAAATCTACTGGCTTGTAAAGGGGGACTGAAAGGATGAAAAACACTACTGCAGGTGCATCCATCCCTGCATAATGTCACCTCTGTTTTAAAATTAGTGAATTGTCAGTGGATACATAATGGAAGCCTTCTCGCATAAGAACATGGACACAAAAAAATGTTATTTATTTCCAATTTACTGCCTAGGAAGATGCCGGCAAAGCTCTTTTTTTTTCCCCCTGAACAGTGCTGTCCCTCATCAGTCCTGAACAGGTGAAATCCCATTGCAAACCTCCTTAAAAGAAAGATCTATTTTTTTTTTTTGTTCTTCATGATTTATGGAGGTATTTGAAAGGTTTACTGAAAAAGGAGCTCTGCCATCCTTCATTTACATAAGCTCCTTATGTCGGACAATACCTTTGTTTGTTCCTGAATACACTATGTATTTTTCCTCCATGTTTAAATGTGGATTCACATTTAGGGATGATAAGGGGTTTGAAATTAAGCGGTTCCTGAGTTAACTGCAGCACCTTCTTTCAATTAGGCATTCAGACATTATGATAATCCCTATTTTGAAGACTATTCCACTATGTAAATGAAAGATTATAAGCAAGAATGCCCAAGAACAGCACCTCTCCCCTACCCAATTAACGATTTATGCTCTGAATACTTTCATGTAACACCTTTCGACCTACTTGGATCTAGTACTGCCTTTACCTCACTGAGTCTCCCAAATGTTCCACAATGATAAAATCAGTGTTGAGAAAATTTTCAAAACAGCTGGTTTTTGGTAAAAATATTTCTGTCCTCATCAGCACCTGGGATACAAAATTCAGTGTGATGAACTGTTAGAGCAAGCTATATAATGAGCAGCTGAAGAGATGGTATATGGTTCCCTGAGGACGTTTTTATTTTATTAGTATTTTCTGGAAAATGCTCACATGGAATTTACTCTAAATAGAAAAAGGGTTTTATATGCAACACCAGTTTGTTTATCTGTTTTGGTTTAAGTCTGATTAATAAAGGCAAAAATGTATATTTAACATATTTATTAGAAGATACTGCCTAGTACTTATGGCCTTGTAGAGCCCTGTGGAAGGAAATAATGCCCTGTATCATCTTGTCTTCTCTTTTGCCAATTTCTTTCTTTTCTGTATCCAAATAGCTTTTGCTGGTGCAGCTGTAAGCTAGAGGCTGTTGGTGCATCTACTGGCTGGTGCACACGAAGCTGTAGCTGTAGATGTTGGAGAGGGATGTACTGCCCTGAAGTAGAAAAAAACAGCGTATCCTGAGATTCTGCTGTCTTCCAGTGTTCATTGACCTGCCCAGTGGTTGCGTGTCCCCTGGCATCTGCTGCACATTGACCATGGCACATTTCTTATATGTCCTACAGACACGCTGTAGAAAAACTCAAAAAGTCTCACTTTGTACAACCAGTGAAACAAACAGCTATGAAATTATAAACCACCGCACATTAATAAAAGACCTCCTCATCTTGCACACAGCTCTGCTTTCCCAGTCTTTGCTACTTTTTCTCAATACCTATTTAATGTCAGCTTCATTTGTTTTAATTCATTCCAATACTCCAAAAACAGCAGCAGCTGAAACACCGATTTCTCCAATTAGTGCAGTCTTGCTCCTTCATGATAATCTTTTCTCCAAGCTGCTGCCTGCTCTGAGAAATGCTCTTTCAAGTGAGCTGATCCTTCAGTTAGTTCTGACTAACTTTCAGGAGCAAATACTGGTGGAAAAATAGGATGTGGTTTCCTTTTCAGGTGGGTGCAGTAAGGTAAGGCCAGACTGTAGAATAACAGATTTCACCTCTTCTGTACTGAAATTCAAGGCCTGATATGCTATCAGGTAATAAAAAGCTGTCTATGCATCACAAGCTTTTGTTCTGTCATTTGTACCACAGTGTCATAATGCTTTCCTTGTGAATTTAGTAATGTTCTTATCTGATCACACCAAATCTTTGTATCTTCTCAGGACTGAGAATACTGATGGAGGAAAGAGCTTTGGTATCCTGTAGGCAAGGACAGAAGGAGTTGGCAGCATCTAATTTTCATGAAGGAAATGTCTTATCTAGGAGGGGTTTTTGTGCTGGAAGGATCCCTCTGTCACTTATGTGTACACTAAAGGTCTAATGCATGTGGGTTGATTAATTTGGGAAGCCCCACCAAAGACAGTAGCCCAGACTGCAAGCCCGTGTCTCCTGTTTGTGAGACCCCTTACACAAGACCGATGAGTAGGGTAGGGGTTTGGTTTTATCTACATCAGCCAGCGCAGAGAAGTGCAAATCTTGCCTTGAAGAAACCAGTTCAGATCAAAAGAGTTTATGTTAGCTAAAGATCTGGAATCATTTCACGGACCTAAAGGTATGGCTATGGTACTTCTAAAAGCAAATGATACGCCTGCGTGTCACTGCAGTATCGGTCATTTGACTGGACAGCCCTGGCAGGGGAAGCACCTCCTGTCTTTGCTTGAGTGCCTTCTCTCACAGTGCATGAGGTTTGCTGACTTGAATTTGGAGATTATCATAGACACCAGCAAATAAATACCAGCATCTAGTGTCAGTCTACTACCAGTAGAACATACTGGTGGTTCCACCGCTATGGAGAAGATTGTGATGCTATGGAACCAGGAGAGGGCACCAGAAGCCCTGAGCTATTCTAGCGTGCCCCAGGACTGGAAGTGCTGGGGAGGAAGTTTCCTACAATGCAACTGCTCCTCTTTTGGACTTATTCCTTTATTCCCAGGTTCAGAGATACCTCATGATCTAACTTGGAAAGACTGGGGTTTTTTACCTATGAGAGCTTGCAGTGCCCTGTGTGGGTTAAATTCGTCTACCAGCAATATTGAATGGACAAACATTCATATACAGAATGACATTCAGAGCTGGCATTAGCTGGTACATTGATTAGCAGCTTTAGCAAAGAGCCTAAGATATAATTGGGAGAGCGAACTGCAGACAATCTCACTTTTACTACAAAGGTGTGAGGTTCATTAGTGAAACAGTGTTGGAGAATTTGTCTTTCCTCTTTCATCCTGTGGAGACTGTGTGAATTGGCTTGTGATGGTTTTGTTCTGTGCTTAAATATTGCTGTCTGATTTACAGACTTTGAATAGTCTTAGGCAGATTGCGCAGCTGAATAAATAGAGAGTGAGCTGGGAGGGAACCCAGCGGTCTTGGGGGAGAAGCAGAAAGGAGCTTTCTTTCATTGACGGCCTGCAGAGAAGGTGGGACAGAAAGCCCGCGGAGGGACTAGTCATCTCTTTTGACCTTTTTGCAATCAGACACATTTCCCTGGCATGTTCACATGAGTGCATGCGTCTAACAGCTGCCTCTTGCAAGTTCATTCTTGAAGGAAGTAATTGAGTCTCTTGGAGAAAACTGTCTTGGCTCACAGACAGGCTGAGAGCATCAGATTGACTATACAAAGGACTCTACGTCCAAAAAACCAGTCTGGTTTGCCAAGCAAGGAATTAGAGGCAGTGGCTTGGATGATGCATGTTATCCCAGATGAAATAACACACTTGGAATTATTATCTCCAGCCTTAGAGCATCGAGAGTTGCTGAATTATCTCAGGTGTCAAACCTCCTTCTATCTCCAAACCACCACTGTTATCCTGGCATGGTTTTATATCTTCAGGTCTTTGCTCCTGCAATTTCAGGTTGGATACAGCTTTGAAATTAATTGGAGAAACATAAGGAATCTCTTAATTAAATTTGCACCACGTACAATTGTCTCTGGGTATAATTGGGTATCTCCTTAGGCAAAACCTCTGGCATTCAGCACAGTGATGCTGTACAGCCTTACAGGTGGTTACAGAAATTCACACCAGCAAGCTTTTTTATGGACATTACCATCCTTGAAATGCCTCCGTGTTAGGCTTTGACTATCTGTGAGTTATTTAATATATATGTAAAATAATATCCACATCTTTATTCAGCTTTGAAACTAGACATAGTGATCCCCTATCTACCTGCCCTCAGTGCACATCCAGGATTCACCACCTCAGCAGTCCTTCGACAGGCTGTTTCCATAACAACAGAAGAGAAAAAAACCCGAGAATTAGTCCGTAGCTGCCTGCAAGGCTGGTCGGTGTGGCCTCCGGAGGTCCATCAGGTCTCCTGAACCCCAGTTTCCCCCATGCTTGGGGGAGACCCCAGAGACTTCCCTTTTTCCCCAGGTTGGAATGTCCTCTGAAAAGAAAAACCAGCCCCCCCAGCTCCCATGGGGGAAAATTAAATTCTGTCACCGTCTGAACCGAAATGAGAAGCTCAGCTCTGTGGTGCCAATCTACACCATCAAACAAGAGGCTAATGCTTTTCTGCTCTATCAGTCAGTTAATTTTTACCCATTATCCTTTTGCTGTGCATCTTCTTTCACCCCGTCTCCCAAAGGCACTAACAGGCTTAAATGCCCTGAGCAAACTCACCAGGACCGCCACTCACACCTTCTCCCTAAGGAACCAGAAGCTGAGTTTAAGCTCAGCCCTGGACACCCAGGAGCTGTTTGGGACATAGCACCAGTGTGTTTGTGCCCTGGTCCATCTCCCATGGACCTGTCTCACTGACCGGTGAGCCCTGGACCCGTGCTATGGGTGTCCTGAGGAGGGACCTCAGGGTCACCCTCTGGGTAACCTTGTCCAGTCTTGTCCTTGACCCCATCTCCTGCTGGTCCAGACTGGACCTTCTGGATGCCCCAGGCCTGACCCACCATCTCACCCTGGTGGTGTCCTGGGGCCTGTCCCTACCCCCAGCCCCTCTTGGGTGCAGTGGGACAGCATAATGTTGGCCCAGGCAGTGTCCCCACCGGCACTCACTCATCATCCACTCCTGCCCTGCTACTGGTTTACCTTTTTTCTCTCCACACTCCTCTTCATTTTTAGCATCTTCAATTTTTTTTTCACTTCAAAAGAGCCCTTCCCCTCCTGTCCCCTGAGTTCCCCCTAGATTAGGGAAATAGCTCAAAACAGTTATTATAATGCTACAGTATGAATGGATGAAAAACCTTCATGTTTAAAAAAAAAAGTAAAAGGAATATTAGGTTATGAAGCATATGGCCTGATTGCAAAAATTCCCCATTACATTGTCATTGTTTGTGCCATTCGTTGTCTGATTTCTGCCTTTTTGAATGTTATCTCTGGAGTGCGCATACAGCCTAATACAACACTGAACCCGTAGTCATTACTGCAATAGAAATAATGGTAAGTTATTCCGTGAGCAAAACAAATCTTGTGTCAATTGTACGGCAAAAGTTGTTTCTCAAGCAGCTTTAATTTAAGGCAGTGTTATGTTTCTGTCCTGATTCAGAAGTGACTTGATCACTTAATGAGAAGGGGTCTCATTCTGACCACATTTGCTCCTGTCTTGCAGAGGTATCACTCCACTGCTCCTTGGCTTTACTCCTGATTTATACCAGCAGTCAAAACGTGCTCTTCTCTTCCTCTGTTGTCTTTTTTATTTTAGTAATTCCAGCTTGTCTTTGCCTATTTGGGGATCCGTAGCTCCAGCAGGCACAAGTGAGAGCATTTATACTGCACAGGTGAAAAGGCAGCTGCCAATTAAAGCCCCATTATTCATTGTCATTCCTACACAAGATAGAGACAACTCTGTTAGAGCAATCCATCTTATCCACTCTTTGGGTCACAGTCCAAGCCACTAACCTCATCAGCATGAACACCCGTAAGCCTGCCTTATCCTCTTCATCACAGTTTAAGCCATATTTTACTTTCTCTTGCCTTTTTGGTGGTTTGCACTCTGAAATTACAACCTGAATTTCTCCGTTGCTTTGCAAAACTTCTCACACTGAGAAATACTTTGGTCAACCAACAGAGCTGGTGGAAATCTCTCATTTTCCACCTAATAACCCTCTCTTTTTTGGTGGACCAAAGTAGCATTTTCTGGGAAACATGTAAGCGAAGTTTCCCTTGTCATGAAGGGTAACTTATGCTTAGGATAAAGATTAACTGTGTATCTTGAAGGATAAATACTTGTCATAAGTCAGGAAAATATTTTATTTCATTTATACTGTTGTCTGTTATCAGTATTCGATTAATGCCGTTTGTAATGAGCTAATACACATCACAACTTACTTTAGATGCCATTTCATATTTCAGATTATTCCATTTTTTAACTACATTAAGCCAATTAATATGTTAGCAACCATAATAGGTGCCCACAGGGGGTATCTGGTATACTTGACTTTACTACAGAGGTATTTAAAATCAGCCTTGGCTGAGTGGTCTGTGGCCAGATCTAGATCAGCTGTGGTTTAAAAGAGTCTTTGTCAGCACAGGGCTCATCACAGCATTCAGAACTCTCTCTGGAGATCCACAGCCATAAGTAGGCTGCAGCTTTCTCAGTAATTTAAGCTCAAATAGCATCTTTTGATGAGAAAACGTGTTTCACACAGTAATACAAATATTTCTCACTGTATTTTTTTTTTCCATTGAAGCACAAAGCTGTATGAACCAGTGACAGCTTTCACACCTTCAGCCACTGCTTTGAAGATTTCAGTGATTTATTTTATTTGAAGACATGATTTTTAATTTTAATATCTCTCAGCCGCTCTTGACAAATACACCTTGCTAGCCCACTTTACACTTCAACGTTGAACATTTAAAGTGCTCAACTGTTTATGGTAAGTCAATACTGTCTTCTTTTTAGATATATAACCTGATCTAAAATGTGAGTAGCTTTTTAGAGGTTTTTAACCAGCAGTATTAATATTTAAATTAGCAGCCTCATATCATTCAACAGCAAATCATTCTCTTGTGCATCTCCTGGGCTGTATGCATTAAGTACAATCAACACATCACTGTTGGACGCACGAGGACAGCCAGTGCAGACTACTCTAAATTGCCACATAAGGACTGCACAGCACAGCAACACATCGCATTTATCCATTTAGCGGGTGAATTTACATCTCTAGCCCAGGCACTATAAAAAGGTGACACATAAGACCCCCAAATCTTGCCAACTCATTCGTCTTCGAGTTCCTCTTTTGAGAGCGTGGGCTAGGAGATCTGCCAGAGTGCATTGGTAACGGGATAAATTAAATTCCACAGCGTCCTTTCACCCATCTGGAAACAGCAATTCTGGCTGTTTCCCATTGACCTCACAAGATTAATTGGCAGTTGATAGCCTTTATATTCTAATTTTCCACCCAAGGGCCCCGTTATATTTCAACCGCTGTGGCTGAAGAAATGCATCTTCATGTAGAATTAAAACTTTTATGAGTGAAAAACTCAGATTAGAGGAGATTGCACCTGTTTTGAAGTCGTCTTTTGTCTTTCCATCCCTGCTTACTCCTGCCTTGGATAAACAGGTTATCTTATAAGAATTACCTTTTTTTAATGGCTTGTGGTTGGGTTTTTTTGGCTTTACTTTTTGCTGCAGTTGTGTTTTTAACATCCCTCTCTTTATTTTCACTCTGTCCGATCTCTTGGTGATAAGGCTGGAAAACAAAATCATCCGTTCTCAACAAATGCATAAGTTGATACCTACTGACTACTGCAAAAAAAAAGAAAATACAGTCCCTTCTACAAATTAGGGGATAAATTAACCAATTAATCCAGCATATATAGGTTGGAATGAGATGCAGCCACATAGAAAGAAGTAAAATTTGAAACAGTTTCGTAGGTTTTCTATGGTTTGAAAGACAATGGTAACCTCTTCTCCCTGCCAGCTCCCTCTACCAAGAAAGCGTGTCACCCTTTTAATGTATTTCAGTGCATCATGGGTGCCATAGGGGAATGATACCCATTCTAGCAATGGTGAGAGAAATATAAACTGTTTAGATGCTCACAACTTGGAGAGAGGGTTGAATATAGCTTTCTAGAAACACTTCCTTTTAGAAAAGTTCCTTTTGTACCTTAGTGATTACTGTCATCGTGGCAAAATGATGCCTGACTTGCATTCCTGTCCAGAGTATGAATGTTGGCATGGGGATTTCTTTCTTTGGTGGTTGTATAAGGGATGTGTGCACTCTTTGAGTGTGGAATATACCCTGGGCTGTACTCACAGACCTTGCAAGAGGTTGGTTTTTTCAGCAGCCAGTGAATATTTTGCAGAGTTTATACCCAAATGTAGATGTATTGGCTTCTTCTATTTTTTTTAATCGTTATGCCTTTGTGATCTAAGTGCATTGAATCCCAAAATGAGACAAGAAACTTTGAAAATATACTTTCTGTTGTGCTTTTCACTGCTTTAGTATGTTCTCCAGAGTCACTGCCAGAGAAACACATGTGAGCCCAGCAAAAAAAGCAGATGGCAGAGGGACTGAGAAAGCAGTTTCAAGAAAGTTGAAATTTGGGAGCTGTTAGAGATGATAGATATATTTAGAAAAGTATATGGGATAAATTTGCAGCTGATAGGAAGTGTCACAGCTATAATAACCTCAAAGAGCTGGAAGTCAGCTCAGCTTGAACTTGAAGCGAAACTACGATAATTCTGTATCATTAAATCAGTGTGTAACATAGCACACCTGCACGAATCTAAATACAGGTGAATTTGGTAGTATTTTTACTCTGTTATTGTTTCCCCTCAGTATTGGATTTAACATCTCCCCAAACTAGTACGCACAGAGTAGGAGGATGACAGAGCAGAATAAGCCTGCGTTGTCTGCTACAGCTGGAGCCAATTCACAGATAGACAGGGCTCAAAAACAGTTTCTTTTTGCTGACAGAACTTGGATTAATGGGTTTCTTTTGAGGTCACCTTCACAGCCTTGGTTCGTTTCAGGGTCCTGTTGGCCTGGTTAGTTGTGCTTTGGTCACTGCTGGGCTTCCGCAAGGGCTGCAATGGTCAATTAACATGAATTTCTCATATTATACATTCTTGATTTGATCTTTTTTCTTGAACTAAAACGTACTTTTAAGAAAAATATGTTGTTTTAGTGTTAGAATGGCCCATCATGAATAACTTACCACAACCAGGAAAATTTTGCTAAATGGTTAATTAAACTCACTGTTTAGAAAAACAAAATAATTAGTAAACAACTTTCACAACCGCCAGTCATTAGATCCTGCTATACTTTGTCAGCTGGATAGAGGAGCCCTCCATTACAAAACACCTATTCCCTCTGGTACCACAGGCTGGGATCTGGTCACCTCTACACACGCTACTGGATGAATTTTTATTGCTCACTCTAAAATGTACTTTCCAATGCTGCAGTCGTTTGCCTGACTCCTTTCTGAATCCTAACGAGTAGTTTGCTATCCATCCTGAGCTGCAGATGGCAGAACTAGACACACCAAAATACATGCTAAAACAAAATATGAAAGCAATAGAGACTTTTTATACCTACTTAATATCCTCTGCTTATACAACTATGGATTTTGTAGCCCTCCAAACAGATAAGGTTCAGCCAATGGTTCTGAAATCCCTCTGACTTATGTCCCTCTCAGAGTACAGATTCTCCATAGGGATTCTAATTCTATGACTTGCATTCCTTGCTCCACCACGCTGCATTTACTGGCTGTTCTGAAAAAGTGTATTTCTTGCTTACAGCCAGCTCACTAAATGGTTACGGTCACCCTGCCCCACGGACATCCATCCTGTTAGTTTTGAAATTATTTATCCTTTTAATTTAGACACTGAAAAAAAAAAAAGGCAAAAAGCTAAGTATTGCCTGCACAGTCTACTGAAACTATTAGGGTATATTATCCTACCTTACAAGCATAATTCTGACCATTTTGGTAATCCCCAGGCTCTAAAGGGAGTTCTTAGTTTCATTCTTGTAAGAATGTAATTTTTGGCTTATACTCATCACCTTGGTTTAGTGACGGTATTTCCAGTATGCACTGAGTGATGCTTATTTTTAATAAAATTTCCTGGGTTTCTATAACATCAATTTATACATATATATATATATACATACACACTCATAAAAAAAAAAAATTATATATATAATATATAAATTTGAAGGGTGACAGACAGAAGTATGCTTGCTTTTACAGTGTTTTCCCAATTATTGTATGTGATATTCACAGCACTAATTTTTTTTCTCCTTGAATGTCTTGTCTGTTACATGAGAGTTGCCAACATTTTTAAAATAAGTCTTATGTTGGTGATGAAGCTATTGCTTCCCTGCTTGCGTTAATAATTTTGTTGAACTGCTACAGCTTGACTGTGCAAAATAAATTATTTTAATATACAGTTATTGGTACGCTGTTGTTTCCTAAGCCTTCTATTCTTCATATAACTTTGTCTGTCTGGTAGAATTTAAAAGCAGTTTGAAATGTAATTGGAAAATGTGTATCATACCATGTAGTGTTTAGGAGCAAATTGTCTGGACTGAAATTGCTGATGCAGGTGACCTATTGAACACCCCGCAACCCACCAGTCAGATTAAATTGGTAAAGGAACACAGGGAGCACCAAACATTTCAGCAACAACCCATCTAGGGTTTTGTTTTTGATTTGGGCTTTAATGTAGGTCATTTTAATAAAATTGGTTCACTAGATGGACGTAAAAAAATGGAAGAATACAAATGATAGCATTAACCAAGATCACTGTTTGTCCCTGTCTTAGGAGACCAGCGTTGTTTCTTCTTTTCTCATGAAAACCAAATGAACCCCCAGTAACGTGTTGTTCCCGTTTCTGCAGAACTTGGGAGGGGGGTCCCTGGTAATACTGAATTAGCTGTTTGCATTCATAACTGTGACTGTGCCGTTTCAAGGGTAACTACAATAATTCTGTAAATGTTACCTGTTATTATAATCCAAATAGGGTTGACTCTTAGTGGAAAAATATGCACAAGCCATTTCTTTAAATTCTTGGGCCTTATTTTTGTATAGGGGAGTATAGATAATGAGGTTGTCTTATATCCATGTAGGGGTTTGGCAGTAGATGTTTTGTGCAAATTATGCCAGTTGGCCTTGGCAGAAAGCAAAATGAAAGCATTTTATTCAGTCATTGGTGAGCAATAGGTCTCGTCTACGTCACTGAATACCCTCTGACCGTGTTCTTGGGTTATCCAGGCAAAGGCTTCGTTCTACATATCCCACCTCCACACTACGCAAGAATAAGAACAGCTGTGAGGACCTTGTTGCTGGTGTTTTGTCCAGTGAGTAGCAGTTATTGTTCAGGAAATAGAAAATCTTTATTCCTAGGCCTCTTTAATCTCTTCCACAAATGAATGAGATCAATGCCATTGTCCGATGTGAGTCATGATTCCATTTCTCTAAATATTGTGGCTTGCTCTTTCTGGGCTTTGTGCCAGTTCTGCGCAGAGATACATTTTCAGATAGCATTTTTTGTGAGTATGGTACTTGCTTTTCTTTATAAATGAACTTGTCCCATAGCGTGGTGGATGACTAAGCACATGCTGGTCAGCCATTCAGGCACAGCCTTTCTCTTTGACTTACAGTTTTCTAGCTTCATCCCAGGAACCAGTACACACCAAGGAGAGAACTGGGCAGACTGCCAAAGCAGAAGGTGTCTATGGTGGAGTGGCCAATTAGACTTGACGTGGGAGATCTCTACTTTCAGAACACGTATGTACTTGAAACCTGAGCTATGGAGTTCTGCTTTGAAGTGTTGCATCTGGGACTATCGCTGTTGTGCAGTGCAAGAAACCCCTCCAAACCAACCCAAACCTAAATCCTGGAATGATAAAAGTCTCACTTAGCAAGCAATGACATCAAATGTGACAAATTACAAAATTGTATATCCTATCCTATCCTGTTTTCATTTAGAAAGAAGCTTTCTGGACAGGTTCTAGGATCTTTAGTGAATGGTTGAAAGAAAAAATACGAATACTCTATTGTGACACCAGTGGAGTTCACGCCTTCCTTCCACAAATGCCCTATTAAAGGTGAGGCACAGTTTTGCTCCAAGTTGAGTCTGGTGAATCTTTAATTAATTTCTGCTTGATGAAATATATTGTACAGAGCTCAATTTCTATCTGTCCTGGAGTAGAGTACAAACTTGTGTGGAGCTTTCTGGTACAGCTGGGAATGAAACCTAAATCCCCATCTTCAGGCTGAGCTCTCTCATCTCTCACTGTGCCTGTTTTTCAAAGAAAAGAGACCATGGCCTCTTTTTTGATGGAAACACATGGTTGTCTTCAAAAGCAAGTTCTTACCAGCTGGCCACAAGAGATGCATGGGTCAGCCTGCATGGTGACTTGGTACTCTGTGAATTGGTTGTTTTCCATCCTGATCTTTGGATCTGAATCTATTGAGGAACCCACTTGGGTCTTTAAGATTTATTGTGAGATTCTTGGTCCTAAGTTTTGTGGAGTAGTTTGGTTTTTGGTGGGTTTTTGGTTGGTGGTTTTTTTTTTTGTTGTTCTTAAATCTAGACTTTACTGCCTTCTTTCAAAAGAACTTTAAGAAACTAACTAGAAAATAAGAACCGAATATTTCACTGAATTTGATCCTAAATCTCTTAGTGTTTGCAAAGCAGATAGGCAGCTGACTGTATTTTGGTGTCATATTTGTTATTGTGGATTAGATCAATTGTCTAGCAACAGTAGCAAACACTCCCCTTGTAATGCACTTAGTTGTGAAATGATGTACTCGATGGTGGGAAAAAAAAGAAAAACCTCCATAGCCCCTTCAAGCAATCAATTTATGCCCTGAAGCATGAGATTTGATTACCATTGTTATTATCTTAGCTTGCATAGTTACAAATGTTATTAGCAGTCATAAAATTATCCAGCCTTTAAAAAATTATATTAAGAAAAAAATCCTAACACTTCACTCCAGGTTTTTCAAAACCTAAATTCCTGGGATTGGTTCTCACTGCGAAAAGTGGTAGTTCCTTAAATTCATTTAAAATTTGCTGTCCTTTGATCATGTGGAGTTTTTTTCTATTCTCATTGTTGAAGGAACAGATTGGCATTTTCTTGCACGTCTGTAGCTTCTCTCCTCTGGTCAAGACCCATCTAAGTTTCAACATTTCAAAGCTAAGCACTGATGATCTATACTCAGATACATGTTTAATAAGTCATTAGTGAGATATGCATCACTATCTCATCTATGTTTTTCCCTTTACAGTTAAAATCTTTCCCTGTGAGCTCAAAGTTTCTAAAGCAGCTTTGTGTTTCTCAATATACAACTCAGCTGGAATAATTTAAATATTCTAAAAATTCCAAAGTTAATGAAAACACTGTGAAATGTTGCAGCAGGACATAATTTCCAAAACAAATTTTGACATGGAAAAAGTGTTAGTCAGCATGATGTCAATTATTCTCGCCATCTACTTTGTCCAGGACCAAAACAGATTCCTAGAAACTGATCCTTTGTTAAACCAATATCAAATTGTGACTCTTGATATTCACATTTTTGCATATCTACCTGTTCAAAACATTACATCATCCTTATTAACGAGCTGTGATGGTGGGATATGTGCTGGCAATTACAAGCAAAACGAATTTTCTCTAAAGAAAATCTGGCCAATCTGTTCTTTTGTCCCGAGTATTTAATTTATCTTAAATAGCCTTTAGAGTGAGACTGGAAATCTTCCGAGCCTTCCATCAGATTCTGGAAGTGATTTTAAAATGCTGTGTGTTTCTTGAGGGAATACATTCAGCGAATCAGGTAATAAGTTAAAGTTGCACAAATAAATAGGCACAAATACACCCTCTATTCCTTCTGATTTCTTTAGACAATTCCTGAGATAAATATTCTGAGGGTCTTTTTCTCACACTTGATTTGAGACAATATTATGTGTTTAACGTGTATTTTAAATATGTGATCAGTACCAGCCAAGAAAGATTTAATGAAATTTCCCAATGTTTTTAGAAATGTTGCTCTCTCGTTCTCACATCAAGAAGTGGATTTGATGAAAAAGCTCCTTGGTTTTCAGCAGGAAATCCCAAAATAAAGAGCAGTTCTGTGGAGACATGGACAGGACTGAACTGTTCTTCTCTGTCTTTTTTTTTGTTCTGTGCAGACTTAAGTGCTATGACATTTGCCCTGTTTCATTTGCCCAGTGAAATCTGAAGCACAATGGATTGCGTCTATTTACACTTAAGGCAAACCTTCGTCTTGGAAATAGATGTGATTAGTGCCATGTCTTATCATGAACAACAACACATTTTATTCTGGAAGCATGAAGCAGTTTTGGTAAGCTGAGGTGCTTTGACTTTTCCATCAGCTGGCTTCCTAGTGGAAGGAAAACTATCTGCATGATTCTGTGTCGAAAAATTAGAACCATTTAATGGTTTCCATATTATGGGCCAAAACCTGAAAATGAGAGAAGATCCTGGGGAAATCATGTTGCTGGAGAGGATCTAAAAGTTGGGCCAGGTAGGCAGGGAAATGAAAGTCTAAGTGGTTACTGCATTTTGCAAGCCCAGCTTCTCTCACGGCGTCTCTGGGGAGTGGGTACGGCAAACGTAGGCATGGGCAGCCTGGGAAGTTGACTTTGGCAGCAGTCCTGCCTCACTCAAGCTGTCACTGGAGGTAATTAAATTGTTGTCTCTCTGTGTCAGAGCCCTGCAGAAATCAACCTGGAAACTCCTGGTACTGCTGTGGCATCCCAGGAGGTGGGTAATATTGGCCAGAAGTGGGTAAAAGTCATTGCCCACATTTTTCATCCTCTTGGCAATGGCAGGAGGGGCAATGCCAGCTCTTCCCAGCTCTCCGGCCAGCTCTGTTATCTCTGCTCCCAGACGAGCAAAACACAGCTTCCCACCCTTGGCGCCTTTGGTTTTTGCCAATGCTTCAGTAAATCTCCAGTCACCTCTGGATTTTGACTCGCTCTCCGATGGCCAGGTTTATCCTGGGTCAAACGGCATTTCCATACATCGGCAGCCCTGACGTGGTCCAGACATTCCTCTACAGCTGTCTCCTTCTCCGTTTATTTTCAGAGGTTTCCACTGCGCGGGGGCACAGCCCTGTTGCTTAGCTGTTGGTTGCTTTGGAAAGCAATGTGCTGTAAATATAGCATTTTACTGTCTTTGGGTGAAACAGTGAGTCAATTCAGGATTTGGCGATGAGAGAGGGATTCAAAGGGGAAACTCCCGCTCCCTTGTGTGTGCTCTGGGCTGGGCCTCCTCAGCACAGAACTCTGACTACCCAGCGTCAGAGCTTTCTAAGCAACCACAGCACACTTTCCTTACAGAATAGAAGCTCTTCTCCACGCATTTGGTGAGAAGTTTGGCATTTATATTGGTGCAAGTTGATTTAAACATAGTTTCATATGAAAATTATATCTACGAATCGCCAGACTTTGCATGACTAAAACATCAAGCATAACATTACATTTGCTTTCTTAACATCGAACAAGTATATTAAATTATTCTACCTTTTTCCCTACTAGCTTTCAGACCTTTTTTTCTTTTACCACCATCTTTAGTTTATAGTACCTTTCCTTAAATTTAATTATTTGCTTCTTGTCCAAAAAGTAAGCTCACCTACCTAGATCTGTTGGAGATGAACAACACGAGTTTGCCAGTTCATCAACAAATTCTGATTGCTACTGTCCGAAAAATCTTTAACCCAAATGATAATAATCCCCATGAGTGCTAACTGTGCTTCGGTAAGGTGGTTTTATGGTTTAATGTCCGTGAATGTTTCTTTATGATTATTGTTCATGGCATTAGACAAAGCTCAGAGAAAAGAAAAACACCCAAAGGTCAGCAGTGAGACAGAAAATTGTCTGAGAAGTCCGAGTCCTCATGAAAATGATTATGTCTGACCTTCACCACCTCCACACAGTGTCTCTGGATGGAGTGCTTAGAAGAATGACTGGCAGATTTGTGACGACTGTCTTCACCAATCACTTAAAAATTTAGCCCATTCCACAAAGGGATTAGAGAAGTAAACCGTACGGGCAGAAAGTCCAAGTGTTCAAGCGTGCACAGAAACCTGATCTGATTTTGTAGCCATGTGTGCTGGGGAGCACGCGCATCAAAAATTAAGAAGGGCATGGGCAAAAAATGAGGAAAAGAAAGATTTTCTTTTTTTCAAAGGTTTGAATATATAAAATGTTAGATGTTGCAATGGTGAATGCATGGGTTGTTAGCAAGGGACAGCACGGAGGCGGATGGGGCGGGGAGGACCATCCCCATCTGAGGTTTTCTGACTCCTCATCGTTTCCTCTGAATAGAAATGACACTTCTGCACCCCGAGAGAGGGGCAAAATGAGGCCGGGGGGATCGGTCTGCTCCCTCCTTAACCAGATTTCGGCGGCCCCCACCACCACGACAAAGTGAGAGCCGCAGAGGGTCTTGCCTGTGGGAAGTCCCCCCCCGGGCAGGGGGCGGGAAAGGGAGGTGCGACCGGACCGGGCCGGGCCCCTCCGGGACTCCCCTCCTTCCCTCCCTTCCTCCCCGCATCCCTCCATCCCTCCATCCCTCCCTCCCTCCCCGCCATCCCCAGGTGCCGCCGGGGAAGCGCGGCGGCTGCCGGCTCTCGCCGAGGGGGCGTCGGATCGGGCAGGTGGGAGCCGCCGAGCGGGGCCGGGGCCGGGGGGCGGCTCGGCCCCCCCGGGGGAGGCGGGCAGCGGTTTGGGGAGGTGCGGGGGCTGGTTGCCATGGCTCCCTGCAAGCTCTGCCGGAGGAGATACTGATGCCAGTCACGGAGGGACCCCTCTTCCTTCTCGTGGGTGTGTAGCGGGGCTGGGTTTGGGGTTTGGGGTTTTTTTGCCTTTTTTTTTTTTTTTTTTTTTCCCTGTTCCTTTTTCGGGGTGGAGCGATTAATTTGCAGAGCCGGGACGGGGCTGCGGAGACGTCGCCGCCTCCGCTGCCGTGACCCGCAGCTCTGGCCGCCCCCTGCGAGCTGCCGGCTCTGCCCGCACCGGGCTCAAGGTAACGCCGGGGGGAACCGGGGCGACCGGGACCGGGGGGAGCCGGGGGCGGTCTCCTCTCGGGTCTGTCGGGTGGTGCAGGGCGCTGGGACCGCGGGTGCCCAGCCGCGGGGCTGCCCTGGCCGCCGCCTCCGCTCGCCCTGGCCGTTCTACCAAAAGCCTCTTTAATTATTATCAATTTTTTTAATTTTTAAATCTCTTTTTTCCTTCTCTGTGTACCGCCCCTGGTCCCGCACTGCAAGCGCCGGGCTTCGCCCTGCGAAGCAATGAGGAAGCCGAGCTGGGCTCAGCCCCGCGGAGGGGCGCGCAGGTGCCCGCGGCTCGGGGCGCAGCGCAGGGGGGAGTCCGCGGGGGTCCCCTGGGCGCAGGTCCCGGCCGTCCCCCAGCTTCCCCCGGGCGGTCCGGGCTCCCCCAGAGTCGGGAGCGGGTCCCGGGCGGAGGAGCCGCTGCCTGGGGAAAGTTTGACTGGGGGTGCGGAGCCCCGGGGTGGGGGGGGACGAGGAGGGGGTGGCGGGGTGTGGAGGGGTGACCGGGGGGGCAAGGGCACGGTGGCAGTGGTCTCGGCTGGGGGGCGCCGCGCTCAGGCTCGTGTTGGTTTAGGTGGGTTCAAGTTTGCAAGCCCGGATGTCGTGCATCTGTGGCAAACACTTGTTTCTTCTTTGCTTCCTAATGATTTTGGAGAGTACTTTATTATTTATTTTTTTTACTATTTTTTTTTTGCCCCCGCGGTACCTAAATAATTGCAAATGGCCCTGGTTTTGGTGGGTTGGTCTTGGTTTTTTTTCTGGGTAAGTGATGTGATTGTGTCGCACTCCAGGAGAGCTGTAAGAATCTTTAAACCTCAGCGCCGGGTGCTGTGTGTTACTAATTTGTGTTGCACGATCGGGGCACCAGTGGTCTCAGCTAAATTTAGGTTTCCCTAGTGCAAGGATACTCTGTTTTCTAATAGCCGAGCGCACTAAATGAGAATCGACTTTTCATCTATCCCTTCTCTGACTAATGTTACTTTGCTTCTTATTTTTGGGTAGGAAGAAGGTGAGCTATGGTATGTTGGGTATCATACAGGTATTCAACCATAGCTTCAACAGATACTAAGCAACTAAATTCATTCTCAGCGCTACCTGGGAGTAGGTTTGCTTGAAACATGTTTTGGAAAATTTCACCAGAGACTTGACAGGTGGTATTTTTGTTTGATTGTCAAGGGTTTATTTGATGTGACTGAGTTAAATATGTGTTATGTGGCTTTCCCAAATGCAATTGTACAAGCAATAAATAGTAAATATTATGAGTTTAGTTATAGGTCTGAGGAAAGGAGACGGGGAAAAACTTGCATAGTAAAAAGTGTGTGTAACTTTTGCTCACTGGTGAACACACGTGTGACATTGCCTTGTTGGAGCCGTGCACATGATCCTTTGCTTGTTGCTTCCCGTGATCCTCTGCTTGGCTTTTAATGATATGAAGTATTAGAGTGCACAACTACTGCTGTGTTAACGCTTTTCTGTTGCTTAAAAGTAATGAATTTTCTTGCTCTTTCAAAAAAAAAAAAAAAACCAAACCCACAAACCCAAACCATGAACTACCTCTCCCAATGGGTCATTTAAAAATTAGAAAATTCGCCAGTTTCTGTGGTTTATAGTTAGGCTGAGCATCTGCTGGCAGGGGAGTCTGGCTTAGAGAAGAACTACAAGCCCAGACTACGTCACGTTAAAATAAGATGCTAAAGATAAGATGCCACAGTTTGCAGCAGGTAATGGATCCAGTTCCTTCAGGAATATTGCACAATATACAAGAAAGTATCATTAAATAGCCTTAGCAAAAAAATACCTGTCAGCAATCCAGGAGGGGTGGAAGTTTTGCCATGTGTAACACACAGCTTTTAAAACAGTTTGTTCTCTGAACTCTTGCAATTTATTTTTGATTTGTATCAAAATTGGGATAAAATGAATTCTCAATATAAGGCTGAAATAAAGCTCTATACACTTTGATTACATTTAACTTGCTCTCAGTGTGAGTGAATGTAATTATTATGGACATTTAGTATGTGTTACTTCAGTAATTAAATGTAATGAATGAAAATACAACAGTCCACTACTTTATCCCAAGAAACCCAGCAGATAAGCCTTCATTTATATAAAAGATTACACCATTGACAACATGTGTGTGTACTTCAAGTGACTTGGATTGTAGCCATCTTGTTTACCAATAAAAATATACTTTATCTCTTACGTTTGGAAGGAAAAATGAAAAAAGGTAGCTCTACGTTACATAAAACGATGCTGTGGACAGTTCCTTCTGTGATAAGGAAGGATCCCCTCCTTTCCCCAGTGGGAGAGGACAGGGACTACTTTAAACACTACTAATTAGTTCAGTTTATCTTGCATGCCGTACAATGCTGTAGTTAGTTAATTATAGCTTTTCCCATTAGCAGTATGTTAAGAATAATGAATTAACATATCACACAGATCAAAAGAACATCTACAAAGTTTATCTTGGAGGAAAGAAAGTGTTATTGTGTGGCAGGAAGTCCCCGTGGCTTTCCCAAGGCGTAGATTTGTTGGAATTCCTGAGCTGGTGCTTCAGAGACTGATGAATGACTTGAATTGATCACAAACAAGTGACACTGGAGCTCTTGGTTGCTTAGCAACCCACCAAGATGCCACAATTTCTTTTGGTGTATTTGTCCAGTAAAGTAGAAATTCTGTTTTGTTAAGGATTTTTTTTTTTTTTTTTTTTTTTTTTTGGCTAGCACAAAGCCCACCTTATAACAACCTCAGATTATGTATAATTAAAAATGATGCCTCAGTGCAGAGTCTGGGGAGCAGCGTGGGTATGAAAAAAGAGCAGGGATCTTACTTATAAACCACATTCTGGTGGTGATGTGCTCAGTGTTTTAGAACAAGTTCCAATTGTCCTTTCTCGGTTAGACTTCTGTTCCAAAACCAAAATCATTGATGGGACAAGTCAGTCTTAACAAAGACAGTCATCTACCAAATACTTTTTGAACAGTTGCCTTTATGCTGTCTGGAGATGTGAGATCCTGCAAGGTCTTGTGGCCTTACCCCACGGTCCATTATGAGTAAATGAAATGCAACATGGAATGTGTGGTTTAATCGTTGCTCGAATTATGTCGGGGCAGCCTATAGCCTGTTTGGCTGGAGATCTCTGCTAGGTTGTCCTCGCAGAAGAAACTGGTTTCTTAGCAGATCTATCTAAGGAAATAACAGATTTAGTGCTCAAAAAGTAGAATGTTATCGTGATTGTATATACCCAGAGTACCAGTATTGGCTTTAACCAGGTTGTGGCATCCTGCATACAGTTCATCTATGCTGAATTACGGTTTTGTGTTAGTGAACTCTTTATTGTTCCCCTTGGGTCCATTTATGCTGGCATCTTGAGTTCTGGAGTGCACCTCGGAAGGGAATAGTGCCATCGTACCATCCCTGCGTACTGTGCTTTGTTTTGTGTTCTGGGGAGACAGCACAAACTGGATTAATTTTGGCTGAACCTAAAACAGAATATCTGTTTCAGGAGTTTACTTTGTGCACTTCAGCTGCTAATGGGCTTTTCATCCGTGGCCTCCTGACTGGAGCTGAAGCGAAGCCTTTGCAATGTGTGTGGGAGGATTTGGGGTCCTCAGTACCGTTTTACTCCACTTATCTATGCCCTTCTGAGCTTTGCTACTTGCTAATATAGACATATCCTTTTCCTTCTAAAATTGTAACCAAGAAAAAGCATACTAGGGCTAGGAGATCTGCAGGCTGTAATGGCATTTATTTTACCTAGATAGCAGTTGGCATTCTGGAAGATTTCTTCCTCCCTCTTGGTGAGAAGAAGGAATCCAGGTATTTATCTTCTTTCCTGGACAAAAGTGCTTGAGTATTGGATGATTTACAGGTGTGTTGGACTAGAAGAGGATGTTGTAGCAGTGCCCGTAATAACTGCTGCCGTATCTGGACCACAGTGAACCAAATCTCAACTCATTGTCTGTCAATATTCCTAGGCTAAGATTATTATAGTTCATAATCTGTGAACTTGTAATTGCCTTTCTAGGCTTAGGGAAACTTAGGTAAAGATGTAGGTACATCTGAGCTTATTTGATTTTGATGTGGGTTTTTTTTTGTGGACAAAGTCAATGCCCAAAACTCAAGGTTGTTATATTTGTTTATTTTTTCCCCCAGCTACTCTTCTTTTATCTGTTTTATGCATTGATTTCTGTAAGTGCATTTGCATACCCAAATGCTGATTAGTGCTTGCCATTGTAGTGATTGCCTCTGCATTATAAACAGATGAAGGTACATGGTAATATTTGGTGTCTCGGGCTTCTTCTCCCAGCATGTCCAGGCACCCAGTATGAAGGGCACAGTGTGGAGCTGGGACAGCCGTTGTGATGTGTTATTTTCTGAGGTTACAGCATTCCCTAGCAGATGTTTCCTTCTTCCTTCATTACACCTGAATGTATAAAACTCCACAAAATGCAGATGGAAAACAGTTTATCATCAAAATTAGTGTTTATTGTTACAGCTGAACTAGTGATAGCTATTTTGAGCATGACTTCCGAGTGCAGATCCCACGCCATGTAAGAAGGACAAGATTTATGTTGCTTTCTTCATTAGGGCTTTTAAGTCTTTATAATTTCTTTTACCCCTTGCTACCCTTCTCTTTTCTCCATTTATTGAGAAAATAGCCAATTTCTCCTTTCAGGTGTTTATCTCCTTTTGCTGAGTCAGCATCAAGATGGACTTAAATTCAAGGTGTGGTGGGTCTATGACTCGGGCTGGGGAAATGGGGGAGGACAGGGATGAGCCTGCTTGGATTCATCCTCATCTTGACTCGTGTTCTTCCACACAGGAGAAGTAGAGATGCCTGGACCCGGGCCTAAGCAGCCAGGGGGGAAAGAGCCAACGGTCCAGCCTGGGCAGGGTTGTTTCTGTAAGAGTGCAGCTTTCAAGGATATTTTTAACAGATGGTTCCTGGTCTGGCTGTGGCTCTAACGGCCGGTCTGTCAGCCAGGCTGAGCTGCCTTGGGGACAGCCCCATGCCAAGCTCCCAACAGGTAGCCTCCAAAGAGCAGATCTTGCGGTGGCAGAAACGGAGCTTCTCATAGCAGCCCTGTTTCATCCGGCCCACAAACCAGGAACCTCCCCATCCTCCCCAGGAACCTTGTTACCTGCCATTGACTTTGCTTTGCCCTGAGCTGCCCCAGTGCAGCAGCAAGATGTGCACCGAGGGTAATGGTCTTCAGCCTGGACCTCACCTATGCTGCTCTGGCCTGCCCAGTGATGCTCGTGCTGCTCCCACTGCTGCTTCTTCCTTCTCCTCATGGGACCGTGGAAGGCAGCACATGGGTTGTGCTTGTAGCTGATGGTCTTTTTTTTAAGAGATGGATAAAGCTGTGACTTTAAAGGTGGGCTGAACCTGTGTGAAGGGGTCTGTAATGGCTGGGAAGTCTCCCTGCCGTCATTAATAGAAAGTTTCACTCTAATCACGGAATCACAGAATTATATGGGGTTGGAAGGGACCTCTGGAGATCATCTAGTCCAATCCCCCTGCCATAGAAGGTCCTCCTAGAGCAGGTTGCACAGGAACGTGTCCAGGTGGGTTTTGAGCCAAAGCAGTGAAAGCACAGGGCTCCAGTTCCAAAGAAGCATATCTAAACATTTCAGTGAGGCAAGGTCCTCCTACCTTTCCATATAATTTAGTTGGATGACTTTAATACCTTTAAAAATCTCATTTCAAGTGTCTCCATTTTTTGGGAGACCCTAGAGCCAACTGTGAAAGGTTGGCAGTCACTATTCAGGACAGCCTCCTGGCTGAAATTAATTGGTGAGGCAGTAATCTCCTAAGAGGACTAGGGAAAAATCAATTGCAGAATCAGCCCCATCCACCTTTCAGTCTGTGTCTCCTTTGGTGACTTTTCGAGTGTGACACAAGCAATTCCCTGTCAGCCTTTCCTGCTGGCTGACACCGAAGAGGTGGCTTTGAATGCTGCCTGCTGTGCTTGAACTGGCACTTGAAAGGCAGAGGAGAGGACTGCCTTTAAGGGGGTGTATTCCCACAGCTTTAAAGTATATTTGAAAAATGCATCGTTCAGTTATGTTGTGTGTATTACAGTATTAAAACTGATGGAAGCCTGGAACAACAGTTCAGTAAAAAATGGCTGGTGCCATTGCTGTATCCCCAGTGCTTGAAATAAATCGGTCTTGGTAATTACAATCCAAACTCCTTTGAGATAAATATTCCTTTTGTTACATTTGAGCAGAGGAAAATAACACAGAACTGAACTAGTAGTATCTGGAAGCACTAATGGAGGATTTTTTATTTTATTATATTTTTAGGAAAGTAATGAACTTGATACACTGTGGTGACTTTCAGGTTTAATATTGCATGTGAAAACCACTGGTGAAGTCATGGCGCCACTGAAATAGATGGTCAAACTCCCACTGACCTCAGCAGAGTCAGGTTTTTGTCCCAGGAGTGATGAAAATCTAATTTACAACCTAACCAGTTTGAGAAACAGGCATAATGGCTCAGGTCCTTGACTGATACAAATTGCTGTGGTTGAGCCGAGGATGATTGAGTTACACTGATTTACGCCATCTGGGCTTCTGGAGAATCGTGTCCGACGTCCGCGCGGGCTCACCGTGTCCATCAGCAAGCGCGCTGTGACAGCCTGCGCGCTTGGGCTCGCCGCAAACAGGCGTGTTAGGAGCTTTATAATGGTGTCTCCTATCACGTGGCGTATTCTTGTCTCCTATTTTGACTGGAAACAAATAACCAGGAAACAGTAATGGATATTCCTGTTTTCTGAGTCATACAAATTACAAATGTCGTACCATAAGCTATAGAGTAACAGTGATGAAAGGACTGTCCCAGCTGTACAAAGCTAAGGCATACCTGCTTCATTAAATGTACAGAGTTACCACTGAAATCCATGGTAATTGCTGAGGGTTTACTACCTGCATGACAAATGTACCTTTCTGTTATTGACTGCGTGAGGTTTGACTTAGGCTTTCACCTAAATCTGGGATTTCTATTATCTCTGACTCTCACGTTGGATTGCAGCATCCCTGCTACCTGGATCTGTGCAGCACTCAACCCGTGATTTTGCCCACCCTGCTTTTTGGCTAGTACCTGCCCAGATGGTGCCTGCCTGCTGGGAAACACTCAGATTCGCCTCTTCGGCTTCGTGTTACATCCCAGGGAACTGCTGAAAATTGAGAGCTGTTGGAGCTGTATTATAGCACAAAGCTTTATTAAAGGTAAAGCGCAGCAAGTGTCATGGCACCAGAAAGTCATACAGCTGGTCTGGTTTTGCAGCCCCTAAAGAAAAGGAAGTTTTTCCCATTTATTTCCACAAGTGCAGGATCCTGCCTTTCCGAGCATTGTACCTAATTATCCTGCCAGTGCAGCAAATTTTCACTGTCAGCCATTCCCCCTGTCAGACATCCCTGAGCAGTGAAACCTCACGTAATTCCAACTGCATAGCAAGATGAAAATTTCATCTTAGGTGAATAAGAAATATGCCTCAGTATTTATTAAAAAAACCAAACCCACCCGACAGGCAACAAACATCAAGAGCTATTCACAAATCTTATCATGTATATCACCAAAAAAGAATGGGAATAATCTTTGTATTCAGCATGTAAGCAGCATTCTCCATACAAACCTCTTCCACTGTTGTCCTCCAAAATGTATGCTAAGCTTGTCTCTTCACAAAGCCCCTTGTAACGGGTGGTGGTGAGACCAAACTCTTCATCTTTACACAGGATAAGATATGGGCAGGAGCACTATATTTTGCAGTGTTAATTATATCATGCATTCACTGAAAAGAATAACGTATGCAAACTGTTGAAGCTCAAGCAATAGGAATCCATTTAACTATTTATAGCTTTATGTATTTTATAATCCCCAAACCCAAATGTCCCCAGAGAGCGAATGCGCCCTTAAAAATTTTTGGCCTTTAAATTAAGTTAATTTAAATTCACTCATTTGCATACCCTTTTTTTTTTTCCTCCTTTGTTCTGCCTGAATGAGAGATTACTTCAGTAATTGAACTGTAACTTCACTACAGGTAAATAATGTAAGACAGTTTATATTCCAAATGCTTGACTGCATTAGGGCTGTGCAGTGCTAATCCGGCAATTTGCAGCACACCTTTGAGAGGAGACGGTGTCCAGTCCACTTAGGATCACCCAGCGCTGGGCTGGCGCTTGAAAGTCCAATTAACGCCTGGTGCTAAATGCGCTTCTCCAACAGGGACTCGAAAAGATGCTGTGGGGTGACGAAACAGGCATTCCTGGGAGAAAAATCCTTCTTACTGAGTTAATATTAAAGGCCAAAAGCTGAATTCTCCTAAAAATCAAATTTTACAGCTAAAATCATAGAATCATGGAATGGTTTGGGTTGGAAGGGACCTTAAAGATCATCGAGTTCCAACCCCCTGCCCTGGGCAGGGACACCTCCCACCAGACCAGGTTGCTCAAAGCCCCGTCCAACCTGGCCTTGAACCCCTCCAGGGATGGGGCAGCCACAGCAACCTGGGCTGGTGTCTCATCACCCTCACAGGAAAAAATTTCTTACTAGTATCTAATCTAAATCTCCCGTCTTTCAGTTTAAGAGCGTTAGACCTTATCCTGTTGCTCCACTCCCTGATCAAGAGTCCCTCACCATCTCTCCTGTAGCCCCCTTTAGCTATTAGAAGGCCGCTGTAAGGTCTCCCTGGAGCCTTCTCTTCTCCAGGCTGAACAACCCCAACTCTCTCAGCCTGTAAACTTAAGACTGAAGTCTCTGAAATAGCTTTCACGAGCAGGCTGTGGTGATAACCTTGGTGGTCTGTGTTGAGACTGGATTTGCCATCTCTGTACCTGTGTGATGGATAAACTGGGGTGGGTAAACAGAATTGGTGGTGGTAGGGAGAAGCGAGACTGATCAAAGGGATAAAATGTCTATTGGAAAAAGTGTTGTTTAGTATCTTTGGAAAAAATAGGGCTATATATCATACAAGGGTGACAAAGTGTTTCTGGCTCCATTATCCGATGTATCTTGGTGTTCTGCGGGAATACTGGAGGAGCCTGTGTACAAAGAGGGGAAGCAGAAGGAGGCAGGGGGATGATTGTCTGGAGAGCTTGGCACCAATCCCAGAAAAATAATGGATAAGTTGATAGAGGTCTGAATTAATATAGAGTTAAAGACTAGAGAGATAATTAAGGACAGTCACTATGGCTTTCTGAAAAGGGACCCCATTCCTGATGGAGTTACAGATTTGATAGATGTGGGTAACTAAGCATTGTGGCAGAGTTTTCCAGTTAGATTTGGTATCTCATGAAATCTCAATTAAAAACAAACCCAACAATGTTAGTATGTAGAATTAGTAGCAGTCATCTTTAATGGATTAAGATTTAGCTAACAGAGCTGAAAAGGTGTTTGTCCGTGGGGCTTGTTCATGGAGAGATGTGTGGGTTTAGCGCACTTTCACAAGGATGAGAACTAGTCCTGAAACTGTTTAACATCTCTATCAATAATCTGGACACAAAAATTAAATGCCTGCTCCTGAAAAAGTGGATGAAGCAATATTGTTAGTGTGGAAATAATAAGTTATGTGGAGCAGACTGACAGGCTGGCAAGGTGTTCCTTCTCTTGTCTGCCCAACAGTCCATGCCTTAACTGATGCACTGAAAGAGAGTGTCCTTGAGAAAAGTTACCATGAAAGTCCATGGAGGGTCACAGCTGACAGAGAAAGGAAGACGACTTCCCAACGGGATGCTATGGCTGAAGGACTAATGGGATCCTTTGACACAGGGATTTTATCTGAGTGCACGAGAATGCTGGAGAGCCATGGCCAGTTTTGGTGTTGACAGCTGCAAAAAGAGTTTACAAAACTGGAGAGTTGAGAAAATAACCACAATATTGATTTGAAGAGTGGAGAAAATTCCCTGCAGTGAGAGATTTAGAGAGCTCAATCTGCTTAGCTCATCAAAAAGAGGATTGAGAGGGGACTTGATTACAGGGACAAGTATTTTCATGGGGAAAGTGTATCCAGCTTTTTAATCAAGAAGAGAAAAGAAAAATAAGATCCAGTAGTTGGAAGCTGGAGACAGACAATTTTAAATTAGACATTAAACACAATTTTTGTCTGTCATTAACCACTGGAATGAACCGTGGTGTCCAAATTGAGACTGGATGCCTTGTGAGATATGATTGGTTAAACACAAGTTACTGGATATGATTTGCAGGTGATAGGGAAAAGCACAGCAGCCTGTGATGTACAGAAGAGAGCAAAGGCCTTAAAATCCATGAGCATTGAAAGGGCAATCAAAGGAAGAAGATAAGAAAAAGGAGGAACATACATGGGATGCACAAAAATGAGAAATAGGAGCACCAAAAGGGCAAAGAAAGGAATTTTATCTCGAGAAGGAGCTTCTGTTTCTAAATGTGGGAGCATATGTCTCAGCAAAGTGAGTTTTGGCATTGGAAACACCTTGAGTGTTGGCAGAGCTGGAGTCATCTGTTTTGCAGTCAAAACAGCAATTTTGGATTCTCTGCTTTGTTAATGATGATGAAGAAACCTCCTGTTTGTGGTTTGGGCTTTTGGCACTGTTGGCTCCCTGTTCTGCTGCTGCGGGAGAAGACAGTGCAATCAGCTTTGCTTAGATGTGATGGAGCATAGGGCTACGTTCCACTGGGAGAGCCGTGCCACGTTCCCCAGAAACTAAGGGACTATTGCCAGGGCTATGGCACCACTTAGCTTTCCAGTAGCGAGCTGTCGCTGTGGTCTCTTGTGTGCCCTTCACTTTATTGACACCACTTCTATACATAGGAGTTTTAAAAGAAATCACAAACCCTGTATTTATACCATTAAAACATTCCTGGGAAATCCATCCGGGAAGCCTATGTGGTCATGGCTATTGGTGATTACTGCATGTATGTGTTTGTCCTCTTGAAATAGTTTCACCAGATCAGTGACTGTGTCTTCTTTTTTTTCAAAGAAGAAACTGTATTTCAAGTGCTTACAGTGCCTGATTACCACGTAATCCTTCACTTAAATGTAATACTGTGTTTCTTCTGTTGGGGAAGTGCAATAGTTGAGTCAAGATCATAGAATCATAGAATGGTTAGAGTTGGAAGGGACCTTAAAGATCATCGAGTTCCAACCCCCCTGCCCTGGGCAGGGACACCTCCACTAGAGCAGGTTGCTCAAAGCCCCATCCAGCCTGGCCTTGAACACCTCCAGGGATGGGGCATCCACGGCTTCCCTGGGCAACCTGTTCCAGTGCCTCACCACCCTCACAGTAAAGAATTTCCTCCTAATATCTAATCTAAATCTCCCCTCTTCCAATTTAAAACCATTACCCCTTGTCCTGTCACTACATCTCCTGACAAAGAGCCCCTCTCCGGCTCTCCTGTAGGCTCCCTTCAGATATTGGAAGGCTGCTATGAGGTCTGCCTGGAGCCTTCTCTTCTCCAGGCTGAACAACCCCAGCTCTCTCAGCCTGTCTTCATAGGGGAGGTGCTCCATCCCTCCATCATGGTCCAGGTGAATATGCTGTTGGTTTTCTCTGTGGATCTCCAGTTATAATGGAAGTGAAACAGCTACCTTAAGGACTGTAAATCACTTTGCTATCATGGAAGCTCTTTAGCCAGGACTGAAAATCACTTTTCCAGCAAAATTTTCAAAAGCGCTGTCTTAGTCCACAGTAGAGAATACTCCTGTAACTGTTATGTGGAGAGAAATAACTCACATATGTTATTTTTTACAACTCCATCACAAAGCTATTACCTTTGTTTAGCAACATTTCATGTAGTGTTTTGGATTTGCAGAGAGTAGTTATTTCAGGATCTTTTCAATGGAAATGAGCAACGTGTTTCCTATGGGCTATTTAACAGAAACATAAACTCTTTGTGATCAATTAGAGCACCCAATTACCTGCAGCTCTGCATGGGTCAGCTATTTCTGCCTCCTATGGCCATAAACATTTTATGTTGCCAATACAGAATAGCAGTTTTCTGACTTCTGGGCTGGAGTGGGGATATTTTCAAGAGTGCACTAGAACCTGGGCTTATTGTGGTAACATTCTCCTCAGAACTAGGCAGGCTGATAAATTGTAATAAAATGTTTTCTTGTGGGGAAAAAAAAAAATCATGCAAGAATGTCTGCACTACCTGTAATAATTGACTAACTGGACAGTAATTATTCCAAAATGCTGTTGAGAGTATATTGACCTTGATGATCACTTACTTTCTCAGTGGACAGCCGAATAATTGTCTTTGCCTAAGGATTCCCTAGAAGCTGCTCTCAAATCAGAGCAGCACTTCAGCATTTAACTCATGACATTGTGACATCCATTAGGAACGCAGAGAGGTAGGAATTACCCTATTCAATCCGATTAAAGATCCAATTAACTTAGAATCCTGTCTCTGCTAGTAACTAATACTAGATGACTCAACATCCTGGGAAAAAAAATATCAAACCACCAAAAACCCAACTCACACCTTCCTCCCCTGAACTCTCATTATCACAATTAAGAAACAAAGTGTCCCTGGAAGATTTTTGTTTTTTTTTTCTCTTTTTTTTTTTTTCCTTCTTACCAAGCACTTACTGCTTGGCTTCCATGCTGAGACATGAGATCAATACCCCTGATAAATTCTTATACTGACTCGGGAAAGTAGTATTATTAGCAATTTAAACATCTAATCATTCTCTTAATCATTATGCCCTTTGTATCAATAACATTTTTGTGTCAGAGTTCACAAAGTTAATTATTGTGATTTTCTCCCATTTTAAATTTGCTGTCTCTTAATTCCAATGTGATCATTAAAGTGACTATTTGACCTTGTTTCACCTGTTTTCATAAATACTTGTGTCTGTCATGTTCATTCCTTGAAACACTTCATCTGTACATGAAATACTGATAATTCTTTTCATTCCTTTCTTAAAGGGACCTTTAATATTTTCCTTATTTTTGACCTGTTCAGTCCTTTCTATTTCTACAATTTTTGAATGCCCTTTGAATGCAGTTATACTTAGTCTCAAAGGTAAGGATATATTAGCAACACATCTAAACTGCTAATCTTGCACCATAATATTTTTAGTCCTTTCTAATGCATTCTGTACAGAACCTCCCATCTCGGTTTCATCTTGACCACCTTGGCCTCCCGAGCAGATGCTTTCTATTGCCGTGATTTTTCTTTTTTTGCAGAAAGAAAATAAGCCAATAGAAACACTATTCTCTTTCAGCCTTCCGAAGGCCAGGGGCTATTTGGTGAATTTAACTTCAGTTAAATAAAATGAAACAGATCTATTATGACCCTTTGAGAAAGTCTGATGGTTTAGATCATAGGCTGTTTCTAAATATAGGGATCGGAAATTAATGTCTCCCTGGGTAGATTATTCTGTAACTGTCTTCTGCAGGTTTTCCACAGTTTGCTTTGAACTGAGTGTCCTGGCCTTTTGTTAAGAGATAGTAGTTTGAGTGAATGAAGTGTTAAGATGATACACTATAACAGATAGATAGATAGATATACACACACACACAAATAGTTGCTTACACAAATATTTATTGCTTACTATATGTGTGTTTTTGCATGAAATTGTTTAACCATCATGGCAGTTCATGGAAAAAGAAGATCATTTAAATATATATATATAGCTAGCTTTTTTTTTTTTTTTACACCATTTTGTGCAATGGATGATGCTTTCAACTTGGGGTTTTTAATCTGGTACTACTTTATCTTTCCTGAAAATAAGCCCAGTACCCGCAACATCCGATGTGACTGAAAGGGAAACAGACAAAAGGGAAGCAGCTCAATATGGAGCATATCAAATTTTTAGATTTATTCCAGAGAAATGCATTTTGAAACTTGAAATTACACACCTATGATGAGTGTGTTTGCACAAGTATACACATACAAGTGCACATCTACCCTCTATTTATAAATATATGTGTGTAATTCAGATCTTTGTCTTGTGTAGGCACATGAGAGGTGCTGGAAGGCTTGTATATTGATGTTTATTGGTTCCTAATACCTTAGCAGTTAGGTCTTACCACAGCTATGGAGAAATGATCCACATTCATTCTGTTTTGGGGTATTGCTTTTGTTTAGGGACTTCTCTCTGTGGAACATCTTCCTGTATTTGGCTGCAGACGCTTGCTGTGGCAGATGTTATGACTCAGAGCAGACAAGAAGATTCAGATTTTTTTCTTTTTCTTTTTTTTTTTCATAAGTGACTTGCCCCCAGGCATGTTTTGACAGGGAGGATATCATTTCAAATTAAATGTGAATGTGGAGGCTTTCCAAAGCTACAAATTGCAGAGATTTTTCAGTGTGACTCAAAGTAAAAAAAAAAAAAAAAAAGTGTTGTGCATGCTGATGACTTGCTGTGGTGGAGCTCCAGTCCTGAAACCCATAGTTTATTGCCTTGTTAGAGATTTGGAGGTGTCCATGAGTGAGCTGCTTTGACTTCATTCCTTTAATAGCCATTTTCCTCCTTAAACTTCGTAAAGGCCAACAGGGCAGAGCTGGTGTTTCCCTGCTGCCTTCAGGTAGGCTGGGATGGTGACTCATGGTTTAAAAATTCATTTCCCCTACTTGCTTTAATGGTCAGGTGAATCTCTAGCATCAGGGAGCAGAAGATATTTTGAAGAGGACAAAGAATGTGGTCTGAAAGCAGACAACCCAGAGGATGCTCCCTCCAGTGACTGCCGGAGGGCCATGAAAGGCTTTTTGTCTGTACCAAGATGGTTGCTTTTCCCCTTTTACATGGGGAGAAGTGAAGTGAGGAGAGGAATTCCTTCTTAATTGTCATGGGGTTTTTGTTTGTTTTGTTTTTGTTTTTTTTAAACTATTTTAGGAAAATTAATAGAGGGAACACCTATAATTCTGAATATCATCCCATGAGCTATTAGTGCCTGTGATCTGCGTGTCTTCTGAAGTAAGAGAACTTAATACTCCAGATCTCCAACACTTGAAAGTTTTTCCTGAGTTTATGAGCAGCACTTTTTCTTTCTAATGAAACAAAGCAAAGAGAACCCCCCCATTTCTTGCCCACATCTCCAAATTTGTGGCACAGCCATAATGAAGGTCAGATTTGCATTGTTTGAAGCTGGTACTCTTTGAGTAGGTTCTGGCTTTCTGAGGATATTATGTCTTCTCAGAGTTTTTCTTTCATTCTTCCTACCTTTATTCTCTTCTTCACCTTTTGTTCCAGCTTTTGACCCACGTTTTATCTCTTTCTCTGCTTCTCCCTCTTTGGTTTAGCTCATCACCCCAACTGCTGAGTCTCGGGGCAGGCGTCCTTGGGCGTGAGATGTTTCTGCAGCCTCCAGGACAATACTGACCACGGCGTTTCAGTGTTAACACAGTGTCAGTAAAAGGAATGATGCTGATCAAGGACTGCTTTCATCCATGTGTGACTTCAGCTGGGATCTGTTAATTTACATTTCTCTTGGAAATGGGTGGAACTGTGGAGATTTGTATGCAGGTAGGATCTGTCCCTCTGCCTTGGCTGCGTTAGCCCCAAGGTCTGGAGCATCTTATGGTCCCTTTAGGGAGATGTGGACATGAGCTTCCTTTGTGTCGCCGTGTTCACAAGGTTTTTGCTTCGGTGCTGAGAATACAGCATAGGAAAGGAACGAGAGCGAACTCTGATAGCTTTAGCCCGTAATAAGTCTGATGTCCTCAGGGAGAACGGAGATTAAAGAGCCAAAATTCTCTAGGAGATTGTCACTTGGCTAATGATGATAGTAGCCTATGGCAGTCAGGGATGATATGGCTGATACTTAGCAGGGGTTGTGAACCAATTAGTCTGCTCAACAAAATACTTGGTCCATTGGGTGCAAATGTTAAGAATATTTATAGGGCTGGCTAAGGAGTCAGCTAATGAAAACTGGAGAAAGCTACTTAAGAGGCTGTCCCAGGCTCTACAGAGGCCCTGAGATTACACAGCTGACAGATAAACAAATGTTTGCCCATGTAAATATTAGGACTTAAAGATTGTATTTGAACTCATTTTCAGTTTCCTAGCATTGTAAAATTAATTAGGGGTGCTTAAAATGTGCTAGAGTCAGCTTCCCTGTGGAGAGCTGACTTCAGCAGTGGCCATCTCTAGGTGATCTCCTGCAAGTTGGCTTCCCCCAACTCTGCTTTTGGTGTGTCTCAGATGGTCCAGGTAGGAGCTCATTTCCATGATGGCAGAGGATGTCACATAAGCTGGCCCAGGTAAAATGGCAGCAGAACAATAATAGTTCAGCATATACTAGCATGTTGTTTCACATTCGTTAACTGCTTAAGCTCTGAGTATTCCCATTAACTCTTTAACCCATTAATTCTTAACCTTACTAACTTGCTGTAATATGAAAGTATTGCAAATCAACATTGGTATCGCAGTATATTATCTGGGCATGTTTAGTTTGGAGAAGAGGAGGCTGAGGGGGGACCTCATTGCCCTCTACAACTACCTGAAAGGAGGGTGTAGAGAGGTGGGTGTTGGCCTCTTCTCCCAAGGGAATAATGACAGGACCAGAGGAAATGCTCTGAAGTTGGGGCAGGGGAGGTTTAGATTAGATATCAGGAAGAATGACTTTACTGAGAGAGTGGTCAGGCACTGGAACAGCCTGCCCAGGGAGGTGGTGGAGTCGCCATCCCTGGAGGTATTGAAGAAACGTGTAGACATGGCACTTCAGGGCATGCTCTAGTGCCCGAGACTGTTGGGTTGTGTCTGTTTGTGGGTGGGGGTGGTGTGGGGTTGTGGGCGTTTGTTTTGGTTTGGTTTTGGTGTTTGGTGTTCTGGGATTTTGTTGTTGTTGTTGGTTGGACTCGATGATCTCAAAGGTCCCATCCAACCAAAAATATTCTGTGATTCTGTGATTAGTAACATCCAGTCTGTTATACTAGTGATGTAGAGAGTTGGTACTTAGGTGAGATCTAATTATATAGTTGGAGAAGAAATGCAGTAATTCATCTAAATGTACGGGGTGGCTTAAAGGTTCGTAAGGGTTTCTTTCTTGGCTTGTTTGTTATTTATTTGCACTTCATGTTAAGTGCAATTAATAAAATATTTTTTCAATTTTTTTTTACCCCTGTAATCTAAGGCATTGCTTAGCAGCACCACTTCTGTTAAACAGATAATACAATGAGGAAAATCCACAGGCTTTCACTGGAAAAGCTTTTCGAAACCTGAGAATATTGATTCCTCAGATTTGAGACTTAAATGTGCTTATACATGTTTTTACAGAGTATCTGCAAATAGAAGAACAGCTTCTGACTCTGCTACTAAGCTTCTGATCAAAAAATATTCTGCCTTGCTATTTTACAGCTGTTATTTTACAGCAAGCAATCAGTTTAAAATACAGCCATTTTGAATTTGGTACTGAAGATGGTTTTCTCCAGTACTTATTTGAAAAATCACACGTTAAACTGGGGCATTTATTGTATTTGGCAAATTCTAAACTAGGTCTTTACATATAGAAAAATAAAATATTAATAAAAGCCAGGTTGCAGATTGTTCTGGTAAGCACTACGTGATTTTATTCTTTTTCTATTATTATTATTATTATTATTATTATGTTTTTTACACCCCCCTGTGTAAAAGCTTTCTTTGTGCTGCTGCTATTCTGGCTGTAAGTGGTTTTAAGTGCAGTGGATTTTAATATATAGATGTTATTTCTGATGGATCTTATATATTGAAAGTGGCATAATGTATTTTTTGATCCTGAAAAGCACAGTGCTTATTGGTACTGATAATTGTTAATAGCTTTCTTTTTTTGGTTTGGTTTTTTTCTTTTTTTCTGTTCATGTGTGTATCAGAGATGCAACATACTGGCAGTTAAATGGGGTAAAAATGGTCTTTTCAAGAGGAAGATCCAAGTCCATGGAGACTCTCCGGGGATCTCATTAAAGCGCTCTTTTCTTAATATAGTGTACCGCAATAACAGCTATCAGAATCCCCACAGTGTGGTTTCCTGATAGGTTAGTTTACACAGAATTAATTGTCTAATTTTGCAAGCAACCAGTACAGTGCACATTGATTTTTTTTATTTTTTTTAAGTTATTTATTTATTTATTTTTAATCTGATGTGTTGCTCTCATGGATTCTGCTTCATATTGTACGATGATAGCTTTTACAATCTGTTTTTACTTATACCACTTTGTCGTAGCACATACTACATAGCAATCATGATTGATTTTTATTTCATTTTTATCATTCTTCTTTTTTTCCTTCCATGTAAAAGAATTGCTGTTCATTTAAGCAATTCTTGCATAAAGCGTTGTTAAGCAACACCAATAAAAGGGTGCATCAGAAAAGCAAATTCAGATTTTATAGGGCTTCTGTGGTTTAGATGCTCCAGAGGCCAGTCCTGAATGAGGAGAGTGGATTTCCCTTGTCCTCGGAGGTCAGCTTGCTGGTTTGTCTGGCACAGGAATAGCAAAGAGAAGATGAGCCTTGCACAGAACAAAGGACCAGCAACTTGCAGCCAGTTGACACAGATGTGGATGCTTGGGTATCCGCTCTCTTGGTGTGGTGATGGGCTATTAAAACATCTCATGTTTCTATAGGATGAAGGGGGGGCTAAGGAGCAGTGAGGAAGAGGAGCAAGTCCCCATCATTCCATCTGGGAGTTCAGGCAAAGAGTGTCCTCTAGCTGGGAGAGAAAGGGTGTGAAAGTGAAACACTTCGATTAATGCAAGTAAGCACACTAGCTCAGTGACAAGGCAAGTCAGAATAGTTTATTTGGAGGGAAAGAAAGGAAAAAAAAAAAACCAAACCAGCAAAACTATCATCAAAGTATGTCAATATTTGGATTTCTGTCTTTCATTTTTCACTTGAAACATTCTCCAAATGAAAACTATGACTTTTCCTGTAAGAAGTGAGCATTTTGGACAACACTGCCATCCTTCTTGCCAGCATGTCTAGGAGAGGGAAATACAAAGGAAATCAGTGAAAGGCGAGCTTCCTTTGTCTTCTCATTCATTGCCTTTTTAGCTCTTGCTAAAAATTAAAGAAGTTAAGGTACAGTGTACAATTTGTAACACCATAGCTATTCCAGACTGCTTTTGTGGACAGGAATAGTATCTCCCCGTGAGACTCTGGATATGAAAAAGCCAGCCTAGAGGCTGCAATATGGATCCAGCCCACCAAGCAAATGAGGTATCTCCATCACACTGGCAAAGGTTGGCTGTTCCCAGGTATCACAGACTATGTTGAGTGCACTGGGCTTGACCAGACATAAGGCTATTCTCTCTTGGGAGGCACCTGAAATGTGAATGTGCCACCATCCTGTCTGGTCCCATGACAGAGATTTGACAACGTGCAGAGCCTTTGAGTGCTGTGTCCCATCCCGGCACCGCTGGTAATGTGCATGTTGTTCTCGTGTCAGTTGTTATCTCAAAGTGTTGACATCATATACTAAATAACACTTAAGCAGGTCTCTTTCCATTAAAAGATGAATTCGCGACAGTTGAAGTCAATGGGGCTTTTGTCACTGACTTCAATAGGTCTCAGCTTCCACCTCATGACTCCATGGGAAGAAGAATAAATTGCTGCTGAAAATGCAACTGTCTGTGACATCCAGTGGGAAAGGATAATTAGCAGTCAGTCATGGAGCTGCTATCATGGTTGTCTGATGAATAATAGAACTGAGTACAAGTGATATGTTGCCTTCCAAGAGGGTAAAGTGATTTTTAGCAGATTAGCATGAACGTAGGCGGCTGAGAAATATGGTATGAAAACCAGGAGTGAGATGAGTTCTAGACAGTAGATATCAACTTTTCTGTCTGGCCTCCGACACATACTACATAGTTTTATGTAAACACTGAAACAGGAGGATGTTGGGGATCAAGAAGACAAAATCTTGTTACTAGCTTTGTTTCTTTGTTGTTGTTGTTGTTGTTGTTATTGAATTGGGATTAATGTCTTAAAAGAGCACAAGAGAGATTTCAATGAAATCTCTTCTCCCTTTTTGCTTCTCATCAAAAATAGCTCTGGAACTGGTTAGAGCATGGTTGGACCTCTGTTGTAAGGATGATGGTACAAGGGTGAAGGACGATGTTTCATGGACTTGTGCAGCTTCCACGCATTGAGGAAACCTTGACTTGGAAACCCTCATTTTTAACAGAGAGACCAGCTGGTCATGGTGGGCTTCTGGGATGAAACACAAAGATGGGTGCTGGATTCGTAGATCTATACCCTTTGAGCAAAGCGCACAACAATTAAAGCAGAAGAAAGCAAGCCCAATGTAGTTTTAATCATTAGTTTCAGTTCGTAGCTGGTCTTAACGCTGTGTGCAGCTTTGTGGGAGCATAAAGACGGCACTGTGATGCCGCGGCTTTTAACTAGGCCTGTTTATGTATTGTGATTGGCGAAGGTATTGACTTCATATTCTTTCATGTTCTTTATGTTCCCTTCTGTTTTGATGTTATCGTGCAGTCATCTTAGCTACCTATTAAACAAGAGTCTACTTCAATATAAAATGATCAAAGGGGTGAGGGAACACAGGGCCATAAAGAATATATGGAGAGCTCTGGGAGAATGGTAAGTTGAATTTAAAGGCTGTTTCAAGCTGCTTAATTCCTGCTTAGATTTCTGGTGCCACCAATAGGCAACAGTCCCTTTCTTTAAATCTTTTACTAAGGATTGACTGGCAGAATCACTGTTTTACACGGGGTTTAGAGAGTAAAAGGCCACCCTGAAGGTCAAGCCCTAAGAGATTTCCTCTAAGAGCTCATTGATTCTACTAGATTTTTGACTTGAAAAAAGACCACTCCTTCCTAGATCTGCAGCTTGGATACAAGTGCCTTAGTATGTGCCAGCACAGAAGGCAGGAGCAAAAGTGTAAGCGCAGGAAAAAAAAAATTAGAGAAAGATGCTGTGGGGCAGACAGACAATGATTGCAGTCTCTCGCTTGTACGACTCAAACTGGTGACATTATTAGCTGCTGGTCCATGAAAAAAAGAAGGTATTATTTTATCGGTTTCAGAAATGGATTATATTAACAGTGAAATTGGGCAGAATAAAGATTTATGGTCACATCCTCGGCTTGAGTAAACAGGCAGAGGACCTCTGCTTGTAATGGGGATAGAAGTGCTCGCTGCTGCAGCTGAGGAGCTGGGCTGTAAATGCTGTGGGTCTGGTTTTCTTCACGTATATAAATGACTGCGTGGTTGCTGTGAACACACATGCACGGAACTGTCTTTTTTTTGCACAAAAATTAAGATGAGCATGTTTTGCCTCTCTAACCTCATTACAGTATTGGCTTTGTAAGTTGCCCAGTGCTGTGGTAGTGATTAGCAAAATGAATCTGAAAGCCTACCCCATAAGCAAACTCTGTATTTGCGCTATTACCTACTCCTGTGATATTTCAATCTGATTCATTAGAAAAATTAGCATTTTTATGGACTAATTAGGGGAAAATGTTGCTTGTACTCCTTCTGATATACAGAGCTTTTCACAGCTTAGTAAAGCCAAGTAGAACTAAAACATGATTTCCGTCCTCCACCCCTCCCAAAAAAAGAAGAAAAACAAAAGGTTTACTCAAATGGACTCAAAAGATTGGGGGGATCTGAACTTAAAAAAAAAAAAAAAAAAAAAAGGAATTAAGAGAAGAGAAGATTAGATTACTATACTATTGGCAGTTTGTACGGTTTCTTGAATTCAGAATTCCAGATCTCTTTCAGCTATTTTGGTTCATCAGGCATAAAAATATTTTAAAAGCTGTCAGTCAGTCACCATATTTTTTGTGATGGTGGCAAAATGAACAGTAATGAGAGTGAATACTAATGAGTGCATTATTCAGTATCTATAAATACCAATTGATTTTCATTGTAAGTTTATATATTTCAGTCGACATACATTTTAGTTTTTCTCTTCTTTTTAAAACTGAGCTCAGGTTTTATTAGACCATAGCTGTTCATTCAAACACGTCTCAGTTTTTCTCACGTTACACTAATGAACCACTTGCTTTTGAAGTTTAATTCTAAATATGCATGTGTGTCACTTACTCCTGCTCACATTCTCCATTTGCCAGGAGGGTAAAAATGGGTGTCTGTGACTAAACATCTGAGGTCGTCTTTTTGCAAGGGAAGTATTCTTTCTTCTTAGAGAATGGAATACCATTATTTTAATCAATGCAGACATCTCCTGTTTGGATCGTTATGTTTTGATAATGATCTTCATTTACAGAGACACAGAGCAGTGAACCCCTCATTTTGGGCTTCTGTGGAGAAGGCAAAAAATCTCCATCTTGCACAGAGGGTAGAAGTTCAATTAGGCATTTTGGTGTCATGGGAGGTTGATTGTGCTTTAATTGGCTCCAGCTGACTGGCTTTTAGGCCATGGTATTCTTCACCTGCAGTTGGATGCTTCTCAAATATGTATGGAATTTTTTATTGCATTTGAAAACGAAGTCAGAATAATTATTTCCAAATGATACTTTACAAGTGAATGCCCTATGACAAATACAAGTGAAGAACAAACCATTAAATTTGTAGACTAATTTAACTTGGAAGGGACCTTTGGAGGTCATCTGGTCCAACCTCCTGCTGACAGTAGGAGCGATTTTGACATTAGATCAGATTGCTCAGGGCTTTGTCCCCTTGAAAACAGTAATTAGCCTTCTCTTCTTCAGGCTAGACAGAGTTTCACCAGCCTCTTCTCATAAGTTATGTGCTGCAGTCCCCTCATCATCTTGGTCTTCTGTGTTTAGTTTTTGCCAGTTTGTCGGTGTCTGTTCTGTAACAGAGAAACCAGAACTGGATGCTCTGTTCCAGATGCACTCTCGCAAGTAATAATTGCTTTCCTTGACCTGCTGGCTGTGCTCCTGCAAACGCAACCCAGTGTGTGGTTGGTGTTCACCACTGTCACTGCCGACTTCTGTTCGATCCCCAGGCTGTCTTCCCCAGAGCTGCTTTCTGCACCGTGGGTTTCCATTTGCAGACCTTCATGTCTGTTTTGGCTGAATGTTGCAAGCTTTCTGTCAGCCCACGTCTCCAGCCTGTTGAGATACTGCTGAATGGCAGTCCCACTCTCTAGCAGGTCAGTTGCTCCCCAGCTCTGGTGTCATCTGGAAACTTGCTGAGAATGTATTCCCTCTCATTGTCCAAGTTGTTAACGAAGGTATTAAGTGGTTAAAAAGATTGTTGTCAGGAAGACTTGTTCCATAATCATCTTTAGGATTGAGGTGAGGGTCACCAGGCAGTTGGATGTTGGTGTGTGTTGTTCCTTCTTGCCCTTCTTAAGGATTTCCATGATAATTTCCTTTTTCAGTCATCACAAAGATCCCTCAATTTCCACAATATTTCAAATATACAAAGAGGAGCTTCAGAATTATGTCAGCCTGTTTTCTGTGCATTCGTAGACCTGTGCAAGTCCAGTTTGATTAAGTGGCCCCTAATAAAGTCTTCCTTTACTTGGACGGGGCTTCCCTACTCCAGACAAAGACATTGGGAACATGGACCTGAGCAGCCTGAGAGTAGGCCTTGCCATTAAAGACTGAGTCAAAAAAGGCATTGAAGGTCTCCAAGTACCCTTTGTCAGTATTTCTGTTAATGTATTCAGGAATGACCCACGTTTTCCTTAGTCTTTTGCTACAGATGTACCTATGGGTGAACCGTTGTTATTGGCCATGCCATCCCTTGCCAGTTTCAACTCCACCTGGGCTTTGGCTTTCCTCGCCCCTGCAGTCTGGGCAAGATTTCTATAGTCCTCTTGGGCAGCCTGTCACCACTTTCACCTTCTGTTCATTTTCCTTTTGTGTTTGAGCTCAGTCAGGGATTCCACGTTCAGCCAAGTCAGCCTTCTGCCACGTCTGCTGTGCTTCCCACTCATCAGGGTGGGTTGTTCTCATGCTTTTGAGGAGGTTTCCCTTGAAGATCAAGGAACTCCCCTGTGCTTTTCTGCACCCCAGGACAGTTGTCCGTTACATTACACCTGCTAGTTCCCTGAGCAAGCCAAATTGCTCCCCCGAAGCTCAGCATAAATATTGACTTTGATGCGCTCATGAAAGTTTGGTTGCTTGTGCATCACCAGTTCCCATCAGGGTGCTTTAAGACACTCAGGATGACCAGGGCCTTTGATTATGAAGGCTGAATAAACTTTATCCACTTCCAGTTCTTGATCTGGGCAACAAACACCCACAGCAGTGCCCTCCTTGTTGGCCTCTCTGATTCTTACCCATAAGCATTAGCTTTGAATGAATCTGTCACCTGTTCTGCAGCAGAGCTCTACGCATAGAAGTCTTGAGAAATAAATCTGACTCATTAGCCTCTTCTGAGGAAAATTGTGTTTTCGAGCATGCGTTTTAACAGCTTTTCATCCTATACAGTGCCTTTTCTAGGAGAAACGTATTTTTTTCCAATAGACAAAAAAAACCCACTTGAGACTCTTTTGGACTCGAAAGATTTGGGTACTGTAATAACTTAAGCATATGCTTAATAGCATTTCTTAATGGAGAACCGCTTGGTATAAAGTCTTTATGAATATCTACAGATAGAAGGAGTTAATAGCATGCTTCAAATCTTAAGTACCAATGTAAAGCACTTATTGAATTGATGTATTTTTTCAGTTGCATTTTCTCTTTGTGCTTTCAGCAGTTCAAAAGTTGGGATACTGAAATCGCCCATCTTGACCCCAGTCGTCTTCTGTGTTAATGAAATGCCCTGTGCTGTTACTTATTAGTTAGGCCATTAGCCTGGGACTCGGAAGTGTTATTTCTGGCTCTGCAATTATCCTACTGCTGCAATTTTCCTATCTGAGTTGGGGATAACAAAGCTTTCCTTCTTTGCAGAATGCTTTGAGATTTGATGAAGAAAAGTGCTATATAAGCGTTCGATATTGTTATGTGAACAAATATCGCTTTGTTTGCATGGCTTGACCATTTTATGAGCAAGTGGGGAGTTGATGACCAGATTGAGATTAGAACTGAACAAATGAGCTATAATGAACAACTCCACTCTATTGACTTTATTTTTCCTTCTGTTTGAAAGTCATTAACTTTTATAAGTCAATCTCCAGAGAAATTTCTAGTCTGTAAATCATTTGCCAGTTGGGTTTAGGAATCTTTTAAGTTGTCTTGTTTTGTGGTTTCACTTATCATTTTAAATGCCAGATAAATTACTGATTAGTTTGTATGAACACTAGCAATCTGAACACAGAATTGCGTTTTATAAGGTTAAGTTTCCAGTTTCAGTGCTGGACATTTTTCAAGTGCATTTAAAAGGCATTTCCAGGGAAAAAAAAAAATCCCCTGAAAATTAGGGATTAACAGTGAACAATCTTTATAACAAGGAAAAAAGTATTCCTTCATTAAAACTGTACTCTAAATCTGTTGCGAACAGGGCAGCAGCAAAATTCATCATTTAAAAAATAGTTTCAGAAAACTTTCTATGTTATTTGCACTTTGTCTCATGGGTTAGGTCCTTCTGATCTCTCCGAGTTCATGTATCATGGCAGCTTGCATATGATTGACTTCTGTGTTGTAGAGTGGAAAAAAGCATACTCGGTTAAATTTGTATACTGCCTGCTTAAAATTTTTAACCAGGAAACTTTAGGAAAATAGTTTGCTAGGTGGTATAAATAAAAATAGCTTCAACAAAACTACGCTGATGTATCACAGTTGAAGATTTGCTCTGAATTCTCTGAGAATGATTGATTGTGTGTTTTGGCACATGGGTGTGAATATTTGAAATCTACTTTGTATCTGGAAAACACAGAAATATTTTTTCTGGCTGTATTCTTTCCTGAAACCCCACTTTTGTGGTAGGAATGAATGGGTCTCATAAAAAATGGTGGATATTCTTTAACTGGCATGTAGATGTTGATGATGCTGCCTCACCAGTTCAGGAGAAATCCTTTCCTCAGCCCACGTGCCGTTCAGTTTGCACATACTCCGTGTAGAAGAGCATGAGGAAAGGTTGTAACACAGAGTTGTGTTGTGCATTAGAAGGTTATTAAAATCAAGTGAAAGTGCGCTCTATACCTTGGGGACTTTAAATGTAAAATCATTCTAACTAATAAGCAGGTACTAAGTGTGCCAAATTTTACCCCAAGGTATGCGCGGGCTCCTGTGGTGGTGTCGGTTTTGCTCACTAACTTTTATGGACTACCAGGATTTATTGACCCAAGAGGGAAATATTGACAGAGGGGATTCTTACCAGTCACAGTTTTCCTAGAGGGACAATAACACCTGGTGCTCACTGTAAATTTAAACTCAATGTGTGCATGTGTGTCGTGGCACGGGGTTTAACCGCTGAACACTTACCTACCGTGCTCGCGTGGCAGTGCTGTACATGAGACCCGAGTGCTTCTGCACAGACCCTGACATTTTCTTTAGGGAAAAATATCTGTGATTTGCCTTGCTAGTGACAAGCCTCGGAGAGAGAGAGCGTGTGCATGTGTATGCATTAGCCTTGGTATGTATGTTAAAACCAAGGTGATTTTCTTCTGGTAACCATTATAACAGCTTTTAGAGCCATACATCCATACTGCTAAGTTCACTACAGACCTGAATTATGTACCATCAAAGCACTGTAACATTTCTTAGGGCTGAGTAATCGTGGACCGGAATCTGGCCCAATATGCTTGATTTACAAAAACTTGTTCGTGGCTGCCTTCTTTTATTGGTACAGTAAATAACAGAAATTGTTGGCTAACATCATGTGATGGTCTTAGATAGCTATGGTTAGTAATTCAGGGCTCTCTTCATATCCTGGTAGTTCTTTCAGTAATAAATAAACATATATTTGAGCAACTTGCAACTTTGTGCTTGCAGTAATTATGAGCCCCTTCATTCTAAATGTGAGACTGACCTGAAACACAATGTTAATTTTTTTCCTGGTGGGAAAACTGAAATATTGGCGAAGCATGTCTACTAAAATGGACGTCTTAATTTTATTCCGGTAAAATTAGTGCTTTTCTACTGTTGCTAAAAAGAAAATAATCGTATTATTTAAGAAGTAGGAAGACTGTTGTACTGGCCTTTCTCAGTAACACCACAGCTTTGTTGGGTTGTATTCATTATGCACGTGGGTAAAATTACATCTAAAAATGTTTGTTTCTGTAATAATTAAGGGCTCCTTTTCTCTCTTGCTCTCTCTTTCTCAACTCATATTAATTTTACGTACTTGGTATTAGTCTGAAGATGTCATTGCAAATGCTCCCTGTAGCACATTTGGCCTTATGTGGGATCCATAAGCTGTAAGGATGGCAACCTTTAGCTGTTACTGCAGTTAAACCATTCCATCCTGTGCTATTTTCCAAGCTGGTTAAGGCATCTTTTTATTCTTTGATGAAACTTCCTCCTCAAAAAACCTTCTGCTGTTAATATGCACAAGTGAAGCTTATTCCACATTTGGGGTGGTACTGGAGCTGATGGGAATGTTGCCCCAGCCTGGGATGCTGGGATTTGGGTCCTTTCAGCCCTTTGCCACCCAGATGTCACACAATATGTCCTGCAGTGGGATAAGCCTTCATGGCATGTGTGCAGTGAGGCAGAGTCAGGCCTCATCAGGTTTGATGTGCAGAGCCCATCACTGCTGAAGAGCAGCCAAAGCAGCATCAGAGCTTCATCCTGACCAGTACTCCCCATTTGATACCATTCTGCTCTGTGAAGTCCTTTGGGCCAAACCCAGGAATTATTTTTCTCGGCGTTGTGGGGATCTGCAGCAGGCACAATTCAAGTAACGATTTGTCTAAGACAAGAGGAAATGGCCTCAAGTTGCGCCAGGGAAGGTTTAGATGGGATATTAGGAAAAATTTCTTCACAGAAAGGGTTGTCAAACATTGGAACAGGCTACCCAGGGAAGTGGTGAAATTGTCATCCCTGGAAGTATGTATTTAGAAGACTGGTAGACATAGTGGTGGTTTTGGCAGTGTTAGCTTTAACAGTTGGACTCTGATCTTAAAGATCCTTCCAACCTAGATGATTCTATGATTCTAACATTAAAATATTTAGTTCCTTGTTTTCAGAACGTTATTCAAGCCTGACTCAGAGGCTCATACTTCATCAATTCATGTATCTTTCAGAGAGAAATGGATGGATGAAATGTGAAGGTCACATTGCAGCAGGGACCACTTATCCCTGCTCCAGTCTGTTCCTCCTCCGCAGTCAGGAGATGGAGGGACTCAGGAAGGCTCGTGCCATCTGTGGCGTGGCCAGAGGCTGTGGGTGATGCCAGTCCTAATCCTGGCTGCAGCATTTGCTCCTGGTCCTGCTCAGAGACCGAACAGCCCCCAGGTAGCTCAACACAGGGATCAGAGATGTCTTAAAGCCATCCTTGTGCCCTGCTACATCTCTCCTTCTCTGCACCACGCGCAACTGGGCTGAAATACAGTGTCAAATTCAGTGAATGACCAGCTGAGTGAATTAAAGTGTGAACTGCATTCCCTCGCTTAGAAATCTGTCATCTCCCTCTAACCTTTTGGAAAATTGAAAGACCAAAGTGACTGTACTTGCAGAACATCATAACAATAAAATGCCTTTGTGAAGCAGAAGCAGCACCGGGAATCCAGACATGCAGACACTTTCTGTACCCACAGAGGAAAAATACTGTCTTTTTATTTCTCATCTTTAAAAATCCCAACAGATTTACAAAACTAGGGCACCTAACTACTTTGATTCAAGCCACAAGGTCTCTAGGACAGTCATAAATCCCAATTCGTAAGGCTGCAGATTTCTCCCTTGTAGTACACAAGGCATGAATAACCAAACAGCAGGTTACGTTTTCAACATAGACTGGGAGACAGGTTTTCTCATTAAGACATAATACATTGTTTCTGTGGTTCTTTTCCAGTGTAGCACTGGAAGCAATCTTTCTAGACCATTTTGCAGGTGCACATTTTCTGCAGCCTAGAAATGGCCATGTGGCTACAGCAGTAATAACAGTGCAGAGCTCAGAGTGCCACACATCATCTTAGCCCTCTCTGAAATAAGCCTCACGGTTGATTTTTAAACTTAAGTTGCTTGATTCAGACAGAGCCGTTTACCTGAGAAAGGGAAGTAAGAGCTGTCTGTGCCTGTTGCGTAGGTGTTACACAGGAGGAACGATGGTGCTTTCCTAATGACAGCATCACCCCAGATGGGAGCACCTGGGACATACACCACCCAGTCCTAATTCCTTCCAACTGCTATAAATTGGCTGGCTCTAAATCAAAACACCCAGTGATACAGACTAAGTTACTGCTGCTGTATCTTGTGGGGCTTTTTCCAAGTTTTCACGTACTTTTCTCTGGAACCTTTTTTGATATAAATCCTTTCCTTCAGTCTGTGAGCTCTATTTACCCTTCCTCCGTCCCTGCAGTACAATGATAACTTCAGTCCTACAGACCTTCTCTCCAAGAAATTCTATTAAGATTTTCTTTCAGCAAAAGTGAGTAGCCCTTCAGAAATCCTTTATCAGGTCTGTTCTTTCCGGTTGTGGTTTGCCTCTGCTGCCTTTTTTTTTTTCTTTTTTCCGTGGATAGCTGTAATTTAAAGCTTACTAGATCGATAAGTCCAAGATGCACAACATAAATGAGAGAAGCAGACAAACAGCTGGTAAAGATAGGAGACAGCTGACTAAAAAGAATTCAGCTATAAAGCACTTGAGTTACTATTCTCTGCTGTGATTTTTGAGTTAGATTAAAAAGTATGGGGAAGGGAACATACAAATCGTAATTCCCTCCTCCATCAGAATCTCTCGTTAAAATAATGTTTAATTTCATCTTTTTTCACGTCTCTAAATAAAAAGTGGGTTTTTTTATTTGGAGTAAATGTTTTAATCAATTGCAAGTGAATTGGCTTAATATAGAGACAGCTCGGGGAAATGTAAGGCCAGAAAGTTGACCTGATGTAAGAGCAGCATCTCTGGCCTTGAACTCCTTAAACCCAGTCCTGTGATAAACTGAAATCCTGAAAATAGCCTCTGTTTTACACTGTTTCATGGCATAGGGATTTTTTTTTTTACTCTGCTTTACAAGCTCTGGTGAATGTGCGTGGGACTGGGTTTGGGTTTGCTGTGCTTTCCAGCCGAGACACGTCTCGTAATCCTTGGACCAGGCTGCCACAGCTTTGTTGGGTTATGCCCAGCTGGCACTAGCTGGAGACCAGGCAATTTGCATTTGGCATTACAAATTGCAGTTACGTTACTTTGTGAAGGTAAAGACGCTATAAAAAGGCTGAGTGTAGTGCCAGCAGGAGAGTAAACATTTCTAAGCTAAAGCCTGAATAGAAGTCAAGAAGGATTAAGGTGCAGCTGAAAGTAGAATTGAGGTTCCTAAATCACTGCAGAGCTTTAGAAAATGTTTTCCGTTCACATCAGAAACAATGATTTATTGACAAAGGGGTTGAACTTCAAAATATATGTGCTCGTGAATTGTGTTTCAGTGAAACTGCATGCTGCTTCTGACTGGGAGGTTTGTATAAATGTTCTTTGTGTGGCCATAACCACAGAAACTGTGTGAAAGACTAGGGATGTGTATAGCAATAAGCATATGGACATCTATGTATGCTGGATTCGGCTATCTATACATCAAAATAGCAAAGAGACATTACAAAATGAATTTGAAAAGCTCCAGGAAAGGAGGTGCATGTGGATGCGTGCACTTTGGAAGAAGGATTGGGTCTGTCCGTGGGGAAATAAGTCTGTCTGCAACTGGTGAAATGAGACCAGATAAAGAGATTATCAAATAGTGACAAGAAAGAAAATAGGTTAGCTGAATTTCTCTTTATCACTTCTTTTCCCTTAAGACATCTCACTGAATATCTTGTCATTCGTATGGAGAGTCTGGAAAGAAAACCACTTTTAAAGGTGACCCACAAAGGAGAAAAAAAAAAAAAAAAAAAAGAAGAAGAAAAAATGGTGATTGTGTGCTGCTTTTCCTCCTTGGTGGCATAGGAATATGGTCTGGGATTTACCTCTATGTGTACTGTCTTTTGGGAGACCAAGAAAAGTGGTCTTAAGTCTCCAAAGGCTTTACTGCTCCCCGCACGTAGCGGAGCATCCTCTGGAAACAGAGCAGGATGCTGAAGAGAGACTGAAGCCCCAGGTGCCACCACGGCTCAGCCAGGAGGGACCATCGCAGTGCTGGTTCAACAGCAGAGCTGTATCACGTTCACGTATATGAGAGATGGATATGTCTTTGTCAACATGTTTGAAATGGGGGGAACAAGATTGGGGAAAAAAAATAATTAAGGAATTTGTTTCCTCTTGAATACTTTTCTTGCATGGGCCTTTTTTTATTTCTTTTATTTTAAATGAAAGTAAGTATTGAAAATAATTTTGAAATCTGTTTCACATTAGTGGACTATAGGAGGGCAATAAAGTAAGTGATGATTGATAAGATTAATTGCTTCTGGTTTTGTGTTATCTAGTGATGCCATTGAAAGCTGAATCTCATCTGTTTGGTACTATATAATCACTTAACGGGCTTTAGAAAGCTTGCAATCTAGGTAGGCAAGAAAGGCAAAGAAAGAGAGGGGAAACAGAGGTGCAGAGAAATTACTCGTTCCAAGGTCACAAATCAGATTTAGAAAAAGAATCAGATCTTCTCACTTCAGTCCATTTTTCTATTCCGTGGGATACATTGCTTCTGTTATTCAAATATGGAAAAAAAAACCCCACCTGTCCTTTTCCAGTCAAACAGAGGGCAAAGAGAATGAGATCAGACGTGAACTCAGTGATATGGGGAGGTGGGGGAGAAGAAAACAAAGGAATTGTACTGATAAAGATGCTATTTTTAGAGAAATTCGACATAAGACATACCATTACTCAAATCACAAATTTGCCTTTCTCTCTAGATGCAGTAAACTGGGGAGAGCGATCCAGATGTAAAACTGCAAATTGACCATGCATTGATGAAGAAGCAGCTGCATGTACTGGTTAGAAATGATTAATTTAATTTTTTTAATTAAGCATTTGTGGTTTGGTGTAAATTTTATTTACCTTTGTTTCTGAATCATAACATTTTTCTATAAAAGCATAAACATATGTGTGTATATTTATTTGTGCATGTATGTATGTTCTGGAATAATTCCATGTGATTTTAATTATTTGAAGTATGTGAGCATGCTTTCAAGTCTGAAAGCTCTCTAATGTCAGATGGGACTTGTTTGTCTTCTCTTTTTACAAGTTCAGCAAACAGTAATTTGTCATTATGTGTAGCTGAGCCCTGCACTAGGCTTTATCCTGGTGTAGCATCTTATTGGTAAGGAGCTTGTGATTTTACATTTTAAAAACCCCTGAAATCTGTTTGGTCCCTTCAACCTGTGGGAAAAGGTGCTGTAATTATTCTATTCTGATTATTATTTCAAAGGAAGTCTTCCATTCCGCTTTCCAGCAGCTGGTGGTGTTGGCCATCAGGGCAGTGAGTTGCCTGAAAGAGTGGTGGATGGACCTTGCCTTTCTTTAAAGTACCTCTGGGGCATGTCGAAGAGAAATAGCGGAAGAGCAGGGCTGTAGCGCTGGCATTGCCAACAGCTGTTCTTCAGTGAAAAATGGTCTTGGAGCATGGAGTTATTTATGTCTTGGGTTTCTCTTGGATAGCTTGTTACCAGGGGATTTTAGTGCCTGTGGACCCTTCCTGTAGCGAGATGTGCTTGGAGGAAATAATCACACTGCCAAGGGATTTCTATCTTTTTTTTTTTTTTTTTTTTTTTAAATCGTCTTAATCAAGAAAAAAACCAAACCAACTGTATTTTTTTCTATTTCTTGTTTGTGGCTGATGAAAAGGGAGTCTGTGCTACCAATAGGTGGAGTTTAAATATGCATTTTCCATTAACTTTTATTAGTAGGAGCTCTAAAGCTTTGTGTATAATAGGAATTATTTACACCGTAACTTTCTTTTGAGACACTGTTTATTGGGATTTTCTGTACTGGGATTTTCTGCTCACTGGCCTTGACTATTGCAGAGAGTAGGGCTGAGAACATCATTCTTATATATCTGCAGCTGAATTTCATTTTGTGTATTTTTGTGGTCTGTAAAATTCACAATGACAAAATTATTGATCTGTCCGAATATTTTTTTAACATACTTTTTTTTTTGTAAAATATTTTTATTCTTTTATTATACCCAGCGATAAATATATTTTTCCTTACAGCTAGTGATTGTTTCAAGTAGAAAATAATTTCCTAGTTTCTGATGAACCCTAACTAATCAGGCAGTGGGATTCAGATTGTGTGTGTATCTAGATCTCTGTAAAATCTGGTTATATTTTGATGCATCTCTCTTTAAAACCAGTTCTGAACTGAAAAGCTCGCTTTCTTGTCAGTTTGTAGGTTGGCTTATAAACTTTCCCTCTTTCAAGACCAGCCATCTGGAAAGGTCACCATGTGAAAGTTGGCTATTTTTTAGGTATGCAGGAGCAATGAGAATAAAGATTTACTCCGCTTTTCTTGTGCGACATTGTCTTGTTTCTTCTTAACACAGTCCCAAAAAATGCAGAAACTTTTTTCTTTTTTTTTTTTTCTGATTGTTTTCTTTTTTTTGTTTGTTTTTTTTTGCCTTTTGGTCTGTCATTTTTTCTTTTTTTGCCTGCCTGTGTGTCTTTTTTTGTTTTACCCTCCCTCCAGAAACCTTCTCCTGTATTCTCTGTGAGAGTATCCCATGGGCTGAGCTAATCCATTTCAAGGGAGAAATACTGGAAATGCAGGCTTAAAAGTCTGAGTGTAGACTTGAGCAGATTTCTATATAGAATCATAGAATAATTTAGGTTAGAAAAAGACCCTTAAGATCATCAAGTCCAACGATTAACCTAACACTGCCAAGTCCACCACTAAACCATGTCCCCCAGCACCACGTCTACATGTCTCCTCATGACCTCTTTGCCCTGCGTGACCAGAGATTGAACCCGAGGCCATTCAGATGGGGCTTCAGACTTAATATATGCTCCGATGTCTCCCTCATGAGTAACTGCCTTTACTCAGGATCTTTTTTATTTCAATGTATTTATCCTCTTTGTTCAAGAGGGGAATTGTAATTAAGATTTCATTGTGTTTAACTGTGTGATAAAGTTCCTGTATTTAGTGTTCGTGAGTCTATTACCTTTTAAAAGATTTTTGGCAATGTGAAAGTTAGTACCCATTTGTTTTCATTTAAAATTCAGGACATGATATGTGAAGCTGTATTTATAAGGAGGATACACCATCATGTCATTTTCTACTTGCTTAAAAGCCAAATAACTGGTTAAGAAAGCTCCCATCCTGAGGAGAAGAAAGGGCTCATTAAAAACATTAGCTGATATAGAACAAATTGAGCTTCAGTGCCCCGCATAAAGATTATAATAACTGTAATAATAAATGAATTAATAATGCATTAAAGGAGAATTCCTCCAGTCAGATTGTCACATGCTTATCCTTGAAAATTGACTTCAGTGAGGTGTGTCACATGAGCTAATGACCTTAACTGATGGATTCGGGATTTTTCCACACTCCAAAATCCATTTAAATCTATATTTCTGTACTTTTGAGTTAGTCAAATGGACAGATGTGGCGTAAGTAGGACCGTTTGGTGTTGCCAGCCAGGAGGTAGCTCTTTGCTGAAACAAAGCGATGATCTCTGGCTTTAACCTCAGATAATCAGAGTTGGTTAAATCCTGACCGCTTGCAAGGGAAAATCAGGTTGATGATGTGGTGCTGCACAGCGACACCAGAAGCACGTGCATCTTGGGCTGATGGGCGTTCAAAAATTTATAGAGCCTCCATCATGTGAAGAGCTTCCATAAAGCTGAAGGTTTTGGGTGAAGCTCACCTTTGTATGTATCACCAGCAAATTCTTTCTGCCGAAACTGCAGATTAACTGTTGTCAAACCGCTGCTGTGTGGAATGATGGGGCTGTTCCCGCGCTTTGCAGGAAGTAACGTGGTCTGAGTGCAGGTTGGGCTGGCATCTTCCCATTTCCTCTTGCCAGGGCTGAACTGGGAGAAGTGGGCATGAGAAGTGCCTATTTAGGTACTAAATGGGGAAATAACTTGAAATAGCATTGTGTCTGAAAATCTCACTTGAGTTACAGGTTATAACTATCACAAGGTTATCAGGATTTAGGAATAAATGGTCAAGTTCAGCGCTGAAAACCAGGCGTCAACAGGGTTTTAGTAGTGGAAGTGGTGGTGTTGAGCCATATCTCTAGACACAGCAGAAGAGTGAGAGATTGGGGATTTCGAATGTCTTTCCTGGGTAAGTCTAGGTTTATTATGGTTATTAGACACCTGGGCTACATTGGGGAGAAATTACTTTATGGGAATTGATTATCTAGACATCATAAGCCCATGCTGGTAGTAAACAGCATTTTTAGGCACTTAGTTACCTTTAAAATGAATCCACTAGTCACTTTGAAAACGAAAAGGCCTCTCCTAAACTTAGGTGCTGCTGAAGATGGAGTTTGCGTGAATCGTGAGGTGGTTAATTTTTAGAATCTTAAAATAATTGAGGCTGGAAGGGACATGGGGAGGTTGTCTGGGTGCTTCAATTCAAAAAGGAGTCTATGGGTTCCACGTAGAGATTATGGGGAACACTTGTCCTTTATGTCACACTGATGCTTCTGTATGACCTCGTTTATACCTGGAAATAGGTATTTGTAAGTGTTTGTTTGCATGTGCAAACACTAAGCTTTGCCTACAAAAGATAGGAAAGCAAAATTCCTTCTGGGATGCTTTTCTGGAGCATCATTGAAAATTCATCTTTTTAAAGAAAAAAATAAAATAAAAGTCTCGTTCAGCATAAAGAGGCAAAAAAAGGACAACATCAATGGGTTTCTTATCAGTGCTTTGCATCATGTTAATCGTATAGCCAACAATAAATTATGTAGGCGTTATACTGGAACAAAGGAAATTATACTAAGGGTTTTATTCCAGAAGCCTTTGAGTTTGCTTGTCAACTCACACAATATGTGGTTTGCATTATTTTTTGGCTAACGTGGGGCTAGCTGAACAGTTGCTCTAGTTTGCATGGAGATTCTTCTCTTTCCCTGATGTGTTGCTTGACTTTGGTGTGTTATTGGATGCGCACCAGGAAAAAATAGTAGGATATCAAATAAGGGTAGTGCATTAATGTACCGAACTGTTACGGCTCAAACAGCCAACTGGAGCGTTGTCTGTGCATCATGTGAAGTGGTCACTCAGGGAGCTGAAAGCCCAATTCTGGTTTTCAACCCTCCAAGCAATAAAAGACACAGCAGCACTGAGGATGTTGAATTTTGGAACAGAACAAACAGGTACCTGCCAGGAAGCTGCTAAAATAGCGATAGCCTGGGGCTGGCAGAGTGTAATGAGGGAAACACAACTCTACCTGCCGGATCGGATCTGTTCCTCCATACTCTCTCTGATTTCTGTATTGACTGCTGTCAGAGGCAGGAGAAAAGGCTAAATGCTAAGGCTATTCTTAAATTTTTAGTAACGAGACTAGGTTCATTAGTGCTCTTGTCAAATGGCTTTCAGTTACCATCAGTCTGACTTGTATTTGAATTGATGACCTTGAGATGAAAGGCTTTTTATTCTATTACCCATCTCCTGAGCCATCAAGTCTTTAATATGCCGTGTAAAATCAGTTTTCAGATGGTATTTCTTTTATATAACATTGTCATTTATTATTAACAATGTCTGATTTTGAGTGCTACTAGCTATAATTGTGCATAATACTACTTTTGTTATTCCTATTATTTCAAATATATCTGTTATATTACTAGGTACTTGTAGACAGAGAGAAAATAGATTGGTAATAGGCTGTAATTCAGCTTTATATAAATGACTTAATAAAATCACATAAAAATAGAAAGTTAAAATAGATTAAGCGTCAGCAAAGCTTGTGTATTACTTCAGTAAACTGAAATATAAAATCCTGGTTTGATGCTGAAATAAGCTTTCCTGCAAAGTATTGTGTGGGACTACCAAATGTATAGTAAATTAAGAAAAATGAATGAAAATATGTAATACAAACCATCCCAATGAAGGAGGTGTATTACGTGCTGCCCTTTCCCTCCTGGATGGCTTTTTCCTAAAGGTAGCATAGAGTAGACCATGTTAAGAAACCAATGTGTACAGGAGTGGTAAACAGAGGTGTAACAAGGTAGCTTTTTCTATTTTGGTTTTATTTGATTGTGTTTCTTGGGAGAAGACAAAACTGGCAGCACTGGGATAAAGTGCTGCCTTTGTGGACGGATTCTTTGCAAACTCTCAGGTATGGGTAGCTAATTGTGTATATTTGGTCTGACATGCAAGTATGCAATATGAATTTAAAAAGAAAGATAATATGAAGGTGATGCTGTACTGAGCAGCTTTTACTCTTATTTTGTTCCAGAGGAGATAACGTTTCTGTAAGACGTTATTTCTTGGGTTTTGACACTAGAAATGTCAGAATGCAAACCTGACACAAGATCTTAAGGGGTCGTCTAGTTCAGCCACCAGACCACACTGCCTCACCTGCCTCCAGGAGAGCTGTGTGCACCAAGGTCTTTTTAGAAGCTTCCAGTGATGGGTCCCAACAGCCTTCTTGGAGATAATGTATTAAAATGATTAACTATCTGTTTAGCTCAGAAAGCTTTTCATAGTATCTCTCCTTGATTTTCCTCTCTGTGAATTAAGCCAATCACTACTCATGCAGTACAACTCATTGTATTTTTCTTAATTAAAACCTGTTCTGTATTAGAATATTGCTGCTATGTCTACTTTTTGGTCCTCTCTCTTTATAGAGTGAACAAATATCCTTCTTTCTAGGTCATGTTTTCTAAATCTCATATGAATAATTACCTCCCATGTCCTGTGGTTAACATCTGTTAATATTTCCCCAAACACCACTTGTCTCACTGGCAGCAGACTTGTGTTGCTGACTCATGTTCAGGTTTTATCCTTTCTAACCCCTCTGTTCTCTCTGTATTGAAATATCTATTCTACCCGATAAAGCATGTTTTAAAGTTTGCACTTGATTATTTCTAAAAAACATAGGACTTTACATATCCTTTTATTAAATTACCTTCATGATTTTGGATGGTGGTTTTTTTCCCCAACACATTGGGATGATTTGGTAGGTTAGTGCTGTCCTCCAGAGCGCTGGCAGATCCTCCACTCTTTCATGTGACATAAGTCGCTCATGAAAATATGGGACCAAGTGCAAACACCTATGGAGATGCACTGGTGCGTTCCCTCAATTTGGAAGTGGATAGCTGAAAACTGTTCTTTGGCTGTGTTTATTGTTAGTCTAAAATAAGAAGCCGGTAAATCTACCTTACTGTGATGGAGGAATACATTTGTCTCTTCAGAATGTATCGTATCTAATTCCTTCTTATGAAAGGGTAATTATCCTGATTTAAAAAAAAAAAAAAAGATGACTGGGTTGCCATGATTAGATTTTCACAAATACGTTTTGGTGTTTTTTTCTCACTTTGTATTCCTCTGGATGCTTATAACTCTGGGTGTTTAATCATTTCTTCCTGGGTCTTTCAGGTACTGAAATAGACTGTGCAGTCTTCCTTTTTCCCATTTCTAAAAATAGCTGCAGTGTTTGGCCATCTCTTACCCTCTGGGACCTCAGCCATTTGCTGGGAATACTAAAAAGTAATTACTAATAGTTTAAAGGGGACTTCAGCTGATGCCTAAAGTATTTCAAAATAAATTTAATCCATAATGACTTATTCAGCTGAATATCTTACCCTCGCTGTCTTTAACTCTCTGCTCAGCTTGTGTCCCAAGCTCCTAGTTAAAATTAATTATATTGAGAGTCTGGTCATTGCAAAATATCTTTTTCCAAAGTCATAAGGAAAAAAGGCATTGAATATGCCTACCTTTTATATGTGGAGCATGATTTGGTGTTCTTTCCCTATTAGGTAATAGACTAATGTTTCCCTTTACCTTTTAAATCCCTTTTTTGCAGGCAAGGTAGGAAGAGGGGATCTTGTCATCAAAAGTAAAAGGTTCTTTAGTAAATTACCATCTTTATTTTTTTGATTAATTACAGTTAATTCAACTACTGAAGGGTTAGAAAAACTCATTAAGGTTTATATGAAGTATTTCTTATTGCTTAATTAGTCTTCATTAGTTGAACCGGAAGACTTGAAGATCTATGGTTTTGTATTAGTCACCAATAACGCGTTAACCATATGGCATTAATATTGTTTCTATAAGGGAACTGTAGTTGTGGTTGTGTTCTCCTGTTGTGTTTCCTTCATGGCAGTGTTTTCGGCACTTTTTTCCAGTCCTGGTGTTTGATCGTTTTCCTGGCAGGAGCACTGCAGGATGCTCCAGCAGCCTTGCTTAGGTGATGGTTAGTCCCTCTGAGGTGGTGCATCTCAAGTCCAATGGCAGCAGGACTGAGAGGGACGAGGGGGAGTTATTCTTTTGGCAGCCTGAGCGTCCAACATCTGGGAGTTTGAGGGTTAAGCCGTGAAATGTCTCCTAAATTGGGTTTTTTAGAGGCTTATAACTTCATAACACTGCGATGGTTTTTCATAAGGATGGCAAAGGAGATGTCCTTGAGGCAGGTGGCATCCTGTGCCAAATTTGGAGGGGAAGGGAGACAGCACCCTTCCCGGAAAAGGGCTTCAGGATTTGTAATATGTGCACAAGAAACCAGTGAATTTTTTTTTTTTATTTTTTTGTGTGTGTGTGTATGGTTGGACTCGATCTCAAAGGTTCCTTCCAACCATGAAGAGTCTGTGATTCTGTGCATTTTTGCTAGTCTTCACCGTGGGAAATGCAGAACCACTTTGCTTGAAATAAGTTGAAAGAATCTGCCCTGAAGAACAAAATTTTGAGAGACTGTTCACCCTTTTTTAAAAAAAAATATTAAAAAAATATTAGAGAACTGTGGAGGATGAGGAGGAGCGAGTCCTCAGATATAGAAAAGTCAAACATAAAGGCCAGTTCCCATTGTGGATAGGGAGAAAGGCCAAAGCTCTGGCACAAATGAGTGAGGATGGACATTGGAGAGACACTCCCCAGTGACTGAGGCAGCCGGGGCGGCCGCTGAGGCTCCAGCTGCTGGGAAGGAGCAGTTCCTCAGGAGATGTGTCCAGGAACGACTGAGCTGCCAACAGACTAGATGATTTCTTGAGGTCCTTTCCAACACTCTGGTTTGATGAGATAATAAAAATCAGATTTGGGCCAACTTTTGAAAGCAAAAATCGTTACCAAAACAAGCTCTTAAAATGCATGGTTTGTTTTGTGAGGATTTTTTTTTATGTGTGAGAAAAAATGTGTACAATCTTGAGGCTTTAACCACAACAATGTATCTAAATATGGATGCAATAAATTAATGCATTGGTTGCAATATTAGTTATAGGTTTGGAGAGTGTTTAGTATAGTGCTGTCTTCTGATGTCCACTATAACACAAGTATAGAATATTATTCTACAGTAGAGAGTATTATAATAATAAATATATGGTAAATATAATAAATGTATTAAAAAGATGTGATAAAATATGCATTATAAGATTATCTTGAAAACCTATGGCCTATTTTTTGTTATGATTCAGTAGGCTTTTTTCTCTTCCCAAGTCCTGCCTCCGTAGAATTGAACATTAATGTATTTCATTCTGCTATGAAGAGTACTCACCTTTCCTGCAACGCTACTTTCCAGTTAGATATTTCTGATAAATTTGATAAAAGTCTGCCTACAGTTCTGCACTTTGGAATAAAGGAAATTATTTAAAAAAAAAAACAAAACACAACACAGTACCCTTCTTGAAATGAAAAGATAAATTAATTTTCTCACTGTGACTGAGCTATTGAATTCCTTTTCTAAATTCATTCTTTAACGCTATAGCATAAGTAAATGCTAGAGAATGGAAAACGATTAAAAATGTAAGAATTAATACCAAAAAGTAGATAAGCAAATGTTATGTGTACAGGTTTGCATCCTGTGGCATAAAGAGGATTAAAGAATTAATTTACCACTGGAATTTATTTTGGAAACGTCCTGAGGCCAGTTCACATAAATAACACTCCTAAGGTGCAAAGACCCTGATGAAGTCAATGAGGCAAACCCAAAAGAGTCAATTGAAGAAGAATAGGAAAAAGTATCGAAAAAAAATCTATATTAATTTTTATTCTTATCAGGTAAAATACTAAGTTAATAAAAACTGAAGATGATCAGAGTAGAAATTGGAATTACAATTTTCTCTGGATGTAGCTTGTGGTAAGTGGGAAGACTTTGAAAAGAAAAATGATTGCATAAAGAGATATGATTTGTGAACCAAATTATTAATATTACCAATTTTTTATCTTTAGGCAACAGTAACTCGGTCTTTAAGTGATGAGGAATTGCTTTATTTTCTGTCAGTCTGAAAACTGATTCTGACACCCTGATCCATCCTTGATTGGATTAACTGAACTGACATTTTTCCAGAAAAGAACAAACAAAACACACGGCATCCATCCGGTGATGAGCCGACAGAGGCGGCGTTCGCAAATTCCCTCCTCGTCAGCCCGAGCCGTGGCGATGTGCCAGCTCTTATTAGTATCAGCCCTCCTCTTCCCAGATCACATATGTTTCGCAAAGTGCTGGTGTCTCCCATGTGTGACAAGCGCTAAGGGTAGTAGCGGGGAAACGTTTGCAGAAGTTCATGTTTGTCTGGAAGGGCTGCTGCTGCCTCCTCTGCCATTTCATCCTGCGTATGGATGCATGGTGTGTGCCTGTGTGGATTCCTCTTTTCCAGGCCCACCCGCATATGCTGAGTAGACTTAAAAAATTATACCTTGGCCAACCAAGTCAACCATGTGTTAGAAAGTTAAGCCTTGAGAGCTCTGATTTCCAAAAGCTGAGGTGTCGTTACGGAATGACTTGCATGCCTGAATCTGGCTTGTCAGAGATGTGACAAATTACTTGGGGATTTTCTTTAAATGCTGCTATGCTATTGACATATTTCCTCAAAACCTGTCCTGTCATGCTAGATCATAAAAATTGTTGCAGTAAAAGTTGTTTGTGTGTAGCTATAAGATAGATTGTTGTGCAATTGTACTGACAGCCCATGTTTAGTAATCTGTTTATTTGGCTGTGCCATCTTCCTTGGCTGCGTAGAAGAAGGATTACCAAGTGGGCAGATATCTCTTGGAGACATCTCGCTTTGCATATTTCCTCCCTACTGCCTTTGAAAAAAGTCATTTGCTTCTAAACACTTCCCTGCCAAGCTTAGCATTTTATATCCTGCCAAAACAAAATTGCTGATCGTGTCTGAATATGGCAAAAGAGGAAAAAGAGTTATTGCTAAGTGGCCTAATGCACCCTTTTCCCTTTAGTGTAGTTGCTGTTTTGTCCTTGCAAAGGACTTACCTTGTCCTGGTAAGTACAGTAGACCAGCTATGCAGCGCCTGAAATAATTTGGATGGAATTTATTATCATTAGCATGCAGAAAAGGCAAAGCCAGTTGCTGCATGAGTTCATTACAAGGGAATTATTTCCTTATATACACTCTAGTAAGAGTCAGCCCTAAGTGATGTTGCCTCATTAAATTCAAGAACTTGGGTACTGTTATCGCTCTTCCAGATTTAATAGGCATGCTTTTTCCAAAGGGTTGCTTTTCTATAATCTGCTGCATAGCAGGCAGGCACCTGACAGATGCTCAGTAGATTTCTGCATCTGATGAGGGTTGGAGCTTTGATAAGTGTAGAAGAAGGGCTGTCGGAAAGGCCTGAGGTGTGAGGGCACCGAGATGCTGCCATGGCAGATTTTGCGTGTACTGGGAGCTTGGGAGAGGCTGCTGTGAAATCAACATTTTTTTGGTGAGCCGGTTACCCGACAGCTTACGTTGGCTGGAGGTCACCGTGTGGTTTCTGTCGTCGTACGAGAAGTTCTGCCTCGGAGCGAGGGGTGAGGAGGACACCCACTAATAAGGGACTCAGCGTTATATCCTCAGTGTGCCACGCTGGGAGACAAAGGGAACACTGTCTGTGCTCGTAATCCCTCATTTGAAACTTAATGAACAAATGGCAGGCTACAGATGCGATGGCTATGAAACCTCTTATATTGGGCAAGAAGTGCTTTCCCACTGAGTGCTTTCTGGTTAATGATTTGGTTCCAAATTTGAGCAATTCTTTGTTGCTGTGCAGTGGTTCTGGGCAAACTAGTTTTGGGGGAGGGATAGACCTTTTGAAGGATGCTTCATGCCTACATTAGGGAAATACTTATTTTTCTTAATTCTTTCCGAGGCAGTATCATGAAATTGTGCAGATTAGTGATGCAAAAGATCTTTTTGATCGTCTGCTGAACTACTGTGTCCCTACAGGGTGGTGGTTTTCATTAACCAACTTTGGTTTACATTTCTGCAATTCAGATTTAAGTAAAAAGTTAATAATACCCGTACAGCACAAAATGACAGGGAAAGTAATTCTCTCCAGGTAATTAAAAATTGAGCTTTTCTTACAAAACAAGATATTCTGTATCCTGTGAACCTAAAAGCCTGACTTGGTTTCCTACTGACTTGCATTCCCAGTTGCTCTGCGTGGGGCAGTGCTCATGCATTTTCTGCAGGAGATAATACTGGGTTACTCGCAGCCAATATTATGTACAGGCTGATGGGCTTGCCAGTAAATATATTGAGATTTGCCAGTCAGCTGCTCTCAAACAGAATTTGCAATGCCCTTTTTCTCAGTGGAGGCACCAGTTAAGAGTTTTTCCTTTGAAACTTCCCCATTCGCCAGTGATTGAGGGGTTTGGATAGCTGGGAGAGGCTGCACAAGTGTAAAAAGCTTCATTTTCTCAATAAGCTGTCCCAGAAAATAACATTTTTTCCTTTTCCAAGAAAAAAAAAGAAAGTTCTCATGAAACCAATCTATTTCAACATTATAACCTTTATCCCCCAAATCAAGATGCACAGTTTTTGCCAAAACCCTGCTCATTACAAGGGATTTTCATTTTTTTTTTTTTTTTTTTTTCTGAAGGCCTTACGCTTGAGTTTTTATATGCAAAGGTGGTGGGTGAATTCCCAGGAAGGGGGAGGGGATGTACACAGGGTCCCCAAACTCGCCTGGGGTGCTTGTGTCCTGTCCCCAGGGCTGGTGGGTGAGGATGGAGTCAGCCGCTGTTGATGGGGGGGCAAGGCAAGTTCCTTGGGGGGGGCTTGAGGAGAGCCTGGGGGGCAGTTTGAGTAGTTGAGCATTTTTCAGTAAAACCCTGAAAACCAAGCCTGGCATCCATCGCATATATGATAACTTCGCCCTGATGTTCTCAGGATGATAATGTAGGCTTTTTTAATTTTTAAAATGGCATTTTAGGAAACACTAGCTTTATCAAAGATTTCAGTACGTTGGTGTTGTCAAGGCACTGGTGGAAGCGCTGAAATAGTGATATTAAGAAAGCACTTGCAAAACTTCTTGCTTGTTGCTTCCTTTGCGACCAAGAAGAACTGAGGCCAGCTCTTGATGCCACTCATTATTAAACGCTTTCTTTAGTAAATGGGCTTGAATACAAACATAGTCATTCGTCTCCCTCTGAACTGCTAATGCTTTTGACATATTTTTTGAAGTTCCCATCGTGAGCTGTAGCCTTTGGACTCCCTGTGGTTTGCTGGCAATGTCCAGACCTGAAACTTTATTTTTCCTTCTTGTAGTAAGTGTTAAAGCTCAGTGAGAAAAGGTTGCTTGGTATTAGGATTATCTTGAGCTTCGGTTTCTCTGCACTCCAGTTTCTGTTCAAAGTCATTCTCACACTTGCAAATCCAGTGACCTGTCATTTAACGCTGTATTTGATGGAGAAATGCCCCACTGGATCCCGTAGGAGTCGATAGCCTTAGTCCAGATGCTGGTGACGGGAGGAAGATTGTGCTATGAGGCAGCACATGAGTGTTGTGTCCTCACTTGATGAGAAATATATCCAAAAAAAGGCCATGTTTCTGTGAAAATAGTGAGAAATAGAGAATAATGTTTAGATGAAGGATTAAAGGAATTAGATATATTCAGGATTTTTTCTATGTATGTGTGAAAGGGTAAGAGAGTGTTCCTTGCAGATCTACCAGTCTGCAGTACAATAAAGATCTAATTAATGCCACGGATTCATCGTCTTGATGTGAGTTAGCTGTCCTTTACAGATCACATATATATCTCTCATATTTATTTATATTTTTTTTATATGTATGGTAGGAAAACTAAGTATTGTATTCTATACGACCATGTAGTGAGCTCTGACATCCAAAGCCCAGGTTGACACCCTGCTCTTTACAGACTAATGATCCGTTAATCTCTGCTCCATTACTGTGTGTATATATAGGAATATTCTTTTGGTATTAATCTCTTCAGACTTCCAGGACTAGTCATCATACCTCATTTCATTAACAACAAGTAATCATAACATAAGGCTATAGTTTAATAAATCACTGTGAATTGTTATTTTTTGACTGTTTCTACGCAGGTGGTTGTTCAGTTCCCTGCTGAGCTGTCCAAATTAGTGATCTGGATGTATTAAACATCATTTACTTGTTTTAGAGCAAGATATGAGACAAAATGTCTTTTCTTCCTTTTTCCAGTGATAAAATCATTTGGTTTAGATGAATTGTCAGATCTGTGTGACACGGGGTTTTTTTCTGTCTTCAAGTCTGCCACTTTCACCCATCTGCAACCCATTGCTTGTTTGAAAAGAGGGCTAAAAATACTTACAGGCATTATCTCCACAGTTAGTTGCAGAGAGACAGCAATTTGTTGACGTATCAAAGGCAGGTGCACGCTGACATCCGCTAGAGAATTTAGAATAATCAAAAATAATTTTCAGTTTGAAAATTTAATTAAAAATAAAAGGTGCCACATCTCATAAATTGGTAGAGGATCTTCTGGTGAGTCCTGAGATCTCCCTGTGAAAGGAGAGATGAAGGGTCATCTTTGTAGTAGAGATTTGCAGCCTGGATACGTTCAGTGTAGAAAAATGTACATTTAGAAGGTCCTTTCGTTTTGGTCTAAGAGAAATTCTGTTAAATGCCATCATAGCCTAGTACATACTTGTTGGAAGTGATCGTACTTGGGCAGTGATAGTTGCATGCTACATGGAGCCTCCTAGAAAGTGAGTGCAAATGTAGGTGATAGGATGCTGGTAATTGGAAAAAACAAAACAAGACACACAAGAAAACCCAACCAAAACAAATCAAAAAATAGAAGCCAGAGATTGCTATGACAGTCAAAGACAGAAATGAGCTGAGTTTGGGAATGTATTTTAGAAATATTTAAAGTACAATTTGCTCAGCTGTAATGGAAGAAAGAATTTAAAATCTTTCTTGGCCAAGTTCAGCTGACTTCTTTTAAAAGAAGATTTCATTGAGTAAAGGGCAGAAGGACAAGCCGAGATATCTTAAGATCAGACTTTGCAAGTACCACATATAGGAAAATATAGTGCTAAACGCTTTCCCCTTGACAAATGTGGTTCTGCTGCCATATGATCCATATTTCCAGCTCTAGGATGTATCACCCTGAAAATTGCAAAACTAAGTATTAAGAAATATGCCTTGAAAATGTGCCAGCTAAGTTCCTTAAAAGGATCTGAGAAAGGATGACTCACTACTTAAATGGCCATTCATTGCATCTGCAGAGCAGATTTCAGGTTAAATTCTCCGAAATAGTCATGATTTCTTGTAGAAGCTCCTTCGTGTTGCAGAGCCAGTGCTGCAGCAGCAGCCCATTGCTGAGGTCCTGGTGAGGTGGGAGGAAGGAAGGTGGCATCAACCTGGAAGAGGGACGGGGTCCAACAGAGGCACCTACAGCCATCCTGAGCAGTGAGGAGAAGGAGCACCGAGGCTAGCCCTAAGAAGGTTTGAACTCTCTGAGTTGATGGAAAGCTGATCTAAAGCAGGTTTTGGGTGTCAAATGGCCGGTTAACCACTGGGGTCACCAGAAAGAGCGTATGTGAAATATTGTCATCTTGTCCCAGGGTGTTGTTTATGGCGTGTGAGGCAGGGCTTGGGCATCACAGTGATATATCTGAACAGTCTGTGACTTGTTAAGGCATGGACTGTAGTTGGTATTTCATATCTATGTTTGTCTCTCCATCTTCCTTTGCTCTCCTTGGTGTTTTGTATCGCAGCGCCTTGTTTAAAGCACATCTTGGTATAAGATCAGGATGTTTTTTTCTATTTAGTCAGTATTTCTGAATTTCTACCTTAGCCTAGATATTTTGTGGTTTGGTTTTTTTTATTTTTTCTTTCTTTTTCTTCTCCCTCTCAATAAAACCTGCTTTTTCAATCTCTCTCTGCCGTTTCCCTGCAAGCAGGGAGCTCCTAGGGCACAGCTACGCCTGACATCCCTTCCTAGCTCAATATGCTGATGGGGCAGAGCTGAGGTGACAAATGTTGAGCTAGTGCAGAGCTGAGACATTGAAGCTTATTCTCAAGTGACCGGTGCTTTTTGCTTGTTAAAACACATATAAAATAACCTTTACTCAAGCAGTTCCTTTTAAGATTTCTGTCTTCTTGGTCATATAGGAATTTGACTTTTGCAAGTTGTTTGCTGATTAAATACACCAGATTTTCTTTACAAAGTATATTTCTGGTATGGAGTGCTTCAGTTTTGATGAATGTAAATTCACGTGCTCTGTAGGAGCTTACCTTTCAGAAAACACTAACTTCATCTGCTGAAAAGCAGATCCCTTTAAGCGTTTATCAGATTTTCAGAGTATCCTACTACAACGATTTGCAACCTTGAACAGTCTCAGCTGGCACGGGGTAGGTAAAGCCACCAGCAACGTGCAGCCTAATGAGCTCCGTGTTTAGCCGCTGTGGTACGTGCCAGGTTTTGACTGACAGCCTTTTTTGCCTCCTTCTGAGTGGAACCAGCTTCTTTCTGTCTTTTCAATAAACGGAGAGAGCTGCGCATCAAGGCAGTGACTTTCATCGTTATTTCTTATAACTTCTGATCCATATTTGAGGAACCTTTACTGAATTTTTCTATTTGGTTGGGTGCACTGATACATTTTTGCTCCCTGTGTTCAATTATTCATTTTTCTTCTTTGAACCTTGAGAGAAAAATAAACCAGGAAGAATCCAGTTATATGGGCTTCCAGATTTCGAAGATTCATCAAAACTGTGCTATAATCTCTTGCAATTCCTTATGGAGGAGGGATCCAACTCTGCTGAAGTCAATGTGAATCTCTTGCTACCTCTGGTGTTACCTTACTGGTCATTCTACCTTTGGCTCTATAAGGACAGTAAGTAAATGTCAATTATTTTTTCAGACAGAGGTGCTTGTAGAGAAACCACACTTAATGGGACTCTGTCCTAGGTTGTTGTCATGAAAGGTCAGAATACAGGAACTTAAAATATACACATTTTATTCTTATTACTGGAAAAATCTCATGTGAAGAAGTTTATGTGGGTCAGGTGAAGAGGAGAAGGAAGGAAGAATGAGAAAGGAAAGTAATCCATTGCTTAATGGTGGTTGAAACTGGGGAGCGCAGAAAAAAGCACCTGAAAAGAAAAAACAGTTATTTTCTCATAAACATCAAAATGCAAGTTCAGGTTGACATACCATCATCTAAATCCCAACAAATTTGGATGAACTCTTTTCTTCTCTTAACATGTTTTATGGAAGCCAGTACAGATAAAGTCCTCACTTCATCTGATCTGAGGCAGAGGGATGAAATCCTTGAGTACATCCCAGCATATTTTTGGGGTTGCAATAAGAGGATGTGATGGGAAAAATGGACATGTCTGTTGATGAATATGATACATGTTGCCATGAGTGTCATTACATACTACTCGTGTATGAAACTGCGTGGAAAATAGAATAAGTTTTCTTTCTATCTGCTGTTAGGTGTGATTAAATAGAAGAAATGCTGTGATTTATTTTACAAAGTTTGTATAATGGCCTTGTTTGGGAAAGAAGAGGAATATTCTGTTCACCAATCACAGAATCGATTCTAATGTTAGGTGTTGATTTCTTTTGTCTCTGTTAGTCTCTTGTATTCTTATCTGTCTCCACCCTGAAATCCAGGTCTTCATGTGGAGCATGTCTGTGTATGTTCCACAGGTGTGTGTTTTGCAGCGGTAAACCAATATTTTCCTTTACAAAGTACAAGCAGAGCAATTTTGCCTCAGGTAAATTCTTTCTCCGGGAAAACCCGTTCAATAATGCTTCAGGGCTTGTATCTCAAGATGAAATAGAGATCTGTGTTGCTGGTAAGATGAGAGTAAATTTTCATGTCTGACAGCTGAAGGAAAATTAGCAGAAAAAAATAAAATTATACTCTGTAAGGAGGGGGGGAAAGCAACCAAACACAATAAAACCCTCAGAATATATATGCATGGTAGGCTCACTGCTTTTTCATAGCTTTTTATGTGATTTTCTGTCTCCTGTGAACTCTACTGAGCATTTTGGTGACAAGCACTGTTCTGCTGTGTTGGATGTATACACTGAGTAGTAGGAATGGTTAACACATTGGTGGTCTTTAGAGGGAAAAGAGACATTTATGGTGGTGAATTTTCTATTTCTAAGGTAGCTGTTGTCTTTTTGAGGTTTGACTATTAAAGATGACAGACATTTGAATTTCTTTTCTCTTTTTTCTTTTTTTTTTTTTTTTAATGTAAGGTCAGAGATTTGACTAAGCTGTAAGCTACACACCTGAATTTTTAATTCATTTACTTTTCTGGTTTGATAGCTTCATTTTTTGTCATTATATGGTATTAATGAGGTTTGGGCGTCTTCCTTACTCAAAGCTGGAGTCCTGGTCTGCTGGAGCTTTGCAGCCAGCACAGGCACCAGGATGGTCCTCATGGCAGCGTTGGTCTGAGGTGGCCATGCATCAGCATGTGACCAGCTTATAGTTTGCATTTCTTTACAGCTCCTCTTTTAGGCGAGGGAATTGCATAACTTAACATGAGTAATACTAATTATTTTGGATCTGTCATTGCACAACTGCTGATGAATAATGCAGATACTGCTGTGACGCTAAATGCAGTTGTTGGAGATTTTTTGCCTTTTCCCCTCGTCATCTGTCTTGAAGTATTGTGACATTGGATGACACAGATAAACCTGAATTCTGTAATTAAGTTTTATTTTAATGATCCCAGAAAATATTCAATTTTGCATGTTTAAATGTGGCTTAATGAGTCTCTTAGCTTTCCTGTCTGCTTAATACACTGCTGAATCTTGTTATCCAAATGGAGAAATGTCAGTAGAATAAAACTATCTTCAAAATGTTCCACACTGGCGTATTTAGGTTTTCATATTAATGGAGGTATTTTTGTGCCATTAGATCAGTGATTTTTTCCTATTTATCAGTAGAAGGCCAGATCAGGCCTATTGCTAACCAAATAACAGCAAAAGATGAGGGGCGAATTGCAGTGTCTATGAATTTGATTTTTCTAAAAGAATTCACCTTATTTTCCATGACCGTTGGTGTGGTTAGAATTTTTTGCACTGCTGCTTCCAGAAAGCAAGCTTTAAGCCTTCTTGTACGGGCTTTTGCATTTGTCAAAAAAAAATAAAAAAATCATGTTTGATGAAAGCAATGACTGAAACCACAGGCTTCTCACCCTTGCTGTAAACCGTGCACAGAGGCAATTGAATATGCAGCATGTAGAAAAAGCTATGGTTAGGTGGGATCTTCTCTTTTTTTTTTTTTCCACAGTGTGCCAGTGGAGCTGCTGGCTGTCTTCCTAAAGAAAAGGCAGTTGTGTGTGTTGGGCAAGGAATTTGTGTATATTCAGCTTGGCTGTCCGAGCCGACGCCTGAGTTAAGAGCTCTGTCCGTAACGTGTCCAAAGTGGGATATTTTTAGAGTGAAGTCAATCCCCTTTAGGCATAGAAACTTATGAATTTAACACGTTGGGTTTTTTTCTCCGTCCCCCTCTGTCTTTTTCCCCCCCCTGTGGCTGTTTGATATTAAAAACGCCACATCTTTTGGTAGTAAGGTCAGCAGGGATGCTCCTGCTGGAGAGGAGAGCTGGATGTTCATTATCTGCGGTACAGGGTTCCCAAGCCCCTCGGCTTTGAAGTGGCCGTGGCAGCCAGAGCGGTGGCTGTACCATTACACCTCTCTGCATGCTCTCAGAGGGTTTTGGGCTCTCCATGGGTGTGCGTGGGCCCCGCTGACTTTCTCTTCAGTGCGAAAGATGCCCCAGATTTGATCTGGGAGTATGGAAGGCTTTAGCGTTAACTTTCAGAGTTGACTCCTGTAAAAGGAGCACACTCTGATGGCCAACTTTTTCCCAGATGGGAAAGTTTGAAGGATGCTCCTGGACTCCAGAAAGGTGATTTTATTCAGTCCTAGACTTGGAAATAAATCTGAATATATTTTTATTTCATCCAGCTGTATCAGAGTGCTTGGGAATATGCATGAAACACTTCCATCTATAGTTTTCTTCCTCAGTTGCAGTTGGAAAGACTATGGAAAAGGACTAGGAAAAAATCAGCTGTTTGATGATTCTTGCTATAGAAGAGTCCTTTGAAGTTTAGCAACTTCCCAAGTCACGAGTCATTCAGGGGTGATGTGTGTTGCAGTACACACCAAGGTGGTATTTCCAGAAAATAAGTGAATTCAAGACGCGTATTAGCTCTATGGCTTGAATTCAAAGATCTTCAAATGAGAAAGAAAGTGTTCAATTTTCCGAGTAGAAACATTTATAATGGGAAGAAACAGTTTGAAGGATTGGCCTTTAATTTCTAGCCTAAGGCCAAACAGAGCAATCACGTATAGATATATCAGATGTATTCTATCTATAGAATGGTAGAAAAATCCGTTATGAAGCATCAGTTACCAGTATAACATTATGATTTTTAGGTATGTAATTACAATCATGCGGTATATAGCAAGTGTGAATACTTACATTCCGGTGATTTGTTATCAAATTGGACGTGGGGCTTAATTTAGATTAAATTCAGAAACTTTGTGTTTGAAAATTGCTCTGTACTTTACGCCTTGCAGGCATAAAGCGCAGAGGAAAAACATGAGAAAATGGAGAGGAAATAAACACCCCCTTTCTAGAGACAATGATATATTTTTTTTTTTCTTTTTTAATTTACAATAAAGGTCCATGTATAATCATAGAAACAAATCAGCTTGATGGAAATCCATTGCAAACCAGAGGTGCACTACATATATCAAATGGGAAGATTAAGTACCTTAACCAGAGTCCTGTGGAAGTTGTTTTTTGGAATTGATTATTGTGAGACTGAGCCTACGTAATAAGCATGAAATATTAATTAGGCTACTGGTATATTATGAAATAAAGGTGTTTCAGCATTAAGAAATGAAATTGAACCAGATTTAGAAGAAACATTTCCACCTATTTTGTGCAATAGGCTAAAGCAAATATTGACTCACTAGTACATTAATGCAAATAAATTAAATTATTAGGGATTAGTGACCAGTTTAGTCTGTAGAGAATCCAAAGCAGAAAGCCTGTAACCCTTTCACCAGCCTTCCTTGACTCTTATCTTTGGCTGTAGCAGCAGCCATGTATGACTTCTGCACTGAAGCGCTAGTATTCTCCAGGGAGGTCTTTGGTCAAATTAGTCCATAATCTTTCATAATGCGCTCTCCAGAGGGTCTTATTACTAAATGATCTTGATAAGTAATAGTATATGCAAAGTAGATCTGCACTCATAGATCCTGTCATGTAATAAATGATTGAAGTATAGCAGGGAAGTGTGCCACAGTAAAATCTCTATTAGCTGAACCCAAGTAAGTAAAATAGTTATACGCTGAGATCTAGATGTATCTCCCAGGCTTGCTTATCCACACTGCCCTGGGTTTTCAGCAAGTCAGGATCATTCTTCAGTGACGTGTCAGTTTTGTTGCCTGGGTCCTGGTGGAATGAGAAGAGGGAAAAGCACCAAAGGAATAAGAAATAGTGAGCGATTTTGCTCCTTTTGGCAGTTGTGTCATGGAGGTGGGACGTTGGACCGAGTCAGGTGTCGGTGCTATCAGTGTGACCTTATCGTGTCTGTTAGACCGTGTGGGGAGGAAGAAGGAAGGATTCTCTGGAGAATCTCTGGGTTTTTTGTCATTGTTACTGATTCCTCCAGAAAGGAAGATCCTGGATTTTATCTCAGTTGGTTTTTATTGCACGTGCCTTGTAGCTCCTGCCAATTGCCTCCAGACTGGAGCCATGCCTGGAGCTCCTCTGTATACCCTGAGTTTCTCCAGTTCCCTAGCTTTTACAGCAACAGTGAGTGTCAGGTACCCAAGTGGCAGTCACTTTCACTTATATCCCAGTTTCCTGGTGTCATCCCATCTGTACTGGAAAGCCCACTGAGCGTGGAAGCTGTGGGCTCATAGTGCTGTGCGGGAGCAGATGGTGTTCCCCGCTCAGCTCTTACAAAGTGTGTGATTCCATTTTCACCTTGCTGAATATTATGGATACTTATATTACTTGGGTTTTGTGCACTTTAATTCATTGTTTTTATAGGATCACAGGCACTGTCAATTCTCCTGTTAAACCTCCGTGTACTTTTTATGAACTGGTACAGGGCTGATTTGAGAATCCTTTTGTTTGTAATTAAGGGCCTGGTTTTCCTGGCAGTTTTGGAACAATTGCACCTCAAAATAAGGATTAAATAGCACTTTCAGGCCATGATTAAATGTATTGCTATTAGAATAGACCTGTGTATCCCAGGGAGAATACTCATTGCACACAGGTCCCATTCTGAGTATCTTCTGGTATGAGCAGAGGAAGTGTCCAGAAGGTGGAAGAAGAGTGGCTGGACACAAAAAGGTTCAGTAAGATTACACATAAAATCTGTCAGAGTTGGGAACTGAATTTCTGTCTCCAGTCCAAGACCATCTCCTTAATTAAAAGCACCACAATGATTTGGGAAGGCAAAGGGCTGCAGGGACGAGGTCGCATTTGAAATTTGTAACCCACATCATCCTTTTCTGAGCTGACATTCTGCCCTCTCAAGTGTTTCGTTGAGCACAGGAGAAGCGCTGGTTTGTGTATGGGGCTGGCAGAGTCAAAACGCAGACTCATGTGGACCTGAGCTGCCTGCTCCTGCCTGCCCTGACTAAGGAGAGCCTTTGTTTAGGTCCAGCAATTTTGCTCGTGCACCATATATATCATTAGGAATCACTAACCTAATTTCTTGTTTCATTATGGATGACAAAATAAAACATTAATAGGCTTTTTAATATGATCTGGAAGTTAAATATTCATTATTTCTTATGACTTCAATGTCAGTAAGCTTTTGATGTGCTGTAACTCAAAAAGTCCTCCCTCCGCTCTCCACTTGTACCATTTTAATTTGTGAGTGTAAAGGTCATCTGAGCGTTGCTTCTGGCCCATTTCATTCCCCAGCAGCTCCCAGCTGTACGTCGTGTCATCACTTGTCCTGGTGGATTGGCTGCTCATACACATCATGAACATTATGACTGCCGGCATGCACTTTGGCTTTGGGCTAACCTCTTCCGAAAGCCAGACCAGTCCTCGGTGACTGCTTTTTCAGTATGTTTCAGAGACATGTTATATAGAAGAATGGCTAAATTAGGTGGGTTATCTCATTCTTTTATCCTTCCCAACCAGCTTTAGTGCAACTTTCTATTCTAAGTTCTCCCCTTCAGATTTGAACAGTGTGTGTTCGTATTTGTTTCTGAGTGTGCTGAAAACATCGACTGCCCATTGTCCTCTAATACTAAGTATTTTACATAAAAATTGCATTTGAATGCTGTATCCATTTTTGAGGCACGTTTCCACAGAATAGGAGCAGAGTCTGCATACACATAAATGAAGTCTTCTTTGTGCCTTAGTCTTCCTCAGAACACATCATAACCAAACCCTGCTAGTTATCACTGAAATCATTGCTTTTGTAAGTAATTCTATGTCCCTGTGAGTGTGGTTTTAGTTCTGCTGATGAAGATAAGCAGCAATGTGAAAATCAGTGTTGGAAGCAGGGGGTTTTAAGATGGGGGGGAAAAGGTATTAAAGTTGATTTAATTTATTATGAATAACCAGTAATTATGAATAATGGGATAAGTGGACATGTAAATCAAGCTTCTTGTCATACAAGTTGCCTCCTGCAGATCTGGGGACTGAATTTGCAGTTGCTAGAGCACAGTGGCACCTTTTCTGTCCTCCTAAAACTAGAGCCACCAGCGAGTGTCAGGGCTTGTCTCTGCCTAGCATCAGCACCATCCTCGATGCCGAGCGAGCAGGCGGTTGCCCTGCCATTACTGTCCTTAACGCCACAAAATTCCTCATTGCCCCTTTTTTTTTTTGGTCCATCTCCTTTGGATTGCTGAGTACAATGATCGCTGGATCCTGGGAAAATAACTGTTTCATTTTAATAATCTAAATGGAGTTCATTGCACTGCAGCTATAACGACGTGTACTGTGATGTTATGGCTTCATGCTGTATTGCATCTGGGCATTTTCAAGTAATAATTTCCTCGCATCCAGGTTAAAGAGAATTCTTTATTAGGTACATGATCTCCCCTGAAAGAAACTGCACATTTTGCTTTCTGTGTGATTAAATATTTTGCTACCGAGAAAAGCAAACTAACTGTTAAGTTTGTACAACCACCTATCTGCAGTACGGCAGGCACTCACCCGGCGAGGTGATCGCTGTTCTCTGATGGACTGGATTTTGTCAGGATGCAGTAGTATGTCGGGTGGCGAAATTAAGTTGTCACTAGTGATACAACCTTAGAATGGAAGATATTTTTTTTTGCGCACAGACAGACTTCCTCAAAAGTCCAGGTTTCTGACATGGATGAGATACAAATGCTAATTTCTCACTATCGGGTGGTGTGTCCACTCCCGTGAGCAGGGCCATGGGTGGTTTCAGTGTGGTAGGAAGGAGCTGGAACGGCAGGAGTCCTGGAGAGAAACTCCAGCACTTGATGAAAAAATAATACAATCAATTAATAGATAATCAAGTGTTAATAATTTAAATGAACTTGGGGATGAGTGTTGTTAATATTTAAACATTATTCTGATAGATTAAAATTAATCATAGTATTACCTATCTATCTGGAGGCATCCCAGTGATAAATTCAAGTCTGCCTCCTGAATGGATTTCTGTAACCCACTTCGACATCAGCTTATGTTTTGTGATTCAAAAGACATTGAATGTGTTCCCTGTGTGTTATCTACATTTTTAAAAGTATTTCAGGAAAAGAACCTCAATGTCTGCAATGAAATACATCCAAAAAACAATTGGTTTTCGGATTTGGGTTTTTTTTTTTTTTTTTGTGAATTCAGAGGGTGTTGCTTTGCTGCTGCTGCTTCGTGTGACAAAGCAACGGAGTGACCTGGCCCTGGTCGTGAGCCCAGGTGATGGTCTGGTGTGTGACCTGGTGCAATTCTGGTCCATGGCACTGGATTGGAGACTTTTGCAGCGGATACACTATTTGCGTCAGAGTTACCCACGCTGGCTGTGAGATCTGAAGTCTTAAATGAAAGAAAAGCAAGTATACATGAAGGGGCTCCTTCAGGTGTATGAACTGAATACTTTGAAGAGAGAGTGCTCATGCTGAATTTATAAATTCATGTCTCTTGATTTCTCCAGCTATTTCTCCAAAGGTTCTTTGGCGCATGTCCATTTTAAATTTGTTTTCTTGCAGTATTTCAGTCCTATAAATTGCTTCAATTAACACTACAAAAAGCTGGATGATTAAAATTTTGTTGTGTATTTTATTTGTAAATCCTGAATGCGGTAATAGGATGTTTGAATTCCTTACTTGACTGTATTTTTTGCTAAGGGCAATGGCTGCTATATTACAGGAGGAAATCACCTCTTTCATCTTTCTTGATCTTTCCCTTTCGAGCCCTCTGCCCTTTTCATACCATAGCTACAGCTGCAGATATTTTTATTTTCTTTTATTTTGAGATGCAAGTGAATTCTCCCAAATCATCTGTGGCATTACAGATCAAAATGGTTATTGCCCGTCTGAATGGCAAGAGGTGAGAGGTCAGGGAGCTTGAGGAAAGAGGTAAAGAGCTTTGGTTGTACTAAACTGGGTGTAATGTTAGCCCAGGTGAAGTGGCCTGGGTAGAAAATGGCAGGTTGAGTTGGCTACATGCAATGACGTAGGAACCACATTGGAAAATTTAGTAGGTACAAGGTCACCAAGGGAAGCAGGGCACAAAACTACACAAGATTTATCTTGGAATAGAGAATAAATGGGAAGGAAGTGTCTTTATTTTATAGTCTGGACCCTTACACAAGCATTAGCTTTCCAGGTAATTTTAACCTCATAGATTCATAGCAATGAATATAGTTCAGTCTTGAAAATGTGGCAAGTCCTTGAGAAAACGTGTTTCTGTTGTCCTCATTCCTTTTCCCAATCCATCTCTCAGCTCTAAATGCAGTATTTTATTTGCAGTATTTTAGATTCCAGTAGTTAGTGCTTTATTCAGTGACTCCTGAAGAAAGGCCAGGATAAAAATTAGGACTCATGAGAGGATCCAGAGACTCACAGGTTTTTGCTTTCACTGAAATTCTGCTTTGAGGCACTAGATATTTTGTGGTTTATGTCATCTGGATTTTTGCTGTAGTTTCCTCCTGTAACGGGTACCTTGTTTGCTACAACTTACGCCACAACTGTATATTGTTTGCAAAATGCATGATCGCTCTCTTTTTAAATGACCTCTAAAGCTCCGTCATCTGGAGTGCAGGTCATCTTCACGTCAAGTCAGTGTTAGAAGAAAGCTCAAGTCTTGGGAGGACTAAACCCTATGAGCTGCAGATTGCTCGTGATGCAGTAGTGTAAGTGTCTGTCATTCGAGCTGATCTATTCTGAAATTACAGACTTGCAGATATGTGAACAGTAAACAAGTGTTTTTTTCATATCTTTAATCTGTTGTGGGCTTACATGCTAGAAATATTAGTAGAATAGTGTAGAATAAGATACCAAGATTTGGATGTATAATACGAAGAATAAGATTTAAATAGCAATTAGATTAATAGAATCTTTAAATTACTTGTATCATTTACTTAATCATCTACATTAGATTTTGAAGCATCTCTAAACCAGGAAGCAGGTCCTCCTAGAAGATCTTGTTGAGATAATTAAAACAGGAGACAGATTTATCACAGTCAACGTTACAAAAAGGAGAGAAACAAAGAATGTTTCCTTTGAGGTCGAGGTGCTTATCTCTCCTGCTTTGAAGATGCTTGGATGGAGAGCAGTTTCAGGTCCCCAAAGGCTGTTTTTTGTGCATGCTGCAAAATTCAAATGTGGAAGTCTTTTTTTATCAGTGGATTTTGAAGAGGAGTCGCTCAGATTTGTATTCCAGCGCTTGCTGGACCCGGCTGGGGAGGCGCGGGGGGAGCCACAGCCAGCCCGTGGCTCTGCCAGCACTCACAGGGTGGGAAAACATGGGAATGATTTTTCTTCTTCAGAGCTCACTGTAACATAGAGAGGGTTTCTGTATGTCAAATCGATACACACTTACTTTGAGGAAAGTTCCCTGTTCATTTGTGTGCATGTCGGTTTTTGTCTTTTTTTTTTTTTTACGGTTTATGATTTTCACTGAAAAATGAAACTATTTTTTCTAATTTTGCCAAAATCCCTGACATCCCATGGATCTGTTGAGATGAGTTAAGATCAGTGGAATATTCTCTTATCAGGACAAGCAGTTTAAAAGGTCTGCGCTTGTGCTGCAGAGGGCATCGCTAATCACAGAAAGGCCTGAGAGGGGCAAGAAGGTAAACTTGGACAAAGTAGAAACTCTCCTGCACATCACTTTTCTAGGAAATCTTCCTTTAGAGAGGGATGCTGAAGGAAAAAGTGTGATTTCTGTGAGAGCCGTGTTCCTGTTTGAGCGTGCTATGACCTGTGAATCAAGAGGTGTGCTTGTAGCATTTCTTCTAGGTTAAGTATACTGCCTTTCCTTGGTTTAGGTGTTGTCACCTTACCTTAGAAGAGTTGCTGATTGCGACAGGTGGAGACTAGGCAGCGGTGAGCAGCAGTGCTCTTGCCTCGCTGCCTTTGACAGCTGAAATCAAATCATAGAATCATAGAATCATAGAATCATCCAGGTTGGAAGAGACCCTTGGGATCATCGAGTCCAACCATCTACCCTACACTACAAAGTTCTTCCCTATATCATATCCCCCAACACCATCTTTCTAGGGAGGAGCAGTGGAAGTGAAGGAGTTTGCTGCTGTCCACCTTGAACTCTTTTTCACGTTCATGCATATAAACCTACATACATATAGACCTGACCTACAGGTAGGCTGAGAGAGTTGGGGTTGTTCAGCCTGGAGAAGAGAAGGCTCCAAGGAGACCTTACTGCAGCCTTCCAGTAATTTAAGGGGGTAATTTAAGCCTACAAGAAAGCCGGAGAGGGACTTTTTACAAGGGCATATAGCGATAAGGTGAGGAGTAGTGGCTTCAAACTGAAAGAGGGGAGATTTAGCTTAGATATTAGGAAGAAATTCTTTGCTGTGAGGGTGGTGAGAGCCCGGCCCAGGTTGCCCAGAGAAGCTGTGGTTGCCCCATCCCTGGAGGGGTTCAAGGCCAGGCTGGAGGGGACTTTGAGCAACCTCGTCTGGTGGGAGGTGTCCCTGCCCAGGGCAGGGGGTTGGAACAAGATGACTTTTAAGGTCCCTTCCAACCCAAACCATTCTGTGATTCATGCGTCCATACCTATGTGTGCATGCTTGATGCAGTGGGGAGCTCCAGGAGGCTGCACACATGCTGGGATGAGTACAGAACGACTTGAGATATTACGCCTACATGAAACCCTGGTCCCCTTACCAAGCTGTGTATTTGCTCACAAAAATATCTGCTCTATCTCTCAGCTTTCCATCTACCGAATGGGGAAGAACACTGCACAGTCTCTTAGCATTGCTTTTGAAGACACTTGTATGAAGAAGTGGTTGGAATAGTTTGGAAATTAGGAGTGTGGCCAAGTGGGGAAGGGATCTGAATCTCTGGAAATAATTCTTTATCAACTGGCTTCCAGTTTAAGGACTTGTGTTCTTCATTTTCTCTCCTGACCTGTTTTAATTTTTTTTTTTTTTTTTGGTGGGGGTGTGTGTGGGAATGAAGGTAAGCATTTAATAGATGATAAACTGTATAATCACTGTTATTAACATTTACACAAGGTAACTCAGGGGTGGAAAAAAGACAGCTCGGCAAGTCTAATAAATGCTTTAATAAGTGGAACTGCTTCCTCAGTGCCTGGGGAGAATACACAAACCAAAAAAAAGAGAACCAAAAACCCACTCTGGGATTTTCAAATTACCCCCTGAGATTGGGCACACAGGTTGCTTATGGTACTAATGTGAATGGAGTATCCAAATCCCTTGAAATATTGGTCTCAATCATGTCAAATGCCTGGAGGACTTGGTGTCCTGCAGGGAACCATTTCTGCCGAGAGTTGGGAGTTTGTGCTCCTGCTCTGGGCTTCAGCGGCTCAGAGGTTTCAGGCTGTTGAGTCCCAGGGTTTTAAATAAACTCTGCTCAGTAAAAGCCCTAAAACTGCAAGTGAAATAAGAATTGGGGAATGTTTCCTGCACTCTGCAGGAGGCAAAGCTGTAGCGGTAAGCTGGATCAGATCTGATATCTAGACAGCCTTTACAGGACCAGCTCCATTATGGACAAAAGCTTATTCAGGAGTCACCTCCAATCTGTCTGTTCTGAGTACATCATCTGCCAAAGCTGCTCTGTCTGCTGGGCATCCGTGCCCTTTTGGACAGATTTATGTTATATATCATACTTGCACTATGGCCAGTATAATATGAAACAACAAAGGAAGCGGGTGCACACTATTTCTCACTGTTGGGTTATTTAATTTTATTTTGATGTAAAAATAATTTCATTTTTGTTCATTCCCGCCCCACCCCCCAAGAACAGGTTTCTATTTGTTTTCTTTTTTCTTTTTCTTGTTGTTACTGTAATGGGCTGTCTTGGCTCTACAGCCATCAGAAATCTTCGTTTGATGAGGCTGCTGTGGAACATTTAAAGGTTTAAATTATAAACTATGAGTGAGAAAATCAGTGATGCATGGTTAGTTGAAAGTTTTAAATATAATAGTCATATTTTTCATATTCATGTACAGGAATGGCTTATGTCAACTGTAATGTGACTTTTAATACATATTAATAGACTCTGTCACAATATAGATGGTTTGTACACCTTTTGGCAGATGGCTGTGATATTAGAGTTTGCACAGTATAAATTAGTCATTTACTAAAAGAAAACAATACAGGAGCGATAAGGTCAATTCTGTTCAGAGATGCAGTTCCAGTGCATCGCTCCTGCAAGCAAAAGGCTTAGAAGCAGCATCAAACCTGCCAGCAAAATGAAATAAATAAATAGCTAAATCCCTAGGTCAGAAAGGAGCTGGCTGTTGTTACAGCTTGTCCATGTCCCCAGCTGCATCTCTGTCTTTTTGCTCCTGTCTTTTTCCAGATCGGATGGTTCAAAGCCCAGGCTGTGGCTCAGCTCACCCCTGGAAGGGCTGCCGTGGAGTGAGATCTCCAGCACAGAGCCCCACGTGAGGCAGTAAATAGTCTTAAAATTCGTGTTTAATGCGAAAGGAGATGATGCCTGAATGTTGTCTCTTTTTTTTTTTTTTTTTTTTTTTTTTTTTTTCTTCTGTTCAGAAAACAGAATTAGCTGGTGATGAATCTGTGAGTCCTTTAAGTGTGTTACACTTTTCAGGTAGTGGCCTGACAAATGATAGGGCATTTGTGGGAAATCACTTTAGCAAACACTGAAGGGCACTCACCTCTGAGCCGAAACGCAGCAGCTGCTTTGGCAATTTATTGCCGCGCTCAAATACCTAATTGAGTGTAATCGCCTTGACTGGTAACCTTGGCATTGCTGAAGTAGTCTATAAAGAGATGTTTTTTAAAAAAAAAAAATCTGCATTTTCTTTATGGGAAATCCCTTGAATCATTCTCGTTCCTTAAGTTTTCAACAGGAGAGGGGGTAGCCTTTGGCTTCTGCTTTATCAAAATGATTGCCAGGGCGCTTAACGAGCTTTGTGCCAGACCAACCGCGTTAGTAACATATGTCTCCAGCAAGAGCCTCGCTCCCGCTGGCTGGGCACGCCGCTCCGCTCCGCAGGCAGGCTGCATCTCCCGGCTCGGCTCATCCACCGAGCAGTTCCATGTTCCCAGACACCCGTCTTGAATTAGGACTTATAATCACCCTTGTATTGAGCTAGAAACATTGAGTGGTTGCTCTGTAGTGAGGGAAAAATGGAAACCACTTCGAGCGCAAATCACAAGGTGTGGGGTAACCCCCTCTTTTGACTAGTTGGGATTGTGTTTTCTCCTTAAAAGAAAGCGCAAGAAAATTGCCCTTTAATTCTTTGGAAAGCACCATTGTGAGATAAGGTGGTAACTAATATTAGCGCACAATAACTGCCTGGCAGGTTTGCACCACGCGCTGACATGTCATGTCAGAGTTGCTGGAGATGAAGCCGCGTTCTTTGCTGGAGATGTAGCAATTGCAGATCAAGTGATATATAATTTACTGAGCTGCTTGTTAATTCTATGATGTTATGAAATCTCCTGGGCATATAATTACTACAAATGTTTACTTGACTTTAGCACATAGCTTGATATTATGCTGGAGAAGTTTGCACCTCAATAAAATTATGGCCTAGCTATAAAATGCAACTATTAGGCAGCAAAATATTAAAGAAGTATGGAGGAGACTAAAGGCATTTTAAAAACGCTTTCCACGGCTTGGAATTACCAACATTCATCCCATCTCCCGCTGATTACACACTTTGTAATAGCTATTGTTTCCACGGCTGGGGTTTAATTTTCCGCAGCAGACTGGCAGTGCTGTGCTCCGTGCCGGCGATCTCAATAGCATCCCTCCCAGCAAGGCTGCGGGGGGGACGGTGGGGAGGCCGCCTGATTGACAGGTATTTTAAGCCATTTTGTGGTTGAGGATTAGGGAAACGTTTACCGTCAGACCTGTTCGAGTGGGTAATCTGTGGGCTGGCGGCCAGGCTGGGATGTTGGCACCCACGGGAGGCTCCGTCGCCTGGAGGGAAACTGGGATGACTTTGGGATGGGGTCAGTGTCATCCCTCCCTGCCGGTTACATTCCAACCCCTGATCTCTGAGAAGCCTGGAGGAAAGGTAGTGCCATCTTGCTGATGGAACTCAAAGCCGCCCTCCTGACTATTCATTGCGAAATTGCTGCTGAGAGGCTTCCCAATTATGCTGGTTAGCCCTGGAGTACAGGCGTGTGTTTGAGCTCGATATTTCGGGGTGTAGGCTTCACCTTCGGTGATTTTCCAGACTGCTGACCTGTCACGTTATGCAGGTGTTGGGTTAGGCTCAGCCTGCTTTACACTGGGACGCGTTCTGCAATACCAGTCCTGTCTATACAGCAGTCCATTGGGTCTTAAACAGGAGACGAGCTGCACTGTGAGCCCGTCTGGATGTTTTTCTGGAGTCCTGGGTTGTCCCTTCTGAGACGGAGAAGTGGTGCTAGAGGTAACAGCCAGCTCCTGGGATGGCTTCTCCTGCCGCTCACTGGTAGCGGCCCCAGGAGCTGATTTTGCAGCGAGAGCCGCTCCCGAACGCTTGGGATGCCCAAACTTGTCCTGTATTATAGAAGCTTAAAGTATTTGTTGAAAACACTGTTTTCTTTGAGTGTGAAAGCGGTATTCCTCGCGCCCGGCAAGTCCGCGTGAGCCCATTTAAACATTAGACCAGTCGAGAACGAAAACGACTTTCACTCTAATAAAGCAAAAGTTGCAAAATTGGGAACACTGTTACAAAAGAAAAGCAGACAAAATTAGGAAACAGAAACTTAGTGTTTACCTGGGGCGAGTTAGCAGCTGCCAAAGGTGTTACCTCCAAATGAGGAAACTTGTTTGTCTTTGCTGCAGTGCTTCCAGCCCGATAGCACTCGGATTTTGGTGAAGGCTATTAGAGGTGGGAGTCTACCTGGAGATTTCACTGCTCTTTTCATTATTTTTTTTTTTTTTCATTTTCTGGCTACTCCTAAATGCAAGAGGCATTTTATAATAGCTCTCAGGCTCTCCCTGATTTCTCTACTGATTTGAAGGATCTGTGTGTGTTGTCAGTTTGCCTTTACCCGCCTGGCACCCAGGAGAGTGCTAACGAACTCGGCTTTAATGGCAAATGGATCTGAGGTAAGCAGAGGGACTTGGGATACTGCCCTTTTCTATTCCACTCAGGAAACACACTGAATTGCAGTTACTTAGTAATGTTTTATAAACCCTACAAATCCTATTAATAATCCCCCCAAGAAAGGTTTTCCTGAGACAGGGAACAGAGCAGCCCCAGCTCTGCTTTGCTTTACTAGTTGCTTCTGTTAACTGGAAAGAAAGGGGAAGGGAACTGGTGCACGAGTGGAATTTGATAGGTTTCCCATAGAAACAGATGATGAGATTTGTTGGGGTTTTTTTGCCAGTGAAGCTGATGTCAGTCAGGAGCATCTCACCTGACCTCAAAGGATACAGTCTGGTGTAGGTTAGAGTCAGTGAGTCCTCTTGTGCCAGTGCACTGATGCAGCTGAATAGCTTGTACAGTCTTGTCTGTCTTACTATTTCTCATTTATATACAGACAAATAAAATTTGCTTGCTGCTATTAGTCTTTCTTTTGGAAATAAATTCCCACGGTGTCTCTCAGCTGGGAGAGTTCAGGCAGGTTTGAAATTCTCCGTCGAATGAAGAATTCGCTGCTGTGCTCTGCCTCGGTGAGCTGCTTTTCTCTCCGATCCCCACAGACCGCTGTCGTGGGATCCCTGATTCCCTGCTCAGTGCTTTGAGACCCCGTCTCTCTTTCATTTCTTCCCCAGTGAGTTACTGTTCCAGCCCCACAGCTTCTCCCAAGCCCCCACTCTGCCGGGCTCCAATCCCTCGCTCATCTGCATTCCCTGCTTTTCCGACAGTATCAGCCCTCTCCCAGGATCTCTTCACTCGCTCATCTACTTCTAACGGCAGCTGCTTCAAGGCCCCACGTAGCTGTACCAGCCCTGCTGATGGCTGGTCTGATTTCCTCTCGCTGCCTCTTTTTTCCTGAAACCTTTCTCTTTCCATCTCCTTTTCACACCCTGACTCCCACGCTCCTCTGTGTGGCTCCTCAGCACTTCTCCCCTTCAGCCTCATGCCTTGCTGCCTTCTCATTCCTTCACAGAGGGGTACCACGAGTGCCTGTGCCTGCTCTTGAAACATCTTGGCTCAAAAAACATTTAATTTCTTTATTTTCCTTTACCTTTTCTACCTCCACTGTCAAACCAGGTCTAATGGATAGGGAAGTTTCCATACTAAGTTGGCTCTGTTGTTTCCAGTATGGAAATAGGTGGGAAGTTCTGAGTCATGCTTAGACCAGGTATAGATGAATCAAGACGCACATCTGCTTTGTGACATGTCAGTAGGAAAACAGCTTTACCCCAAGCAACTCAAGCCTTTACTGGTATTCGGTCAGTTGCCTTTAATGCTCCCAGTTACCTTTAATGCTATTCCTAGTGTTACCTGCTGGGAGCAACGCAGGGAACAATTCTGTTAACACATCTGGTAGGGTAAACCCAGTGCCTCGCTGGTCCTGACTGGGAAATATCATAAAACATCACAGAGGCATTGCTGTACCGGCTGCTGACTAGGAACATGTTCGAAGAGAAAGAAATTTCTAAGACTCTTGCTTGAAATCCGTATTTCTCAAGAATTCTCATATTCACGTTGTGATACTCATCTTCATTTCCATCCTCTATCGAAACCTGCTTAATATGCATTGTGATATCATTCACCTGATCTACTTTTCAGTTATTGGTGGGAGAGAAGGAAGAGAAAAAAAGAAATCGCTTTGTGAAGTACTCTGCCAATTTACCATGCCACAGAAGAGAGATGCTGTAGTTTAAAATCTAATTATGTAAATGACATAATTTAATCATGATTATTAAATCCCAGCAAGTTTTGTTTCTTTTCCTTATTGTTGATTGTTGTCCTTGATAGCGAATGTCACGGTGCATCTCATAAAACTAATTTTTGTGGAGACAGGGCATCATTATGGGGCTTGGAGTGCAGGAGGCCATGCAAGCAAAAGGCAGAGGCTGCTCAGCAGACCTGTTATCTTTGCAAGAACAAACGTTGTGCACAAGGATAGCAGGAAGGGGAGAGAAAACTCGCACAGCAGCAAATATTTAATTAAAAGAGCTGTCGGGCCGACTAGTCATGGCAGCAGCTGCTTAAACAGAGATCTGTCCTTTAAATAACTTCAGCTAAATAAAAGGATAAAAAGGAGAGTGGAGGGAAAAGCTCAAAGGGCATGTGCTGTAATTGCAGAAGTGGTTTTCATTTTACATTGCAATGTCTTTAGTAGCCATTAGTTCCTTCTCTCCCTGTTTGGAAAACCAGGATGCTTCAAGCTCTGGGAGTTTTACACAGTTGCCAAAAAGCAGAGAGGGGAACGTCAAGGAAGTCAATACGTCACCTGCCAGCTCCTGTTACCCATATTTTAGATGTACGAGGTGTGATGAGGAAAACTCCCATTGGCTTTTCTGCAGCCTAGAATAAATCAGAATTTGGTGGGTACAGGATTAGTTCTTTTCTAGTACTCGCTGACTAAATTACAGATAAGTGTCTGGCTCCCCAGTGCGGCAGGTTTGGCCTCAGCCCCAGTACCAGGACGCTGCCCCGGCTGTGGGCAGTTTTCTGCATTTAATATCGATCTTTCTATGAGTTCCCTTTGTGCCTTCTTGATCTGTCACGCTGTGACCTGGACCTCTAAAGGATTCACGCTACTCATGTAACATGAAACGCCATTTATAACAATATAGTCACATTTTTCAGGTAATACCTAAGAGCATCCATCAGGCTTCCAGATGCAGTTCAGCTATATAATAAATGACGTTGTTTGCCCCAAGGGGGTGAACCTAATGGACACGCCGATTGGGTTGGACAAGCCAGAAGAGTGTGGGGTGTCTGTGCATTTGTATGGGTTGGGGAGAGCTGTTTGAAATGCTCAGAGCTGTAAGGAGTGAAGCCATGCAGCTCGTCTTTCCCATGCTCCGGGGACCTCTGTGGGCTCACAGCTCAGGCAGGGAAGCATGAAGAAGCAGAAGTTAAATCAGAGATATTTGAGAGTAAAGTGCATGAAAGGTATTGTGCAGTTCTTGTCTTTTTAATAACTGACTCCTCTCTGTGGTTTGCTTAGCCATTTTTTGGTTAGTCTTTCTAAGGTGCATAATCCGTTATGTGAGATAAAGATTAGAGGGCAATAAAGTGGATCTATCCACGTGATGTAATACAAATGTAATAAAAAACAATATAGCCAATAGTATTTGCAATTTATCAATAACTTTTTCTTTTTTTAAAAAAAAAAGGTAGAACAACAAACATGTGTGATGCCATAGAAGCTCTGTACGAAGTGTGTAACACAGTTTTCATGTGTGTGACATGGGGAGCGCTTTTTCCCAGCGTGCATGTAATTGATTAGTATGATACATCTGCAGACGGGCTGGCGAGCAAAACTCACACTTGTTCTGAAGAACATTGTGTTATGGGCAGAATGGGTAATGAAGACCACAGTTCTGCGTGTCTGACATTTAACATTAGGACTCTTCTTACAGTTTTATGTAACTTTAACAGATTTTAATTGTTCAAGCAGAATTTTCCATTCCTAGTGTACGTTTGTTGTACTTCTAATTTAATTTTATTTACTTTAACTTCCAGCAAGGTGGAGCTCAGGTTTCTCCAAAACTGGGATGGGGGAAAATACGGTGTGTTTTTGCCTGGCATTTGTACAGTCTCATCATGGGGAACCGCTGGCAGCTCCAGCTTTTGGAGCAAGGGCTTGCTATTTGGTGGTGTAGTTTAGGTGCGTGTGTTTTGCTGTCCCCACAGAAAGAAAAACGCTGAAAGTAAAGAGAAAGGAAAAATAATGATGTAATTACACTCTTGTAGTCAGTGGGTACTACCTCTGGATTGTGTCTAAACCATACTTCTGTCTGGTCTTGGGAGGTACTTCACTAAACTTCCATCGGCTCACTGAGGGAATGGACTTAGTTTTGCCAAATTTCCTTCGATACTCTTTTCTCCTGGTACATAGTAAATAGGTGAGTAATCTTAACGTATTTCAAGGCTTTTAGACTGTCTGCATAGTGTGTGTCCTGCGTGTTGTGCTTCCTCATTGTTCTCTGCTCAGGCACCTAGCTGGAGTCAAATTGTATCTCTAAAGATCAACAGCTCCGTAAAATACAGCACGTTTGTATGTGATCTGTCTGACCAAATATCTTCTGTGTGATCACCGGAAAATACTGCAGTCACTGACAACTGCTTTTCTGCATCTTGCCAGTAGTGAAAAGGGATGACGAACATGGATCCAAGGGAGAGAGAAACAGAATTACAACGTCTTTTCCCTTTCTTTCACAGCCACAGTAGATATATTCAATATATTGTCAGCTCACTGTCTTCAGTTTCATTGATTGATGTTTTGATTCAGTGCTCTAAAAAAGGCATTAATGGAGAGAAGCAACTGTTGCAGCTGAAAAATCATCGGGATCTGGAGCGTTTTGAATGACGCTTTTCTCTTACAATAGCAAAACTACATGAGTGAGCGCAGAAAAACTGCTGCCCATGCTCAGAAATAATCTTCACCCTATGAACAACTAGGTTTCCCTGAAAGCCTTGGTACAAAACATTTCCATTAACACAAACTATTGAAACAAAATGAAGACCAGATAAATTGTAGCGTTATGCTACTTTAGAAGAATGTCTCGGGTGCTTCCATTAAGACTATAAACTCTTTCCTGTCTGGAGATCCCAGCCAAAGACTCGTCCCAGCAGTTTCTTGTATGCCTCCGTTGGGATCGTGACAGCTCCTATGGGTGAAACAGGAGCATCTCACACATGTGGGTTGGGCTTTTGCGTGTGTATTTTTCTTGAAGCTTAGTGTTTATTTTTTAGCTGCAAAGTTGTTCATGGGAAAAAGGAAATTATTGTGGACTCCAGCATCTAAGGTAAACACAAGCAAAGTAGAAAATGCAGAATCAGGATGAAATATCCGTTCCTCGCTTACGCTACAGTGTTTGCCCTAGTGGTTAGGCTTCCCAGTGCATAAACTGGGGCAAATCCTGCATTTATTTCCCTAAGTAAATTCTTCAGGTACTTCTTCCCTGGCAGACTGCAAATCTCACTTGTAAGCATGGATGATCCTCCTGTAGAAGCAAACCCAAACTGAGTTTTGACCCGGTGCCTTGGGAGGGGGCGCTCCCTCTCCAGGCAGGACGTGCCAGGATTTCAGAATTTGTCCTGCAGTCACATGGATGGTGTTTAACTTCTGCTCCTAAAAAAGCTTTCATGCAGTGTCTGTGGTTAAATCATTACATTTCACTACTTTTTTTTTTTTTTTTTTTTTTAAGTAATCCCTTGTATCTCTGGTAACATGGAAAATGTTGGAAGCTTAATGGCCTTGACTTATCAGAAAAAGCAAGCGCTGTGAGATCCTCCACGAAGCTGGAAGAGCTAATCTCTTTTATTACACAGAAGGAGGAAAAATCAGAGGAAGGCAGAAAGTACACGAGACTGCTTGCCGTGAAACTCTCCCTTGTCATGAGTCAGTGACTGCAATTTAAATTAGAAACACACAGCATCCCGATGACTTTCACTGTCTTGTAGCGTTATTGCGCTGAGATATAAGAATAACATTGATACAGAAGGAGATTTGCTTCAGTTTTGATGTTAGTTTTTCTTTGGTTTTAAGATTTCATGTTTGAAGCCTGCCAGGATTTTCCTCTTGGGATCTTGGGTATATGCTGAGCCTCCCCTGAGTCCACAAGGGAGAGAAGTGCTGTGATTGTGTATCTTGCATGGCACAGATGAGGCAGTGGGCTCAGATATAAGATTTTTGATATTTGACAGTATCCACCAGTGATGTACATTGTGAATGAGCTCACCTGTTTGGGATGCATCAGGAAAAAATGATCCCTAACGGGTCAAGTGGGAGTAATAGCTGTTTTCTGCTGTTTATAGAGGTAATTCATTTGCAATTAAATGCCTGGTTTCGTTTTTTTCCTTTCCGCTCTTCATATTGTCACCTTGCTACTAGCACAGGGAACTCTCCACTGAACACAAACCCATGCTGTGAAAATCACTAAAGCCAAGTGGAACCCTCGTTGCTCTGCAGTGGTTTCTCTTGTTACCAGATGATTTTCCTGGAACGGGGATTGCTCCCGCACCACGAACGTGCCATGCTCTCCAGCGGAGCCCATTAGGTGCTGGATGCTGTAATTCCACCCCCACCCCTCCTTTACCACTTGATGGACTGCAGCGTTTCTCCCGTGGCAGACTTTTGAGGAGCCCGTGCATAGCATTTGGGAGGGGGGAAATGCTGTTTGCGCTGAGTTTTATGCTGAATGAACAATCTCATTAGACTCCTGGCCCGCGAGGAGCTCTGCCTGGCACATTCCCTGCCCACATTTCCAATTCAATAGGGCTCTGCCTGGCTTTGTGGCTGCCAAATGAGGTGCTGGGGAGCGAGAGCTGGAATGGCTAAAACTAACTGTGGCATGAGCTGGGGTTCAAGATAGATTGGCTTTCAAGGTGAGGCAGGATTTCTCCTAGGAGGTGTTACTTTACTGGAACGTGTGTGTTCGTTGATATTAACGTGAAAAAGCTCCTGATTTTGCTATCATTTTGTGCTTTGAAAGAGGGAGAATGAGTGTACCAAAGAAGAAAGCACCTTTGCTGCAAATTCATTTTGAAATTCAGGAGAATTTGCATTGCCTCTGTTGGAGGAGGCTGTCATTAGCAGTCTCCTCTGAAAATAATCTGCAACCTGCTTTTATTTCCTTTGTGCGTGGCTGACACGCCGTCATCCCCAGTCATCCAGCCCAGTTGCTACTGTACTTTGTTTTATGCTTCATGCTTGACCTATGAGCTGAAATGCTAATCACTGATGAAATTTTCGATTAATATAAAACTAGTTTCAGCCAGAATTGTGGTAAGCTCATTTAGGAGATGTAGTAGATCTCAAGGAAATACATAATGGCAACAGCCTCAGATGATAGTTTAATTTTTAACGGGCTGGTGTGCTTTGAGATGTATCTGCAAAGCTCAAATCTGTGCCATTGTGTTACCAGCAACGGGGAGTGAGCGTCATTGCGTATTTGTAGGTCTGTGAAAGAGCCATGCTCACAACATTCCTCTGCTACAGCGTTATCTCCTTGTGCTGGAATAATTTCTCTGGTTTCATTGGTTAACAAAAAAATGAATGAATGAATGTATAGCCACATCTTTAAGAAAAGAAGATAGAACAGATACACGTGGGGGGATTAGACTGCTCTTACATCAGTAAATGTGCATACGTATAAAGCCAGGAACCGTATTTTATAGTGACTTGTGCAAATATTATGCAAAGTACACTTTATAGTGCAATGGAGAAATATAATCTAAAATTTCATCGTGGTACTTTAAATTCAACTTTAAATTTAAATACCTTAGAAGCTGGCTAATTAAATAATTGTAGATTTTTCAGAAGTCCGCAAAACATTTACACAAGCAATTTATGCTGCAGGATGTGGTATATACAGCTCAAAAACACCATCTTAAATCCAGATTTTCCCCTGGAAGAGAGATTGCTACCATAGTAGAACTGGAAGAAGGCTAGAAGAAGATGAATGTAAAGATATGTACTGGTTCCCACTCAAGGGAAGTCTAAGTTTGTGTCTACAGACATGAATTCGTGTTTTACAGGAGCTGCTGTAGTGCCCCAGTGCTCCTGTGGCCAAGAGTTGCTGCCCAGTTAACCCAGTCCAAAAGTGGACTGGGAAAAGAACAGTTTTACATATCGTGAGGATGGCCAGGGAAGCGGGACCTGAGACCAAACTGGGCAGCTAAGTTACCCCACCGCACGTGAATGCTCTGCTGAAGCTGGTGTTCTGGGGGGTTCAGTTTGGCAATGGGATTGCAAAGAGGGGTACGGGGAATTGCACAATCACAAGAGATGCAGAGGGAGGGCCCGTGAGATTATTAAGCAGCAAGTTTAACACCAGACATATTGAGGGACTCATTACCTCAAGAGATGGAGATCAAAGTATATCATCAATTAAGAAAATAGAAAAAGGTACTTAAATTTGTGGAAGAAAGACCTGTTGGTAGCTATTACGGTTAGATGCGGCATCTGGCCCAGAAGGTCCCCAGGCATCTACAGAAGGTGGGGAGGGTGTATGCGCCAGGAGGGGACCCTTCTGCGCTCCCTCTGCTGCTTGTCTGCACCTGCCCCATCAGGAGGGCTGACCCAGAGCCACTTTGGTGTGACCTGGTGTCCCGCTTGTTGTAAAGCACTGTTGTTCTCCTGAAATCAATAGGTGTTTGTATTTATTCACATATTTAAGAACATCCATAACGGTGGAATTTGGCTGCAGGGTATTCAGGTTTATGTGCTTCTAATGGTAGGAATAACCACATCAATGGTTATCTCAATTTACTTTTAAGTGCTGTGTCAATAATGTTATAACTAAAGTTTAATGACGTATTCATCATAAACAATGTACTGTTCAGTTAACATTTATTTCTTTGGTTATGAAAAAGCTAAACCAGGTATTGATTTCCACCCTGGATTTTCTTTTGAGTCTTTATTACAAGCGCTGCTCAGAGGCATTTTGAGCTTAGAGCAGAGCTGGTCTGGTGGGGCTGGCAAAGCTGGGCTCCGGACCATCTTTGCAGGGCCACTGCTTCTTGAGTGGATCATTCTCATAATGTTCCATTATGAACAACCACAGCTTGCAAAAGTGAACTTTGTTTTCAGCAGTTGTGTAATTTGTGTTAAGTTGGTGACTTTGCCAAACGTTCCAGGCCTTAAGCTTGCTCACACCAGTTCTCACAGGAAGCAAATACAGAAGTGGGGAGTTTTATTTAAGATTGCTTGGACTTAAAGTTTACAAATGATCCTCTGCTGGGCTAAGTCGAGTCCAGTTAACATTAGATGGGTTGCACAAATAGACCAAAAAGGCTACTGAAAATTATTTATTAAGTTTAAATATCAAGTGTTGCCAGAAATATTGTTCAGTTCCACACTGTTTTTAAAAATCAAACTCTTGCTGACTTGAAAGGAGCCATCCAATGGAGCATGCTGGAAGGTGTAAGCCAAAAAAAAAAGAAAAGAAAAAGGAATAAAAAGCATTCAGATAATCTAGTTTGTATGAATCTTATTGGTGAAATGACAATAGGGAATCCATTTTTTTTTTTTCTGGAAAAACCTGAGGACCTCACATTCTTTGGCACCTCTAGATCCTAGGAAGGAGGCTCACATTGGCAAATGTCAGCAGAGAGCTACCGACAAGCAGATCATTTGTACTGATTAGAAAACACATTTCTGTAGTTTTCAGACATCATGTGTGCAAAAGACATGCAAGGCTGTAAGAAATACGGTCCTCGTACCCTGTGATTTAGTAGTACAGAGCTTCAGCTACCAGATGTATGAAACAAATCAAATCAAACCTGTCAAGTGCTGTGCCATTATAAGGGCAGAGTGATGACCAAGAGAAATCATTAACCATTTATAGCTCACTTTTAAATGTTTTGAGAGCACAGGGTGCAATCTACTGAGACTTAAGGGGGATTGCATTTTAGGATTTTGTTGGGAACAGCTGGGAAGAGATAGGGAATATTTGCAAAAAATGGATGGCTGGTGCCGGCAGCCTTCTCCCCGGGATTGGGGAGATGCTCCTGCGCCTTTTCGGCTTCTGCTCAGCCCGGGGTGGATCTCAGAGAGAAAGGGCATAAATTGAGTTTCCACACAATCAGCACAAACATTAAACTGAGATGTCGGTCACAGCTGGGCGAGAGCAGAGCCCCAGCCTGAGGACAGGCACTAGCCATCTCCCCCCACCGAGGGCTGGCTTCTCCTCCAGAGAACCAGGACCTGACACACTGGGCTCCCCAGATCCCTACTTACTTCTTAAAAACCTTGTCCCAGGGAAATTAATTCTAATACTTACACTGTTTATTGAATTGAATGTTTTACTGCTTCTTGTGCTGCAGTAAAACATTTCACAGCCTTGTGTACATATTTCTTTATTATTTATATCCATTCTTTCACATTTTTAGAGGTTTTTTTGTGGTTTAAGAAACTGAAAGACTGATGGATTATAAAATTGGGAAAGCATAATAGTTGCAGTCATATTTGAAATGCATAAATTTCAGGAAATAACGTTGAAGTTGTTTACCTGCGCTGAAAACTTTTACTTTACATGTGCTGTCCAATAACGTTTATAAAATGCTTGGCAAGATAAATAATACATAAACTTCTCTCACTAAACCTCCTGAGAGCAGAATTGCATCTAAAAGAAAAAAAAAAGAAATCTTCATGCCTATGTGCTAACAGTCTATTTGGAGATATTTTGCTACGGAAGGAAGAACATCGTACTGATTTGGATGATTATTTTAATCACCTCCAGCATATGCATCATGGGCTGCTTTTCTGGGAACTGACAACATCCAAAAATAGGTGATTGGGGTAGAGTCAAGTGAAGGTTATCTTCTCGCTGGTAGTAACACTCGGGATGTCAAAAAGCTTTTAGGGGAAAAGCAATGTGTAACATTGACACCTGAAGTAAAACGATGGGCCCTTATGAATATTCCTTCTCATCTTTTCCATACACTTGAGTGACTCTGCATGTGGGGTTTTTTTCAGGGGGAAAAAAGAGCTATAGCTGCATAAATACTGTCGCTGTAGCACTGCATTTAAGGCTTCACTAGCATAAATCTCAACCTTTCTTAGCTAATTAGTGAAGCAGGGAGGTATTGCTACTTGCAGCATGGAAAAGCACAGAGATTATTAATTCTGTGTGCTCCCCGGGGCTCAGCTTTTATCCCAGGGGACCATCACCCTTCTTCTGGGAGCTGCTGGGGACCCATTTGTCCCACACTGAACGCGTTTCCTCCCCTGGTGTGGTTTTTGTCACCGTTTGGCTGGAAGGCTCTGCAGTGGAGGGGAGAAATGGGCACGGAGGCTCAGTAGGGTGGAGATGAATGCTTCCTGAGTAGAAGTCCTTGTCATTGCAGGTGTCACCTATAGTGTCCCCTGAACCAGTGAGCATGGAAGTAGGCAGGTGGAGCATCCCTGCTGCCCTCCACTCTTAATTTCCTCAGCACCCGAGGTCGCTCACCTATGATCTTTGATAAAGTCTCACCTTCTCCAGGTTTCACCCAACCAGCCTCACCCAAGAGGCCTTCAAAGGCGGTAGGGCTTCAGGAAGGTTCACTTCAGAGGGGTACATGGGTGGGAGCCACCTCCCCAGCTGACAGGTCTGGGCTGTGAGCTGTGCAGAGGTGGAGGTGGAGGCATCGGCTCTGGAGCATCGATGCTCACCAAGCCGAATCCCAACTGTGCTCTCTGGGGCTAGCCAGGACCTGGGCAGACACAATGTGTGACTATCAGCTGTGGGTAAAACCCAGCCATCGCCCTTGGCTGGGAAGGGACTGCAGATATTATGGGATGGGGGACATTTTGACTGTGGATAGGATTTTTATTCATCTGCACTGATTGTAATCAAGAGAGAGAGTTCTTAATTAAGCTTCTGTGCTACATAGTCACTTGCAACATATGGTATAATTAAATAACCAAATTTTTATTTCTCATACCAGGAAACAATTTTTTTCCAGAGTTTTGTTCTGTTATTCTGTAACTGGGGCCACCCCGAAGGCTGTAATTTCTAATTACCAATGGCTTTTATTTAACAATCTCGTAACGTATATGTCACTGAGAAATTAAATCTGATTCTAGCTAATGAAAAGGTCAGCTCAGAAATGTACCAGTATTAAGCTGTGGGAATCCAGTACTTTCATTAATATTTGTGCTGTACAGGACTTATACAGGGACCAAATCTTACATATTTTAAGAGGGAACCAAATAGCTGAGATTGATGCCATATTTAGTAGTGCAATATAACTTCTTTTGGAAGCAGTAGACCAGTAATCTGGGAATTTTGGCTATCATCCTGCTACTATTTATGAGCAATTTTAATGTAGTAATTATATGTAGGGAAAATTGTTCACTAGGTTTATGAGATAAATGGAAATTTAATCTTTTTTTCTTGTTTAGTTGTCCAATATTTTTATTACAGACTTCTGGAAGCAATGGTATACAATAAAAGAATCTGGAACTGCATTGCTCCTTACAAATACTGATACTTTGAAAGATTTGCTCACTGTAAGTTAAAGGCAGCTCATTAAACAAACAAATGAGCTGTCCTTAGAGCAATCAGTATTTACTATTAACTGAACAGCACAGTAAATAATGAGTTGCAGGTAAGGAACTACAGATAAGTATTTGCAGTGAATTCAAATTACTGGACTTAAGCCTGAGGCGGGGAAAAAAAACCATAAAGATAAAAATGGAGGAAGGAGGGGGGAGAAAGAAAAAGGAAGAGGAGGTTTCATAAATGTAACATTTGTTGTCGCATTCATGCTCGCTCATTGTGCTGAGGAAAGGTTTTCTTTGGTAACTTTTCGCCCTCCTCCCCGGTGGAAGGGATGCTGCAGCCGACTCCTGGGGAGAACAAAGAAGAATGTTCTCTGGGTTCCTGGGAAAAAGCAAGCTGTGGGGGCCTGATGTTTTTACCAAGGTCAAGATTTTGCAAGTTGCTCTCTGGCGCTTACTAGACCCCAGGTGAACGTTGTGCTTTGGCACCAGTGAGACCGAAACCTGCCCGCAGCTGCCAAGTGTTTGCGCAGCTACCTCATTTATTTCTCCAAATTATCTCGGCAGTTAAATTGTTCATTTGCTAGAAACTGGCACAAGATGAGAAATTTTGGTTTGGGGTTTAATCATTGCAGGAGTGAAAGATTGCACTGCCTGAAGTTTGGGCGCGCGGCTGTGTTTAAGGACGGGGTGTCTGGAGGATGTCTGATATTGCTCATTTGGGAAGGGGCTCGGGGTTGTTTGGGTGCTGGAGATGAGAGGGAAAGGTGGGTGATTTAATCAGGGACTCTGCAGTTTCAGCCGAGCTGTGGGCCTGGGGCTTGGTAGGACAGCCAAACGCGTGACAGCCATACAAAACACCCAACGCTTGGCAGCCCCGTCTATACATCACCTTAAATAAGGTTAATCGCTTGACACAGGTCTCCTTGCAGGGAGGACGTATGTCTTGACCTGTCTGTCTGCTGAGGACTGTCACTGTCCAGAACAAGGCACAGAGGAGTGACCGGTGGAGTGGGGCACATTGGGGGAGATGTGCCTTAAGTGTTTGTCTTCCATAATAACTGCTGTCTCAGCCAGCGCAGCCAGGATAACGCCTCCGCTGCTCCATTAGGGGTAATATATATATAACATACGAGCAGGAGGCTTATCTTGCTGGATAGTTATTACTAGGTAAATACCTCCGCAAAGGTATTGTTGCTTAATTCACACCACCCCGGGACTGTACCTTGTGGAAACAGCCCCAGAGGCGGACGGCAGAGGTGAAATGCGGCTGCCAGGAGGTTTCCGAGTGGCCTTTGGAGGTGTCCCATTGCTGTGCGCAAGTCCAGTGCCATCGGTCCCCCAGCGCTCGCTGCTTCCAAATGCTGGTGCTGTCGGCCCCCTGCATTAGTATTCATCACAGGGAAAAAGAGCGAGGCGCTAGACAGACCCACTAATTACAGCAGCCTGCAAAGGCAAGTCGTGCCATACCACATGATAAAGGCTATCCTTTTTATTTCATACATTTCTGCTTTGCTCTATGTCACTTTATTAAAAAAAAAAAAAGAAGAAAAAAGAAAGCATGAGCTAATGGGTTTGGTTAAGGAATCAAGATGTTTTCCTGTTTTTTCTTGAATTGAATATGAATCTATACAATGCTTTGTAACGTTCATATATAAAAAAAAACAACTTCCCACTTCTCACTCTGCAACTTTAGCAAGCTGCTCATCTCCTGTAATCTCAGCTCCTCTGGTTGGCATCCCGACACAGCCCACTCTGGTCCCCATGCTGTCAGCAGCTGGGGGGAGAAGGCGACTTCTCTCCCACTAACGCACCATCTGCAAGCAGCAACCCTGGTCAGGTTTTTATGAGCCTAAATTGCAATTGCGTGGCCAGAGGGTTTGCTGGCAGAGCATCTGTTTTACTGTTGATGACACAGATAGATCTGGAACTGAGCATCTGGCAGGACCGAGTGAGGCAGGGCGGGAGAGAGCCCAGTGCTGCGGGGACAGACCTTGTGTGGACATCAGGTGGCTGCTGTGTGGCCGTAGGTTGTGTGTACCCCTCCATACTGTGATACAGCCCAGATTTTATTGAATTGAGGTTTGGAAAGGTCTGTAGCTCACAAGTCAGAGCTAGGAGAAATCAAACTGAGGGAAATATTGACTGCCACAAAACAGAACTTACTGGTGTCGCCTGATTTGCACCCAGATGTGACCTGGGGATGGCAGTTCACCCAGTGGGTCCCTGTGCCCCCATCCCCGCTGGTGCCCTTTTGCACTGTCTCACTCTGCAGAGCAAGGCTCTAAGCAGATTAGTCAGCTTCTTCCATCAGCGAACACTCGGTGCCTAAGATACTTAGAAGACATCTGTTTTTTAGCCTCATTTCTAAACAAATGAGGCTTATGTGATTATAGTGTCTGTCTCTTGTCCCCTCGTTGGCCAATTCCAATCTTCACCCAGGCGTTGTTGTCTCAAAGATGTTAACTTCCAGAAAGTTTTCGTGAACTGGTGACCGAGTGAATGGAAATTATCCTATTAATGCCTCTGGAGAAAGGGCCACAGCACAACCTGTTGCTCATCTCCGAGACCTGATACGAGAGGGAATGTGCTGGGAGGGAAGTCTCTGCTTCGTGCCTGTGTTTTGTGGAGGTCCGGCAAACCAACCATCAGGAGCAAACCATCATGGACTGGCTACGTGTCTCGGTGCCGTCTCTGCTCCAGCTGCAGCCAGCTGTGCTGGGCCAGGGCGAGTATCCCCAGCATCCTGCCTGCCCCCAGCATGCCAACTGCTCTCGCTGATCCCAGGATTGCTTTTCTGATCCGAGGATTAACCGGGTTGTATGTGCAAAGATACGGGAGCTGTGTGCGAGCCAGGCTTAGTCTGGAAATACATTTCCGCGGTCGTACAGCTCTGCTTGTGAACTCAGAGCTCGTTGTGCTGTGCAGGGCTGGGCTGCCCCTGGGTTGCTCCTTACCTCCAGCGTAGTAGCCTTAACTTGAAAATTGTTCTTGCAAATTACCTTGATAACTGAGGTCTAAATTCTCTTGAGACTGATGTCCCGTAAGTTCTATGTGTGAGGAGATGCACAGGTACAAAACATAGAATCGTAGAATGGTTAAAGTTGGAAAGGACCTTCATACAGCTCCAAAACCCTGCCATGGACCGGGACACTCCCACCAGACCAGGTTGCTCAAAGTCCCATCCAACCTGGCCTTGAACCCCTCCAGGGACGGAGCAGCCACAGCTTCTCTGGGCAACCTGTTCCAGTGTCTCACCACCCTCACAGCAAAGAATTTCTTCCTGATACCTAATCTAAATTTCCCCTCTTCCAGTTTAAACCTGTTCCCCCTTGTCCTATGGCTCCACTCCCTGATCAAGAGTCCCTCCCCAGCTTTCCTGTATCCTTTTTAGGGACTGGAAGGGGTTCTAAGGTCTCTCCTTCTCTTCTCCAGGCTGAAAGAACCATCTCTTATACTGGTTAGTATTTCACTGAGGTATTGTGAATGATGCTGACGACTGAAATCCTTTGTACACCCACGTTTGTAGAATTCTCTCTCCTTTACTCCTCTATGAATTACACTTAAATGCTCATTAGAGCTGAGTATGTCTCCTTTTGGCAGCTGTCTGACATTTTTGCCTTGTAATGCAGAACCTAAGGATGTATAATTGGTTGTGTAAAACCTATGTGTAGTAGTTCTGGGATTATGGAAGAAAAGCAAAGGTTTCATGTTCGGGTCCTTGTTAATAAACTAAACTAGATTTTGCCCTTTTTTAAACATAAATGAAAGATAAAAGACATAAGAGATTTATGAACAAGGGCATTAGTGTACCAAATTTCTCTCATTAGAACTGTTACAGTACTTTCCAACTTACACAACTCTCATTAGAAGAATTTATGAACTGGAATGATTACAAATATACTGTATTTTAAACCATCCCTACATTTAATTGCAAAACAAAAAAAACAATTATGCTTCTCTTCTCTAATGGATTTGTACTTTTGTGCATGTATTTTTTTGTTAGAAACTTAATAGAGGACTTTCCCGATGCCAGGGAGTGTGGAGAGAGGAGAGGAAATTATACCTCTTAGTGCAATTTGCAATTTAGCTGCAAATCCTGAAGCGTTGCTTTAATTTACTAACCTTGTTAGAACCAAGTTCGTATTGCAAGCTAATGTGGCTGTTTCTTTTCCCCGCTAGACTTTCAATTTCACATCCTTACATCTGATTTGAAGTGACGGTGAGAGGAAGCATAAGGTATCTCTCATTCTGTTTGGACTCCTTGTTTACAGAAGAGTGATGGAGATGCTACTAAGCACAAAAGGGATCACCATATGCCTGTTTTTCTTTGTATTGAGTTTGGCAGCAGCTATTGAAATACCATTATCAGGTGAGTTGTAGCTATTTACTGAACACTTTGCTGGTTCGTTTTCGTATCCCTCCTTTTTTTTTTTTTTTTTTTTTTTTTAATAAACCTTTCCCCGAAGAAAAAAAATATTAAATCCTGGTTTTCAGTTGTTCCATTTTGAATTTAATTCTCCCAGAACACGGCCTTTGGGAAATTCAGATGCGATAAGAACACAATCTACTTTGTTTGGACCTGTTTAAACGTAGCAGTAAACTTGTCTGATAACATATATCTGGTGTTTGTGATCCAGCACACCGCTTAGCTCCAAGGGTTTGGTTTTGTCCTTCACATAAATTCCTCATTTTAGCTCTGAATCTCCCTGAAGCTTGTTTGATGTAGGTATACCTTTACTTACTTGTCTTGCAACCTGCCGTTTCAGTCTGGAAAAGGAGCAGGTGTATGTCTCAGGGCATACATTAGTCCCCAGAGAAGTATTTCCTACCCCTCACATGCCGCCCTGGGGAGCGCCTCCTTTATCCCTCCCTGCCTGTGATGCATTCAAACTGCCTGTTTTACACGGTTGGTGTGGTTTTGGGAGACATGTAAAATATGGGATGAGGCTCATAGGGGACAATCCAATGAAAGCCAATGGACCCCACCACCTGGAGTCCAGCCCAGACCTCCCAAGCTTTGCATTTTTCAACCATAAACGAAACAGGAGGATTACAAACTGCAGGGGTTTCGGGGGTGGGGGGAAAGACACATAAAGCAAAACTCAACAATATTGGGTTTTGAATGAATTATGGTGAGGATAAATAAATAAATAAATAAATGTCCTGCTCTGTAGCCTCAGAGCAGGACACAGGCTGGTTCCAGGGCATTGTGTGGACCTGCCATGAGCTGTTAGCACTCTGGAGTCCGCCAATAGCCCTGGCTGCAAAGGAGCAGGCAATCAAGCAGGTTTACAGGATATTTTTCTAAAGCTATCCCAACTTGTTTGACAGCATCTGAAAGTAGTTTTTTGGAGGAAGGTACTGCAGTGCCTCGTTGTATTTAAATAAAGCAAAAGTGGAGCTGTGGCTGTAAAGTGCAGGACAAACTGTCTGAGCATCCACTGCTTTTACGTACCTACACAGGGGAGCCATCTAGCCCTTAATTTGCTTTAATGAAGCATTTTATATTTTAATAAAAAGGAATTATGTCTGATCAGTGAAGCTGGTGGGTTTGGAAGTGTTTGGCTTTGAGACCACACGGTATGGCAAGACACCACGTTTCGCTCCAGCTTTGAGCTTCCTGGACTTAAAAGAGAAACGAAAGAGGATGTTAATTTTCTTCCTGGCTTTTTATAACAATGGGATGATCCTATTATCCCCAGCTTCACTACAGGGAACATTCTACCTCGTGCGGCTCTGTTACACAGACACTTTAATACCCTTAAAAAAAAAAAAAAGGTTAGTGAAACATCATTGCGTGACTGTGTGACTCGTAATGGCTCTTCCCGTGCTCTACCCTGGAGGGGGTATTGAGTCATCTTTGCAGTCCGTGTATTTCCTGGCAATTTTATCCAGGATAGAGATGGCAGTTTGCTACTTCACGTGTATGTATCTGTGTCTGGATTAAAAAGCCAGTTATTGACTTCATTGCTGAATAAGTTTACCAGTCCACACACCCATGCTTTGGCTGTAGCTTTAGCATGGCCCCAGCTCTCCCCTGCCCATGATGGGTTGGTCATACATGGAAGCATGTGCTGGTGATGCCCCTGAGTGGCTGGCGAACATAGTGCTGTCAAGCCTTCCTCTGGCTGCTGAGGCCATGATGGTCTTCAGCTTTAGGAGCAGAGAGTATTGTCAGTGCCAGGAAGATGATGAAGACCATCTGTGTTTTTTTAAGGCAAGCCTCAATTTTTGCAGGAGTAAGGCAATCCTGATGTTGTCACTTTTGAAGAAAGGTCCTGAGTGGTTCAGTTCTGCTTGAATGGAGTTTTAACCCAATACCTCTTTGTGTTCAGTTGCGCAGCTTCCAACAATCACAGAGCAGTCTCACACCCAGGTTGCCTACCCTTTTGATGAGGACTTTACGATTAAATGTGAAGCCCGAGGAAACCCACAGCCCACGTGAGTACTGCTTTCCCCTGGAGAAGCAAGCAGAAATTGAGTTTGCTTTTAGCCTTTGCCAAACATTGTTCTATTTTTGAGGAGAGGAGAAATGGCTGATGTACAGTAACCCCTCATCATTGCAAGGCGAGGTTAAGGTTTGGGTTTCCATTTAGGCCATTCAGCTTTTGTTGCTCGATCACATCCACTCACTCTGAATAGATATCAACGTGCCTTTTTGTTGTGGGGAGATGTTCTGTTTCTCTAGCATGTCCTAAATTCACCCCATGATTTAAAAGAGCTTGTCTGCGCTGTGCTGCAAAAGATAGGTGATGTGTAATGGTAATCAAAGGGTCCCAGCTGTTCTTCTGCCTTTTTAGCAACCCTAAAACCACCAAGCACATTAAACCATGTATTCAGAGATCACATTTGCATTTTATCAGATACCTTGTCTGTACCTGACATCATTATTGCCGTGGTGATGTTACAAATGTACAGAGTTATTCAAATAAATATCCAAAGATAAGCTTTATGTATTTCACACCAATGCAAAAAGGAAAAAAAAATTTTAATGAAAATGTGATTAACAAAAATGTAATAATAGCATAGTGAAAACTCCTCATGAGACTTTCGCCACTGGATAGTGTATGGGCTAAATTAATAGCTTGTTTGCACGTTATTTTTACTCTTTAATCCTTCCTTTCCTTTTTCTCTACAACACAATTTAAACTTGCCTTAAAAAGGCAGTTTTTATTTTTGTATCAAGATGTTTTGATTGTTTTTAGCTGAGCTTTGAATGGACATTTGTAGTGTGATAAAAAATTTCCTTTGTTTCACTGTTTGTCAGCAGATCAATGAAAAGTTTTTTGGTGTATCTAAGTGTATGTGATAGTGCTGGTCAGGCAATAGGAACCCGTATTCCCCTCCGAGGGTCGCAAAACAGTTTTACCAGTGCTACTGAAGTGCCAAAATATACATTTCTGTTAATTTATTCTCTTAAAAACATTGCAAAATACTGAAAAAGGTACATATTCCACTAAATGCATGTTATACTGTAATTTCCATCTGTCTCTGATTTTGAATCAGTTTAGCCCAATTTTGGGCCAACTGACACTTCCAGATACATAAACTATGACCAATACTTCAGCACTCATCAAAATCACACCCCATTAGCATCAAAACTACAAGTTTTGATTCTTGATTCTTGCAGTGAAGACAAGGAGAAATTCAGTCAGGTGATCTTCTGGATTTCTCCTGGGTTCAAGCATGGTGTTTCCTGTAGATGGCGTGAACACCTCCTGTCAATCCTTGCCCATCAAAAGTACCAGCTCTCCTACAGACACAGCTTTCTCGCAAAGCTCTAGTTCCTTTCACTGCGTGGCTCTGGCTTTCACAGATGGTCTTTCTCATTTTTTTGTCCTTGCCTTAAGCTTAGTATTCTTATTTCATGTCACAGTCGATTATCCAAAAATAGGTGTCCAACAGGAGAGACATGCCCAACAGCTAACACAAGTTGTAGTAGCACAGTGGTCATTTTACCATCCAACTCTCTCCTCTTATTTCAAGTTTTTCCTTTTAGTTTAATAGGGCATTATTGGACCCATATTTACCACTGGGTTTGTACCATAGTGCTCTCTGTTCCATGACCTGTCCTTGATAACACTGGTATTATTTTCCAGCTTCAACTGGACTAAAGATGGAAAACCGTTTGATTTATTATCTGACCCAAGGATAGTTACATCTAACAACTCTGGAACATTTGTGATTCAAAACCGTGGAATCATCACCAATTTTCAAGGAAAATATCGTTGCTATGCATCCAATGTGCTGGGAACTGCCATGTCAGAAGAAATTGAGCTAATTGTTCCAAGTAAGGACTTTGATTTTGTTTTTTTTTTTTTAAAGGTGAAGACTGTCTTTCCTCAAATTAAATGGGAAAGAACTAGTTACTGAGGAGGTGAATGGTAAAACATGCACTGTTTGTTATTCAGTGAATATTGGAATGGAAAATTCTGTGTTCTCCCTGGAATTACTTCATTTCATTTCATTCCTGGTTTTGAGGACAGAAACGAAATCTGAATGCAGGATTTCAGACAATACCCCTGGACTATCAAGTTCTTACAGGTTTCCAAGTGCCAATACTGACACTCCTTACCAACTTTAATATAAAGGCAACTGGGTAAATAATGTATATGTTTTCCCAGATATATTAATTTGGAAAACATTTATTGTTCACTCTTTCTTTCTGAGTATCATCCACCCCACTTTGCCCCTAGAGGACAGGTTAGTGGGTAAAGTAGTATAAGCTTTTTAATAGCCATCTAGGGAGAGCTAAATGTTCAATGACAGAAAATTATTATCTGCTTTGACTTGACTATTTAAATGCCTTTATAACGCACTTGCTTTGCCTTTGCCATAAAACCCATAAGAATTATTTTCTGATTTGTATTTGCTTAGAGCCACTCTTTGCTCTTGTGATGCTTTCTCTTCTAATAGTTTTCTCTTTCTGTAAAGAAGAAATCATAAATATTGATGAGAGTTGTAGTCTGGTAAATTCTCTGGACAGAGAGAATTTGTTTGTGAGCTGATCCCAGCGTATCATGAAAATACAGAAAATAAAATATTTGGAGAGATAAAGCAAATAGCAGAAAAAATGGCAGAGTAGCTATCCTAACTGCAGTACAGGTATTGAAAGATATTAGCTATTCATGAAAGCTAGAAATATTGGCCTAGATCATGAAATAGTGTTAGAAATATATTAAAAATGAGTGGGCAATAAAGGAATAGGAAGAAATTGTCAGAGAAAACAAAAGTGTTTTGAGTCAAATCACTTTGGGGAAGTGTTGGAAAAGACACTTTTTGAGCTTGAAGAAACTCCTGCGTTAGAGTAATTAGTTCTCTCTAATAGTGGAGAAATTTATTTGATAAAGAATTAGGAATCATGTGATGCTTTCACTTGCCAAACATTCATTGGAAAGCAAATGCTGTTAAGAGTCATAAGACTGTAATATTTCAGCTTGGCAACTGTGACTGAGTGCCCAGAAATTGGGAGGACAATAGGGTCTCCATCTCAGAGAGAGGAACGTGAAATCAGAAGCTGAGGGAAGGGTGGGAGAAATAGCAGTTTAGTACTGCAAAATAGCAACCCATGCAAATGTTCAAAAGCTGAAGGGGAAGCGATCAAATCAACTGTGAGTTCATTAGTCTGATGTCAGTAGTGTTCAGGGTTTGGTATAATACAGGGAGCATAATAAAGTCCTGGAACTGAATGAAAAAAAAGCTCCAAAATATACAGAAAATTACTGATTCTAGAAATGTGTCCTTCCATCATTAGCCCAAAGAGCAGAGGGGGAAATGAGTGATTTTAAGGACCAGGTTTGTAAAAGTGGGATGAAGTTTACTGATGCAAAGTTCCAGGTCCCTGATTAGAGCAACATTGATACAACTGGCTTTGTACCAATACATTTAAGCACTTGTAGTTTGGAAGTAACATAGGAAGATGAAGACACAATTGGTCATAAATTTAGAATCAGAACATGTGACATGAGAAGAGGAAAATTTGAGGCAGAATCTTCCAAGTGGGAGTAGAGAGGACAAGAAACGTCACTGGCTCCACAATGGAGCAGGGTGAGAACATGAAGCAGACTGTATGATGTGGTCAAGTGGCATAGAAGAGAATCAACAGGGCAGTGGAGTTTTTATTCAGGCTAGATCCTGCATTTCCAAGTTCCTACAATATTGGGTTATCAGGGGATCTGAAAAGAACTGGGCACATGTGGAATTGGGGTGTCCACATGGCAAGGGATATCTCCACAGTCTTCTCAGCCTTTGCAGTGGTAAGAGATGGCCACCTAGCTACAAAAACTAGCAGCCCAGTGCAGATGAAACAGGCTATGAGAAACATGCATCATAATTTCTGTCATTTTTTATCATAGGAAATAATCCTGAGAAGTATTTTAGGCATAAGCCAGGGTGGGAGAGTCATTGCGCTGCGGTCACTTTGGAAATAAGACTTATCGCAGGGGCTGGGAGAGTTCCTGGAAGAGGGCTGCTAAGGATGCCATGTACACGTATTGTTATGAGTGTGCCTCAAGAAAGACAGGATTTGTTTTGCTTCTAGCTAGTTTTATGGATTTTCTTTCCTTGCTAAATTTATTTCACATTCAACTGTATTGCAAAGTATTCCCATATGTGGTAGCTTGGTGTTTGGTGAGGAATTACCAGGATTACACATATTGCTATACGGCTTAGTCTCTACCGACTTGCAGTTGCTTTAAGGGAATAGCGTTCCTTAGCAGAGGAAAACTGCACAAAGTTTTTGGACAGTAAGCCAAAGTTTAATGAACGAATGCTGTAAGTTGGCTCCACAGGTAGGACAGTGCAGCTGGTGTCAACTGGAGTTTCAGGCAGGAACAGGAGAGTGATGCAGTTACTCAGAGCTTTAGACAGGACATAATTATTCACTTTGGAGTGTGGCCAGGGTATTGGGGTTAATACAACTTCTCTTGAGGAAAGTGTCTCAGACTCATTAATTTTCAGAGAGTTCAAGACCTGTGTCATATTTCCATGAAGGTGTATCACCTCCACGAGCAGAATATTCTGATTCATAGATTCATAGATTGGTCCAGGCCAGAAGGGACCTCCAAAGGTAATCTAGTCCGACCTTCCCACGGTCAGCAGGGACAGCTCGAACTAGATGAGGTTGCCCAGGGCCTGGTCGAGCTTCACCTTGAATATCTCAAGGGAAGGGGCCTCAACCACCTCCCTGGGCAACCTGTTCCAGTGTTCCACCACCTGATACTCTATCGCTCCTGAACTAAAAAGATGCTTAAAATGGAAAATGAGAATGAGTTGATGTCTGTATCGGGATTATTGAGTATATACTCAGAGCAGATAATTTCTGCTTTTAATGAAAAGTTGCCTATACTAGCATGAATAGATATTAAATATACTGGCGGTAGCTAGCAACAAATTAATCAAGAAGTTACAAACATGGTTGTTACCAAATATCAGAGGAATTTTAGTGCTAATACATGCAAAGTCCTAAATCCAGAAAATAAATAAATGGTACAGATAATATATTAGAGGGATTTACCCAACTCCCATACATTTTAAGGCACATTCGCTTTTATTCATACTCTTCCATCATAAATTCTTTCATTTAATGGTGCAATGTAGATGCTGAAAATTCAATCAGGATTCAGAGAGTAATGGAAGACACCTTTCATTTTCTAAAGTGCTGGATAGTCTACAACTGTGCTCGAGTGAAAGAGAGCTGCTGGTGCACAGATCCGCTGTAAATAAGGCAATCACTGACACAGAAGAGTTTGGGATAAATTACCTCTATTCACCCTCAAGTTTTGAAGCAGAGACTGGTACATGTGAGATCACTACATGCATTCATGATAATGATGCAGAGGTGGCAGTGCTTTGCCAGCTGTATTCAACTAAAATGTAAGCTACTTGGCAAGTCACTATGCCAATGAAGTGAAGAAAAACCCAGCAAGTCAGACTAGGCCAGTCCTTTTCATAAATTACATTTACACTGCAGAAGGAGAACACTGGGTCTGTAAGGAAAGTAAGGTTGCTCCTGAAAAGGGGAACAAAAGGCTGTTTACTCACAGTAGTCATTCCAGGAAAGCAATAGAAATGTCAGCAGAAACGATCGTTAAATCTCACCTACACAATGAAAATACCACACCTCCCCTATATATGCTGACATTAAGGAGAGTGGGGAAGAATGGGGTCCGAGGATCTCTATATGTTTGCATCATTTATGAAGTCCAGGTTGTTACAAGATATGTGCAGCATGAAAATGAATTTAAATGGTGAGAACACAGACCTCAGCTACCCTTTTCCTGTGTTTAGGGAACCTGTTGCTTGAATTACTGAGTAGGCCCAATGCCAGAGGAAGGAGAAGTAGTACAGTTTAAACTTCTTTAATTAACTGTAGTGTAAAAGACTCTTCATGGTAGACTGCGTTGAGATTTATGCTCAGTATTTCTAAAGCTGCTGCTCCAAAAGACCGAAGATCTGAGGATGGAAACATCGCCTACACATAAAATTGCCCAGTGGCAGGGTGCGCTATGTCAATGAGGTCAGTCCTAGAATTCCCAAAGAAAGCGAAACCTGTGTTTAGTATTAAAAAAAAAGCCAGGTGTGAATATTGTGAAATCATTAAAAGACACCGAGCTGATACTAAAATAGGAGGTCTCAGTAACATGCTTTGTGAAGGCGGTCAGTGTAGCCTTTTTGGAAGAGAAAAAAAAGAAGGTAACTCACTAAGACTTTGCAGATGGTGGGCATAAAATTTAAATCTCTTGCCTTCTAAACCAGTGTCCTATACTTTTCTGGCCATCTAAGTCATTGGGATCACTCTGATTGTTGCCAGTGACCATTGTTTTGGAAAGGGTGATAGAGAGAGTTTTACACAGATAAAAGACTGTCACTGATTCCATCATAAAAGCTTCTTTGAGAGCGAGAGGACTGACAGCCACGGTCTTCCTGACAGCCAGACTTTCCTAACTTTTTCAATTTAATGCAGCAATTAAAAAATCCATAAATAAGCAGGCTCATATCTCATATAACAGTTCAAAGGCTGCAATGAAAATTACAGATTTAAGTACTGCTTGTACTACATGAATGAGAATATCAATTGACACAGTGAGATGAGCACTGGAAGCTGCCCAGGCTGTATGCAGTACAACTCCTGGGATGGGTGACTGTAAGTCATGTTTCAGATTCTTTGATGTGTTGAGCTGTTCACTGCACAAGATATGGATCTGTATAACGAATCAGTCAGCTACTAATTAAAGTGTCTGAGGAGCTGGGAATTTTGAGGATATAGAATTTTCTTGACTACTTCAACTTTCCCTCACTCTTACATTCTTTGACAATTTATTTGCATGGAAGAACTCAAGAATATCCCTGATAAGCCAGGCTATGTATCCATCCAGACCAGGACACATCTCCAGCAGCCTCCACAGAGAAGGTTATAAAAACAGACCTGGTGTATAGTGATGTTTTTCTACAATAGTTTTGCTATATATTTGCTAATTGCTGACTTACCAAAATGAGTTGACTCCCATTTTACTCCAGGTACTGGTGGAAACCAGGCACAGGGGTCTTAAGGACTTCTACAGTTACCTCGAGAAACCCTTTTCCTTCAGTTCAATTTCTCAACATGTTACCCAGAAACATGTAAAATATCAGACCGAATGGGCTCCATTCTCATATAAACGGGTATAAATTGCCATAAATGATACATTTATAGTTGTGTGGAGTCACTGTAGTCAGTGATAGGACGAAAACTAAGCTGTAGGACAAAGTGTGCTCATAGGTACTCGAGTAAATCTGAAGCAATCCTGCTGGGGACTGGAGTACCCCAACTCTGGTTGCTATATTTCGGCATCTACGCTGCTCAACTCAAATTTAGAGCCGATTTAGATTGTATATTGCACTGTATTGGTCTCCCTCCTGTTTGCTTTTAGTTGAGATACTGCATTTTCTGACCAGATGAGAAGCAGGAGGGAGTGACCCGGCCTCTTGTCTGAAATTTCTCTCATCCGACTTAATTTGCCAGTGGTATTTCAGCCTAATCTCAAGTTCAGTTTGGTCATTAAACTTTGAGTCACCCCAGGGATTAAACAGAGCCCTGGTTCCTTGCACAAATGACTCGGCGCACCAATAATCTTCCATTTCCATGGTTTGCACACTGTCAGAGCGCTGTAATTCTGTTTTTTCAAGCGCTGTATGGCATTCACTGTACAGCCTTGTCAGGAAATACTTGGGCAGCGAAGCCTTTCCCAAGACCGTTTTGAGAGCTTTATGTGTCACGGTGGGCTTTTAGAAGATGTCTCCATAACAGAAGGCAGGTGTGCAGTTTTTCATCTTCCCTATGGCTGTTTCATATACGCCACTTGCTTGCTTGTGTTGCGAGAGCCATCCCGCTGGCACTTCAGCAGGCCTTTCTCACAGTCATTAAATAATGTTGTTCTCCCCCGTGTTATGGATATGTGAGAGGTAGCACTTGGAGCTACGCTGGATTCTCTGTCCCTTCTCATTACATCTGCGTGTAGGGAATTGCATGAAAGATTGACATGACAGTTTTAATGGTATCGGCGCAAAGAGATCAATCGGTTGTAAATTTTACAGTGTCCATGTGCTGCATTGATAATTCCATACAGTATTAAACACTTTCATGACACAATTAATCTTGTATGATACTTCTGAGCTTAATTCAGCTGTGATAGTTTCTGTGATCAGCCACAAATCAGTAGTGATTGATTCTGGAATGTTCACTAATTAAAACAGAGGAACACTGAAAAAAAAATAAATATATATATATTGCCTACATATACATGCTGACAACGTGCAAGACAAATGTGCAAGAGCCAAAGTCTAATGTGATATTAGCTTCTTAGTTTTAATAAATCTCCTCATGCAGAATTCAGAAGCAGTTATTTTTCTAGTCTTTGAGACCGATGGGACCCCAGCAAGAAAATAGGCTTGTCAGAAGGTTTGGCTAAAGAATTTATCATGAAAGTTGAGTTTTCCTCTCTTGTAAATCTTCAAGGGTTCAAAGCACACAAAGCACAAAGTTATGCAGTGAGGGGAAAAAGGAAGTTTTCCATGTCTTTCACAACAAACAAAGTGAAACAAAACAGCACGGAGGAACCCAGAAGCCCCAGCTGCCTGTAGTTCAAGCACTTGTTAGAGATGGAGGACACTGGGGTTCAGTTGCTGCTTCCCCCATTGGGCACCCAAGGCAGGCGTCTGGGCCATGCAGTGGAGATAAATGCCTGCACTGCCAGCTAATGACACCAAGACCATGATTTTTCACTGTCTCCTGGTGGGACTGACTATATTTTTTTGTATAATTCTGTAATTACTGGCTACAGAAATTGACTGAGAAGACCAGTGGTTATGGCACCCAACTGGGATATTGGAGACCCAGATTTGGTTGTGCCAAATGAGGCAGAAAATGGGTTTGAACAAGAGTTTCCAATGTCCTAGATGAGTGATCTCACTATTAGTCTATTTGCTGATCCCTTTGGTTTAGTCAGAAATCTCTAATCCTTCACCTGACCCAGCTTCCTTAGAGTTTTGTTGAGAGTGATGTGCTTTTGGGAATAAGTAAGCTTTAGATCAACAAATTGGCTTTTTCCTACTGGAAAGTGTTCCACCTCTCCAGCAGTCAGCAGATGTATTTTCCAGGGCTCAAAGACTATAGGTTATTGAACGTACTGGATTTGAAAATTTAGTTCCCTTTGTTAGCCGAAATTTCACCTACAGGGTGGGTAATGCTCATTAGCTCCATTTTGCCTCTCCTAAGAATTCATAATGTATTAATAATCCTGCTGGAGATAAAAATCTATGCACAATCTGCATTCAGGCAATCAGCATGATAGTGATTTCTTTTTTTTATGTTTATTAATCCCACAATGTATAAAGTCTCCTCAGAGTCCTGACCCTGCATTTCTCACCCTCCTCCTTCGGTTTGACTACTGCGATGTGACGCTGCAGCTATCCTGGGGAGCCACCAGTGTTTCAAATTGCTTATTCGCTATCAGACTTCCCTGTTATGACTTGAACACCAAGATGGCAATGTTTGCTGTGCCAGTTTATTCTGCGCAGCCAGGATGCTTTCATTCCTTTGCTCTTTAATTGCTGTTAATTTTGCTGTTTAATGCAGTTGCCTGAACTGAAACTTTCGCTAGTTTGAACTTGCCTTGAAATGAAAGCAGAAGACAGCGTCCGCCCTGAAACTGTCTTAGCTAAATTCGTTTAAGGAGTGGTTACATTTTGCAGACTGATTTCTTTGCAGTAATGTCTGAGCTGCAGCCTCCCAGCCCTTGGTTTGGTGTGGGCTCCAGCCCAGCTCTGCTTCCCCTCTTATTGGATGGGCTCCAGTGGCATTTTGGGCTACCGAGACTGGCCAGGTTGCCCAAGTTTGCCAAGCGTGGTCCAGGCTTTGAACAGTCTGCTGGCATCAGTGCTGATGCTCTGGGTGATTAAACAAGTCCTTGATCCCTTCATTATTTAACCTATATTAAAGCCCAAATCGTGCAGCCCTCGTGCACCCCTGTGTGTCCTTCTGTGCACATCCTGCCGCAGCATCCCGAAGGACAAGCTTGCTGAGAAAGTCTGCAGGTCTGCACAGCAGAGGTTTTACACCTGAGGGGATGAGAAGGCAATGCAGTCTTTAAACCAGACTTCAGCTTCATCCGATTCTGGGGATGGATAAGAATTGGGACAGCTCCAGGCACAAGGCGGAATAGCTGCCTGATGTCTATCCTCACCTGCATTGACTTGCTGTGGCTTCTTGGAAACAACTTTTTAGCCAAGACTTCCCAGAATTTACCACACTCCCAGACTGGTTTCTGATCTCCCAGGAACACCCTGGAACCCATTAGTGCACAGTCCTCTAGCCCGATCTTAGCCTTAGGCTGCTGTTCTGTGTGGCTTTGAGTTGTCCCTTCCAGACAGCACAGAGGAGCTATAGAAAGCATTTCAAAATAAATGCATTAAAATAAGGCCTAAGCAAAGCTCCTGGACAAGTGTTAAACATCACCTTTCGGTTGCCTGGCTTTCAATACTACAGGCTGGGCACTTCATGAATGAGGAACGCTAGCAGACATTTCATATTCATAGTAAAATGCATCATTACTCTATATCACTTTGTAAATAATAGTAGTAACTAAAGGCAGAGAATGCAAAAGATGGTGTTAAGGTAAAAATTTTATTAAGAACTATATTAAGAGGGAAGCAAAGGGCAAAATTTCAAAAGGTAGCAATAAAAGAGGAACTTCCTTTCTTTTCTACAGGTGTACCAAAATTCCCCAAAGAAAAAATTGAGCCCCTTGATGTGGAGCATGGTGATTCTGTGATTTTGCACTGTAACCCCCCAAAAGGCATCCCGCCGTTGCATATCTATTGGATGAATATTGGTGAGTAAACAATTTTTACACAATTCACGTGAGGAAACTCAAAACATTTGTCTTCCAGAACAGTTTCATTACAGATTCATAATTGATGAGAATGGTAATTGTGCAAGTGCTTACGAAAAAGATCTGGATATTGAAAAACAAAATTGAAAAATGGAGATATGTTTTTACATAACACAAAGTTAAATTGTAGAGTGCGTTGACACAACGTATTATTAAACATGAGATATCAGAAAGCTTACATATCGGTAAATGAGTCTACCAGTAATGAGGACTACTGCATTTACAGTAGAGAGGATAAAATGCATCAATATATTATTTCTATCATCACTATTTTCCTCTTTTCATAAACTAATGGTTGATTTATGATACTAAGGAAAAAAAAAATCTGTCACGTATGTATAATTAATTCCTTGTGGGTTTCTGTCGCGTTGTTCTTCAGCTTTGTGTTCTGCAGGGGTTTCTGGCTCTTGGGAAGCAAAGTAACTCTGGTTACCTCCATGACACGATGGGTTTGTTTCTGATGCTGACCAAGAACTTGCAGAGACAGGGTGCCAGATTAAACCTCTGATCTTATACGGCAGCCTCTCGACTCCTGACACACGTATTTAGCACAGACCTGCATTTGGCTGCATCAACAAGGAGACAGTGCAGCAGCCGTAGTTCATCCTAACACTCCCCTGCTGTGATCTGTACCTACAGAAGAGCAAAGTGCTTGGGAGCCTGGCCATGGGGGACATCTATAAGTGGTGACCTCCATGTCATCATTACAGGCTTTTGTATCGCAGAGAGGTGCTGGAAATTGCCTTTGACCAGAGCAGAAACTTTGCACTGAGTATTTTTAATTATCAATATTTCGTTATCAATTATTTTTTCATACATTTTATGTATAAACGTATTATTATATATAAAAATATTTTCATCCGTTATCAGTATTGAATATTGGTAAATAACCCATTGATTATGCTGGGTCTTCTGCTTCTTTCGTGTCAAAGTTATATTCTCTATCTGGAAGCGAACATATGACAGGAGAGCATTAGTAGTCATATTGGTGAAACAGCTCGGTATCATTACCATATCATAATTATTTTTTCTTGCTAGATTTGCAGCACATTCCGCAAGATGAAAGGGTCTCCATGAGCCTTAAGGGAGATCTCTACTTTGCAAACGTGGAAGAAAATGACAGTCGAAGTGATTATTGTTGCTTTGCAGCGTTTCCAAGACTGAGGACGATTGTTCAGAAAATGCCAATGACGCTGAAGGTTTCCCGTTGTAAGTCTGTGGATGAGCAGTTTCTTGTTTTCAGTTGGTTTTTTTTTTTTTTTTTTCTTTTTTAACTCCCCAGGCATCAGCGAATGCAGATGTGCGCCCTGTGTCTCTGATGCGATTCTCTCTGAAGAAAATGCATGTTACTGTGCTTATTCCTGCATTATTAACCTTACTCTAAGGGCTAAACTCAACCGATAAAAGCTTTTTGCAGCTGCTGGGTCCCAAAAACCGCCCTATTTTTCCTCCTGTTCTCCCCCTGGTGAAAGCTAATGATGCATTAGAGAAAGCTGCTTCTCTTGCAGTCCAGTGGGTCACTGGGTCTTGAGGACTTTCTGTGGCCACCTCCTCCCTGGGTGCAGGTCTGGTTTGGTCAGGGTGCCAAGGTTGGGAGGGATGATATTAGGGACCTGCTTGGAACTTCTCACTCTCCTCCTGCCAAGGAGTGGTGAGGGAACTGTGCCCAGGGCTCTGCTGTGGAGACTTCTTTGCCTTTGCCTTTACCTTGACGGTGTGTTAAGATAAAGGAGGCACCGCTGGCCCTCCCTTCTTCAAGGAGAAAATGGGCTGCTCTTTAGCAGCAGTCCCTCTAGACCCATTTTTTGGATCTCCCCAGCAGTGACTTCTGTGGTCCAAGACAGCAGGACAGGCAGCCAGGGCTTTCCAGGTCTTTGCGGGCTGCCTCAAGCATCAGTAGTGACACATGAGGCATATTCCATTTCCTCAATGAAGTGTCATGTAGGGAACATAAGGTTTTATTTATTTATTTATTTATTTGAGCAGGCCTGTATTCCTGTAGCCTCCAAGGGTGTTGTACAAAAGATGGTTTCAGGTACTGCCCCTGTGTTCTCACCGGGGTGTGTGGGCTTTGCTGTCCTATCCTCCTACATCTAGACTTGTTGGGTGTCTACCTACCCGCTGCCATATCAAACCACTGATTCCAGCTGCGTAAAGCCACTGAATGCAAGGGGTATATGGGTAGCAGGGTTAGAAACAGAGGAAAAGAATACAAATATCCAAGAAAAAAAAAAAAACCAAACCAAAAAAACAAAAAATAAAGCAGCAGCCTTCTAGGGCACGCTCTCAGCTGCATTAAATCAGCAAAGCCCGACAGAAGCCAGGGGGACTAAGGCAGCTTATACCAGCTGGAGATACATCCCACTTTGCTTGAATCTCTTTTGGCTGTAATAGTTTCTGGTATCACTTGTACCGCTCGCTGAGGCTGCCTGTGCCCTTAATATCAGTCTTCTGTTTTGCTAATACTTCTGACCTTTTGGGCTTATGCAGCCCAGAAAGCCAAGGAGATTTTTCTTCATGAATGAAAACCCAATATTTAATATATGATTTTGAGAGTTTTCTTGTTGGGATAAAAAGATAAAGGATTAATAGTGGCTTTGTATATCTTAATACTTGCTTAAACCATATCTTGGGATAATAATGGTGAGAAAAATATCAAAATGAAATGTTGCTCTCCGTAGCTTGAGACTGCCCACTCCTCCCTGTGCCGAGTCCCTGTTGAGGGACTGTATAAAAAAATCTACATGTGAAAACTTAGACAATAAGAAAAAAAAAAAGAGACTGGATAAATTTAATAAAATTTCTTTATAGTGGATACTTAGGGTTTAGTGATTTTTTTATTATACTAGGTAGCTAGGGTGAAATGATGATTATATCACTCATGAAGTATTTTGCAGAATAATACATAGCTTTAAAGGATTTTTCTTTGTATTTTCAGATATTCATTGTTCCTCTGTTGCTTTATATTTTTTTTTCTTTTTTTCTCTTATGGCAGAAATTGGGGCATTGTTTTGTTTTGCTTGATTTATTGTTTCTTTTGATTCTATATCAACTATGCATGTTTGTGTTTGGTTGTCACTTTTATTTATTTCAGTTAAGCATGCTAATGACTCAGGCTCACCTAACGCTGCGGTTACTAAGGGTGAGTTGAATGCATTTGTTATTTAGCCTTTAAACTGAGAATCTACCAGCTGAGACGAAATGTGAGCTGCTGCTCAGGAAAAAGGAAAAAAAAAAATCACAAAAGCCTTTTTATTGCAATGGGATGGATTTAAGTGGTCCGTGGAGTACAATTTGCTCATCTTGTACTTTCTGACAGAAATCTGAAGGGTTTTTAACAAAGAGGTAGTTTTCTTACTCAAGAAAATAACATTCACCTTTCATAATGTGATGTGAGTAAGGAGGCTGAAGTCCTGGGTGTCTCGTGTTATCAGTTCAGAGCAGGAGCCAGAGCTGGGTGCTCCAGATCTCCCTCTGGCAGTCAAGAAGATGCTGGCATTAAGTACCCACAATTTGAAACCCCCAATTTGTGTCTAAAGGGTTGCCTTACTCCAGGGTGAGCTGAAGGTGAGGATTTACAGAGCTTTAGGTGCTCTGTGTTGATTGTCCCCTGTTCCTTGGGGTAGACAGGAGGTGGTTCTCTTCGGCCATGTATTGCCCTGTCTGATACTCACCACAGGTGAGCACCCCAACAAAGCGCTTCTCATTCTGCGGATCCACATCTTCCCTCGCTTTGTGTCCCCCTCTTTGTGGAGCAATATCCTGCAAATATTCTGCTGAGGTTTATGCAGACAATGTGGAGAAGTCAGAAGGCAGCTAGCGGCTATTTCTGCAATTCTCCACCCAGTTAATTTTGTTTATAATATTAAAAAATGAGAGTACATTTTTGCATGTAGCTCTTGACTCTGATTTATTTAATTAAATCACTTCTGAAAGCCTCTTCTTTGAGATGCCCAGCTTCTCAAAGCCTGCATAAGCACTGAAGTTTTTGAAAAGTGGTTTCTCCTCGAGTGTTTTGGGATGGAGAGCTCAAAGCACTGCTCAGTCCTCAAGCCTTGGCCCATGGAGGCTGAGCCCTGTGAGCAGAGCAAGCAGGGCTTGTGCGGGGTCACAGCCACTCAAAACCTGATTTTTTTTGCCTCGGAGAGATGTCTGAACTCCTGTCGCTCCTCGGGAAGGGGGGACTGCCTGCCTTTGGCAGCGGGAGGTGGAGGGCAGATGGAAAACGTGCGAGCATATCCAGAGGCACCAAAGTGTTGTGCTGCAGCTCTGAGCACTCATGGCACAGATTCGGAGAGGTACAAGGCAAGGGGAGGAAAAAAAAATAAATTAGAAAATGGTTCAGAGAGATACATGTGGTCTTTTACCAAATCATCCGTAACTGACTATTTTTGAAGAACTAGTACCATTTGGGGACTTATTCATTACTGTGCTAATTGTTATTATAGAGATAACTGGATAGCCGTTTAACTCTATGCATATTTCATCATGAAACCGTTGTTTGGCAGGCTGGAACAAATGGTCCGTTGAAATCAAATGCAGGTCAATCTTGTTTTATTATTTTAACAGTCTTCCTTACAAATTGTATCTCCATTACTGTAGATTTAATAATTGTAGCAAGAAGGACAATTCTGTGGGGTATTCAAGTCAGGAAAGATGGGTTTCCATCTGAGATGTAAAAAGGTGATGGAATCAATGCGGAAGAGAGGTGATGAGAAAGGTGGTGCCCACCAGAAGATCAGCAATCGAGAAGACCAATGTACCAAGAGTGGCTGAGGAGGATGAGAGAAAGGGCAAGTGCTTGGAAAGCATGAAACCACAGGGACAGAGCCTTCACCAGTACTGCTGCCTGTGGGTATTGCTGTAGCCATCTTCTGGCTGTAAGCAGGAGAAACAGGAGAGTCCTGGATTGGTCTCAAAGCATATAAATAAAAAACAAATTTTACAAATTGATGCCTGAAACCTTCTGACAGAAGAAATGTTTGTGGCATTATTGAAGGATAAACAAAGGTGCTAAGATTTCATATCTAACTTTTCTTTTATTTATTTTATTTTTTAGCAAATTTTATCAAGGAAAGAAAACCCAAACTGCTGATCCCTCCTGAATCTGCTGGCAGTAGCTCATCAGTCACTGTCATCAAGGGAGGTGTCCTGTTCCTCGAATGTATTGCTGAAGGGCTGTGAGTAATGCACAATACTGCACAAACTTAATCACCTTTTGAGATAGAACTGAGCAAAGAAAAAGCTATATTAAAAATTATACAACTGCAAATGAATATACCTACCTGCCCAAGCAATTTTAAATTGAACCTATATGCAGATTTTTTCTAAAGTATGCATGCTCCTCATAAAGCAGCACAGAGCTAGTATGCAGCATTCATGTATTTGTTATTGCTATAGCTTATAAGGAAGTCATTAAAATCATACCATGGTAAGTATTGATTTATATTTTTTTTTAGTATTATATTAAAAAAAACTATTATGGAACTTTTTTCAGTAGTACTACTTTTGAAATGTTAAGAAATGAAATAACTTCAGAATTCAGCTTCTGTGGTTTGGCTCACACCCTGTGGTGTCTCTTTTCTAGTTTTGCCAATTCAGTTTTGGTTCAACGCTCAAAAATTACTCGGCATTTTTCCTAAGATCTCAGGTTCATTCCCCAGCATCTAGAATTTCCATACAAAGGATGTTCCTTCCGTCATGTTCTCAATGACAACAGTATGTCAAGAAACAGAGTTCACAACTATGTAAAAATACACTGAACCGGAGTCAGCCGTATTGATTTGATCCTGCTAAAACTAACAGGAATGGGCTAATTTCAGATTTAGTCCCAGTCCCGTGTTTCCTGCTTGGGCCCGTTCCTGGGGATGCGTCTGGTGCTTTGTGCTGCACGGGTGTCTCAAGCTTGTTATTGCTATTAGCATTTAGGTTAGAGCACTACTCAAGCTCTAGTCGTGGATCTGGCTGTCCTGAGCATGGCAGAGTATCTCAGTGAGGAGCTGCTGACTGTAATAATATAGGGAAGGGTTAAAGTAGATGGTATTTGACAGGAAATCGGGCCAATTTTGTTCCTTATTGTAAAGAACACAGGACAAAATAAGGGTAAGTAAGGAAAGGGAATGGCTAAATAAATGTTAAGTGCAGTCCCCACAATGAAGCTGTGAATACCTCTCTCAGATCTTGTTCCTGCTGCAGTAACTCAGAGAGACATAAGCTCCTCTTGGCCCTCCGTCCAATTTTCCAATTTTTACTGTGTGCTTATAGATGCAATAATCTGCCGCAGAAGAGTTGCCACCAGAGAAATAGGTAAAGCAAAAATCTCTCCAACCACTAAACCCACAATGAAAGCACAGTTACATCTGGTTTATCTGTGATAGAGCTTTCTGTCGAATGGAGACTTAAATCATCATCTTCTTGTGCTGTATGGTAGAGCTGTGTGTCTGTGAACGCAGACTGTGGTGAGCAGATAGATAATTCATATTAAAGGCTGTGCAATTATATCCCCTCTATAAAATTCCAAAATCAGGATATTTATCTGCCTGAACAAACATGTTTAGGGTATTTTGTTTTTCCATGTGGGCTTGAAAGGGCATTGCTCATTTGAGCTGGCAAGATTATGCCTCTGCAGTTGGTTGCCATTTCTGAGAGACGGTGAATTACTTGTCTCTGTTGGATTCACTCCAAGTATCTGCAGAGAGTTTTGGTTCCCTGTTGCAACACTTCCTTGTCTAATTCACTACCCATCAAGCTAATTCGCAGGCGCACAAACCTCCACAAGTCCAGAGCTATGACGTTATAGCGTTTTCAAGGTACTAAATGAGGCAAATCACTTTGGAAATACACAAATGCAAATTTTCATGTGCGAGAATTAATATCATGTACAAGAAGAGAAAGACAAAAGAGGACCATGTTTATTTGGAAAAAAAAAAGTGTTAAAAAAGGTTATATTTTTGTTTCATTCAAAATTTCCCAAGATAAATGTTTCAAATTATTTTTCAAAGAAAAAGGGTGGGTTATTTTTTTAAAGTAGCCACTTTTGAAAGAAGACAAAGTACTTCTTTCTTTGATCACCAAACAAACGTTTTTCACTGAAACTCTTCAAAAAAAAGGCAACATTCACACCAAAAAACCCAATATTTTTATTTGTTAAAATTCCCATTTTCAGCAGAAAAATGATCAGCTTTGCCTATATCTCTGCCAATCCATCCCACCAAATGTCTACAAACCAGGGAAGCGGATAGACTGAGCCAGATTTCGAGTAACTAAGATCAGGGGCAGCCAACTGCAAAATAAGGAATTAAGTACATTTCCAATCTGTCATTTTTGAAGTCTTATAATCTGAGCAATGACAGTGTCAGGAGGGCATTGCGTCGATACAACAGCACGGCAACACAGTGTCTGACTTTGGTACAGGAGCAGGACAAGGACTCTTGCAGGAAATAATTGGATATTTGCACACTTGTGCTCACTGCTCGTGGAAAACCATAATTTCTTGGTACCTGGGGCTTTGAGTAGCTTGTGCCCGGGCATTTTGCCACAATAACAGATGGACACGAGAGTAAGCAGATATGACACTGTGTATGTACGTTGTGTATGGTGTTGGGGTCGTGAAGCCCAGCTGGGAATGTGCAGACAACAGTCTGTCCCGAATTTCTGTCTCACTGCCATTTGCTTTCTAAAAACACGTAAGGAGCGTTTTCAGCCATCTTCAATGGTTGGCCACCTTTCTAACCAGGCAGGGCACCGAGTGAAGTCACTGTAATAAAGTCTTTACCTCCTTGTCTGTCCTCAGGTGCCCTTTTGGAGTAGGACGGAATGAGCTCTGCTCCCTCTCCCACAGTCCATGCCAATACATGTACAAGGAATGCAGCCTCGTGCCATGGCCTGGTGTTGGCTGTGAAGAACCTATTCATAGGGGCCCTTCAAATCAAGAAACAGCATAGACTAGTTATGGTCTCTAGTATAACCCATAGTATAGCCCCAGTGTTTTAAAAGGGCTCAAAAGACTCTGAAAACTCAGCATATACATGGTTTAGTGGTAGGTTAATGGTTGGACTTGATGATCTTAAAGGTCTCTTCCAACCATAATGATTGGATGATTGTACAAAGTCTACGCTAACATGAAACATTACAGCAGCCTAGTATTCATTCAACTCAAAACCTTTTTTTCTTTTTTTTTGTTGTTTTGTTTTTTTTTTCCTTTGTTCTTAGCCCAACTCCTCATCTAAGCTGGGTCAAGCTCACTGGGAACTTGCCCAAGGACGAACCAGAAACAGAAAATTTTGGGAAGATATTGAAGATAGAGCAAGTGACTGCAGGCGATGAAGGAACATACCAGTGCACGGCAAGCAACCCCATGGGGAGAGCGAAGCATGAGTTCCACGTTCACGTGGAAGGTGCTGAGTACACTTTAATAAACTTACTGTTTTTGAACAGAGAGGTGGTCAAAAGGAAGTGAATAAGAACCTTTAATAATATCACTTGGTGTAGTGCATAAATTCGACCAACTCTATCGATTTATGCTAGCCAAGGACCCACCTTATAGTTTTGGGAAGCTTGCATAAAGTAACACCTTTTTAAAAAAAGAAAAAGAAAGTGTCGTGGTTTTGGCCAAATTTACCGAAACCAGACTGACAGATGGCCCTTCCTCTTCCCTCTCCCCCCCCCCCAAAAAGAGAGAGAGAGGAGAGAAAGAGATAAGGAGATTCAGAAGTTTAGAATGAACTAAACTACTTTAATGAAGAATTAACATTAAAATAAAAATAAAGAAGAAAATAATGAAATAGATACAATATATACAAAACCGTATCAAGCTCCCAGGATGACAGTCACGTCACCGGCAGGCACCGGGGAAATCGCAGACTGGACTCAGCGACGAATGGGAACTGGATTCCAGCTCGGGAGTCAGGAACACACGGATCAGGATCAAAGGCAGATGAACAGACAGAGTCCTCTCTGGACGTCGGCCATCGCAGGAAGGGGCTGACCCTTTGATCCCTCAGCTTTTATACTGAGCATGGGGCAGATGGGATGGAATACCCCAGTTGGTCAGGTTTGGGTCACCTCTCCTGTCCACTCCTCCCCACCGATGTGACCCCTCTACGTTTTTTCCGTTTCCGACCCTCTAAGGGGCAAATAACAAAATTGGCTGCCCTTGGTTGTTATGACAATAAGTATAAGCAAGGGCCTCTCTGCTCACCATCCCTTGGCATGGAGCACAAACATTGGGCTTATCATTCTGAGAACGAGTAGTTTTCTCCACAATATGCCATTAATTTCAGAGAGTTAGAGGAGGCCTAGCTAGGATGTAAAGTTATAGAACAGAAAATTGGTTCAGTTTTACTTCAAACCGGGACAGAAAGAAAGAATGCTTTTTTTTCCCCTGAACCATGAAGGCTCTGCAAAGTGGTGAACAGGAGCATAAATATGTGAGCAGACCCAGTCCTCCAAAGATGTAAGTTAGTCAAGCAGAGATATTGATAAAATGCCTTGCAGTAATCTGAATGTCAGACCAAAAGATCTAATTGTTCTGCTTGCTCTTAAAGAGTGTGAAAATGGCTATACTGGGCCAGAGCAGAGGTACATTTAGCTCAATTTCCTTTCTTTGGCTTCCACCAAAAGTCAGTGCCTAGGGAGGACTGTAAAAATGGAGGGAGCAAACGTGGTACCACCCTTTTCTTCCCCTTCTTCACGTGCTCCCTTGTTACCATTTTTGTAATAGGGACAACCTGAGCTAAGAGTGGTTTCTACAGTCCCTGCATCCTCCTTTCTCCCTTCTCCTACTCCCCAGACCCTGAATGTGTGATCCCTCCACACGAGGCAGGGGCAGAAGCTCTTTTCCAGGAGCAGCGCAGAGCCCCAGTGAGACTCGGGAGAGACAAGGGAGCCCTGCAGAAGTATCACTGCCACTGCAGCTCTTTCAGCGATGCTGCCCACAAATAGCTGCAAAATGACAATCCTGAAGCACAGCTGAAAAACTGGCTGAAAACGTTTTCTCTTTACTGATGAAAAATGCACCAGCCTCTGCTCTGCAGCGTTAAAAAAAAAAAAATCCCAGGCAGTATTAAACTGTCGGAGTCTGCCAACTGCTTCATTTTTATTTGTGCTTCTTCTCACTCTGTGGTCACAAGAAGTCTTGACGGGAGCAAAGGCGCTTTCAGCTACCTGCTCTGTATTTACTCGTCAGCTGAGGAAAAGCCTTTTCTCCCAGTATGTGATGAATCATCCCCATTCACTTGACACAACCTTGTGTCTTACAGTCTTCTTTCCCTTCCTGGAAGTGTGGCAGAGGGGGGGTACCAGGGCATGGCAAGTCTTCAGCTGCGATGGAGGGGAAGTGCTGACTCCTAGAAATCATTCCAGATGGTTTGGAGCATCTCTGCTGTAGCTGAATATTTTAACAATCTGGCTATGATTTTCTCGGCTGTAAAAATTGAATCCTTCAAAGAAATTGCAGGAGCTGCAGAAACTAAAATACCAGAGAAGTAACATTAATTAGGCAGTTCAGAATATTGACCCCCTTTTCCCCCAGTCTCTAGAGGGAGGAAAGCTTTCTGGCAAATTTTTGTTCTTGCTCATTAGCAAACAAGTACTTTAAGAAAAAAAGGAAAAAAAAAAAGGAGGGGGAGGGAGGCGAAGGAAATAATCCCGCCCTAGCCATTGCAACATAAGAAATGCTTCTGCCGTTGTTATTGAATTTATTTTCTGTATGTGTAACTAATGTTGGCTGCCGTCACCAGCAGGAATACTTCCTATTAGGAGTCACCTCACAAGCATGGTATCAAGGTAAAATTGAGCCCAAACACTGTCGTCTTCTAGAATTTCTAACCAGTAAATGTCACTACCATTAATCAGAGATGGGCCTGTTCATCATTCTTGCAGCAGCTCCTGTGTGCGCACTCCAGGGCAGATCTTGAGTTGGTGGAAGGGAGCATTAATTTCAGTAGGTTTCAGGGAGGTTATGCTAACGTAGGGCATCCTCGCACCTCACAGGCCTTCTCAAAGGATGCACACAAGGAGAAGAAAATTAAACATGGAAGAAAAATTATCTTGGTTATTAACCGCCAACCATCCTCAATCTAGAGCTGGTATATAAATCAGGATTTTGCTATCATTTCTGCACTGTGACACATTTTCTGTTCTTCTTTCTGTTATTTGAGGATCTCAAACCGATAACCCAACCTTCTAAATAATAGTCTTAATTAATGATATTTGCATGCAGCCCACTTACTAATCCTACAGTAGTCCGAGGGCAAAGATTCAGACAATTATTACCAAGCATGTGAAAATATTCAGCTAGCAAATTGCTTGACTGTTTGAGCATTTTAATCTCTCTTTGCAAGGAAAGATGTAGCCTGGAACATTGGAAAAGGCATAAAATCCCCATTGTTGTTATCAGAATGATAGAGATTTATTAAAAAAAAAGAAGCAAGCCCACAAATTGTCTTGACTTCAAATGTTTGTTTATTTGGTGATTGTATGTAATCCCCCAAACCCAACAGAAATTGTACATATAACCTCAAAATCTTGTCACTATCACAGCGCCTGATCTCGTGGTACCTTGATCTTGACTGAGGCTCCTAGGCTGTGTTTCATAGAAATAATTATTACAATATAATGATTAATTATAGTAATGATAAAATAGCTAAGGGCCTTTGCAGTTAAGTCTCGTAATACTTTCATTACTCAGCTAGAGAAAAATAAAATAGATGAAACTAATGTGAGGCAGAAACATGGCTGGTTATTTTAATCAGGCTCAAAGTGTAGTTCTGTGTTCCACTGGAAAACTGCTTCAACAGGGATGCAGACCCCAAGGTGGTGAGTGCAGCCAAATCTGCCGATGATGCCCCCAAAGTGGGATGGATTGCCAGCCCTTGGGTAGACGTGAGGAGAATTTGAAATGATCTTGACAAATTGGGAAAATGGTCTAGGATAAAAAGGACGGGCTTCAGTAAGCACAAGTGCAAAGCAATTCTCATCAGGCAGCACTAATTGGCTTCATAAGCACAGGATGGAAAATGTCTGGTTAGACTAGTCTGGAGGATATACTGGATGGCAAGCTGAACGCGGCTTGGAAATACCAGTCTTGCAGAAAAAGCAAAATCATCCTGGAAAGTATAAAGAAAAATGTTGTTGTAAGAGAGACTGCTGAGAACTGATAAGGCCTCACGTAACGTAACCAGTTTTACATTGTGCAGCTCATCAAGGCTGGGGTTAACTCAAGACAGTTCAGGAGAAAGCAGCAAGAGTAGTCACAGAGCTCAAAAACATGGCATTTGAGCAGAGAAAAAAAGATAGATATGTTTAATTTAGGAAAGACTGGATCTGGAGAATGCGTAACAGCCTTCGGATGAACTGAAGTTTCTTCACAAAGTTCCCTGGGGATAATGTAAGATATAATAGACTTAAATTGCAGGAAGGCAGAAGTTGGTTAGATGTTAGAAATTTGTTCTAGTTGTGGGGAAGAGCGTAGCGCTGCCGCAGACAGCATGGGAGACTGAGGGGAAGGTTTGGATCCATCAGGGGCGTTTCAGGTGTAGATGATCCTGCTCTGTCGCAGAAGGATGGACTAGATGCCCATTTTAAATCCCTTTTTTTTTTGATCCTGTTGTTATATCTCTGTAAAGACATAAATCATTTAATCAGGAGCTCCACATTTGTAACTCTTACCAAGAAGAATATATTATGCAGTGAAATATTTGCCATACTGTATTGCTTACAGGGATGAACTATTTGACCATCCAACCACTTTTTTTTTTTTTGTAGTTGCTAAAAAATGTGTATATTTTGTTATTCTTATATTTTATATACTTATAAGTAATATAGCATATATGCCAAACAGAAAAGAGGTTCTTCAGCCTTTCTGTGAAATTACATTTCCTACTTGGCAAAATCTCATTGCCTGTGGCTTCGCAGCTGCATCACTTTCTTGGGGCAAGCACAGCAATTCTCACGCTGAGAAAGGTGAGCAGTGGCATAATGTATCTGCAGCTCACTGTGTACGCACAGATGAAAATAGGAAGGGATCCATCAGGTGGTTTGTATTCAGTCTGTGCTTGGAGTCTCACCTCCTCCAAAACAAGGAAATAGCCTGTCTCAAGTACTGTGTTTGTAGAAGACCTAAAGGGGAAAAAAAAAAAAAAAAAAACCCACAAAAAAACCAACCAACCAACCAACCAAAAAAAAAAAATTAGGGCTGTTACAAGCCTTTTCACCTCCATGCCTTTGACCTGTCTTTTCCTGATGAAAGCATTATGTATATGAGAGAGAGAGAGAAGGAAAATGGTCTGCAAAACCAAAATGTTCTGCTGCTTGCAGAGTTTTTTTCCTGGAGCCAAATACAAGGAAGCATAACAAGTGCGGTCACGTCCCACGCTGCACCCTGGGTGGGCAACCAACACTGCAGTCAGGAAGGCGGTAGAAGAAATCTCTACTATGTGAAGGAAATGCAAAGATGTTATAATTTCAGATAAGCTTGAGTGTCTTGATTTTTACTGCAGCCTTTGGCTGTGACTTAACACTCTTCACAGGTGCTTTACTGTGAAAATGGTGGACTTTGTGTAGAAGGTCTTGTGTATCACACTTCAGGGGTGTTTTTTTGGATATATCTGTGTGAATATGAGCAATGATGCTTTGTTTTAGCATATCACACTGATAACATCTGGAGATGTATTACCAGGCAACAGCTCTGCTAATCTTCAAAGCGTTTTATGAGCATTAACTAATGAATCCTCATGTTCCCCATACATTAGCTCATCTTTTTCAAATAGGGGAAGAGGCCCAGTGATCTACCCAGCACACGCAGAAGAGGTAGTGTCAGGTCTGGAATTAAAATTTGGAAGTTTGTTGCTTCTCAGGGAGAGATAAGGATGAATTCAAGGCTGTGTTTTGGATTGATGCTGCTCACTGATGAGTAGGCAGAGAACAAAGCATTCATCAGATTAATGCTTTTTTTCCCCCCCTTGGCTCCCTTTCCTCTCTTATGGTTGTGTTTTTTCAATGATGTTTGGGTACCTGATGCTCAGGGGCTGCTCTGCAGAGGAGAGGGTTTCCCCAGATCTTCCCCAGTTTAGCTTGCAGCGCTGGGAAAGAGGAAAGCACAAGGAATGCAGCAGCACACTGCTGCTCCTCTACCACCACCCTGTGGACAGCCTTTCTGGACCACTCCTCAGGATGACGATTCTCTCATTCCCGGTGGGGAAAGAATGTTTCATCATTCCTAAATATGTTACAGATCAGCCTCTGAGCTGAATACTTGATGGAAAAACAGAATATCGAAAATCTCACTTAGATGAGCAGATGGAGGTGCTGAATCCTGTTGTGGAGCTCCGCTGCATCACCATACTCTGCCCTCCGGCCACTCCTGGGCAAGTCGGTGGAAGACACTTGCTCCTGCCTAGTGAGGGGGATTTCAGATGGATGGATATTTCCATCTTGTTTGAGATGCTGAAACAGTCTCGCCTCATTTTACGGACCACAATCTCCTGCCTGAGGGTCCTTGTGAAAATGCCGACCAGGTTTACCTCCTTGCCCAGCCTCTCACCTTCCATCCGCTTTGCAGTTACTTTCCAGTTGGATAAATACTGCCCATTCCCTACACTCTCTCCCTGATGCTTACATTCCACAAAGCCTGAAGGACGGAATTTAGTGGGTGCTGATGCTGATTTTACCTTTTGTAACATCACTTTGCAAGTACAATACAGCTGCACAGTAGGCTGTTAGGAACTGGCTGGGAACTGTTGGCAGCGTTTGCCATCTCCTGGAGGACGACAGCAATAGCAAGAGTTAGACGTGTCTGTGCTGTGGCACCTGATACCTGCTATGTCCCCTCATTACAGAGCCTCCTCGGTGGATAAAGGAGCCCGAAGGTGGTGTTTACAGCGTGGGAACAAATCTTGTGCTGCTGTGTGAAGCTATTGGCAACCCAGAGCCAACCATTCAGTGGAAACTTAACGGGATGCCGATCAATAGTAAGTGCAAGGTCCAGGGTCCTCCTTTTAGGTGGTGGCTGGGTGGGATGTACCTGTGTTGCACCCAGTTAGAGGGAACATGCAAATCGTAATGCATTGAATGATGTCTGGTTTGGCATCTATTTAGACATGAATAGACATGAATAGACATGAATAAAAATCTTTATTTATTAAAAAAAGCTAATGTTTGAATGTGATGAAGAGAGTCCCTTCCCACCCAAATCTTTATATGACTCTACAATTTGCCTTTGACTTTCAAGCAGTGAGGAGGGTGTGAACTCCACAGCTGTGGTGTTTTCACATCTCCTGATATAGTCTGGGTCTTTCCAGGTAGGACCTTCAGAGGGAGAATCTCTGCCAGAGAGATCAGCCTTACCAACCTTCAGCTCCACGACAGTGCTGTGTACCAGTGTGAGGCCAGCAACAAGCACGGCACCATCCTCGCCAGCGCCAACGTGAATGTCCTCAGTGAGTACCCTCCTGGCCTTTCCTGTTCATGAGAAAAGGTCTAACTGCAGTGTCCCATTCTGCTTGGGGGATTTTAACCATGTCATTTTTCTTTTGCACTGGCCCCAGATTTTAAGAAATACATTGTCCAAACTAATGTGACAGGCCTTATCGTGGGCAATATTGTATGGTTAGCATAAGTGCTCATGAGCTTTGGTATATTTTTTATTTTAAAACATGGTTGTGGTTGGGCTAAAATCTTTTGAATTCAAACGTACTAAAACCACTGGGGGCTGAATTATGACCACAACTCTGTTTTTAAATTATTAAGTGTATTGTTAATCTTTAATTTCAGTTGTGATGCTCAGCCTATTCTTTGAAGAAAGGGAGTGATGGGAATTTATTTAATAAAAGAGGTCTCTAGGTGAAGCAGAACTGGGTCTGTTTTCTCTCCTGGAGCACGTTGGTGTTTCATGTTCTGATGTGTCCAGCAGTCAACCACTATTATCTTTGTGAGTGAAACTGAGAGAGCTCAGTTGCTCAATCCAGCTGGTTCCAAAAGGCAGTGAAATTCCCATTAATTTGCCAAGCCTTTGACCTTTGCTGGAAAAGGGGATGATGAGGGAACAGTATTTATATCCCCACTTCTGAAATGCAGTGCCGCTCATTTTGCATTCTCTTCTGTAGATATTGCTCCCTTAATTCTGACCTCAGATGGTGAGAACTATGCCACAGTTGTGGGTTACAGCGCCTTCCTGCACTGTGAAATTTTTGCCTCGCCTGCAGCAGATATTAGATGGTAAGCCTCTGAGAACTGGTGTTTTCATGTGAAACGTTCATACAGGTTCCCTAAACTTTGAAAAATGTGCTGGTTATTATTTCTATGGAGTTAAAATTAGAAACTTGTAACAAAACTGTATATAATATAAGTATTCTGTGTTTAAATGCATTTTCAAGAACCCTGAAGAACTGATTTATAAAAAAAGGTTAATGAAAGTCCTCAGTACCTGTGTGAAAGAAGTGCTGGGATATTCATTAAGCCAAGCCATGCTGTAGAGAGCCAAATCCTGCTACAACTCCATCGGCCTTAGTTTAATGTTGGCAACTTTTAAAGTTTGGACGCATTATTGAGGTGGAAACGCGATGACATACAGAGCTTATTTAACTGGGAATGGTTCCATACGGTTGGAAATCACAGGATTGTCCTAGCACTTAACAAGTGCAATAAAATTGCAGATGACAGCTATAGATTAAGGACTCAGCCAGGCTACTTTGAAGACCTTGCTAGGTGCTGTCAGTGTGGTTTTGGTTTGCAAGAGGCTCATGTCCCTTTACAATTTGCTACACGTGGGTAAAGAGAGAGACCAGCTGCCAAAATTCCTGTGTGCCCTGCAATATCTGCTAACCATGCAATAACAGTTCCTGCAGCCCCAGAAATAAACCATGACTATTATTATCCTCTTTAGGACTAAGGATGACAGCATAGAGCCACTTTCAACATTACGCTATGAGTTAAATAAGAATGGCACCCTAGAGATCAAAGAAACAAAGAAAGAAGACTCAGGATCGTATGCTTGCTGGGCTGCAAACTCTGTTGGAAAAAGAGCAATCACTGCTAATCTGGATATAAGAGGTAAAGTCTCAATGAATAGAAAGACCTTTGACATCTGATAAGGTTTTATATTTTAAAATTTTCAGTAAATAAGTAATCAGCAAATACTCAGTCCAAGATAAAGATATATACTGTGAGGCTATAAATTCTCTGTATACTAAGATCTGAAATTGCCATGTAGCATATATGCAATTTCTCCATGCTTATACCTGAAATTTACTTTCTTCTTGACACTTGCAGAATCTTCATAAGCCACCAAAAACTGGCAGTTCACTTCCTAGATCCATTAGCTTTATCGTCTTGAAAGGATTTTCCCTCCTTCTTGCCATCAGCCCTGTTACACTCAGAGCAGGCTGACCCCTGGGAGCCCAGAGCCCTCCCTGTGCTCATGGGCTTGGTGGGTTCCTCGCTGAGCCAGACGGGGTCCCTGCACCCCAACAGCCAGGGGCTTCCTCCTTCCCTAAAGCTACTTCCAGCCTAATGATCAGCAGGTACATCCCAAACAATTAATACCCTCAGCGAACCCCAAGCACGTTGCAGCAGGTTGAGCTAGGGGATGCTGCTGGTTGAGGGGCTTCGCAGTGGGCCTTTGCCTGATTATCAACTTGACAAATATTCATAAATAGAGAAAAAAAAATTACTCAAATATGTTTACTTATAAATTTCAGATAAATACCTTCTGTTCTAGTTCTGTTTTAACGGATTTGTTTGGTTGACTGGGCAGGAGGGGGTTTTCCCCAGGCAGGGTGATGGCAGTGGACAGTTTCTGTTGAGCACGCAGGTTAAATTTAGTGGGTTGTATACAAATTTACTTAGGTATTAGGGCTTGCCAATGAAAAAAAAACAAAGAAAAAAAACAAAACACCCCCCCCCCCCAAAAAAACCCCAAAAATTTAAGTGCTCAATTAACAGAGTGCTTAAAAGTACTCTCAGATGCAGGTTTGCTGTGACAAACTTGAGAAAGAAATGTTCCTTTTGTGTTCTGTTTCCACCCCTCCCTTTGCTTTGTGAATTTTACAGTGATGATAAACATGAAAATATACAATGAAATTCTCACAGAGCAACATTTCACCATAATAAGAAATTCAGCAGTGCTTTCTTCTTACCTATTCATCTTTTTCTGCATTCAAATTAGAGTCAATTAAAAGAACAAACTTGATTGCAATAATTTTTTCTCACTTGACTTTAATAAGCTTGTAATTTTTCTTGGATCATTGCCAAAGCCTATTTCAAATGGCAATTGGACATAAAAATTGTATTCATGCTGTTTTTTTATCATCCATTTCACGACAGTCTGTTAACAAGGATTTTCACCTGTGACTTTTTTTGTGTTTTTTTTTTTTCTGGCGCTTTTTGGAGTGAACTGAAAAAGAATTTTTCAAGACAGAAAATTAAATTCTGGCAAATATCTATTTTAAAAACAACCATCCCTCATTTGAAATGTTTGTATATATAGCAAAAAAAGACATGATCATTGCTCCTAAGGTTGATTTTTATATATGAAGTGCTTGGTGAAAATTTGATGTAATAGTCTCTCTCTCCTAATCAAAGTGTTTTTCTGTGATCAATCAGATGCTACAAAACTTGTTGTTACTCCGAAGAACCCCCGAGTGTTGAAATCACATTCAATTTTATTGAAATGTCAGTCTGAGTATGATTCACACTTGAAACACAGTTTTAAATTATCCTGGAGGAAAGATGGAGATGAGCTGCCAGTCAAGAGCACGGAAGATGGCAGGTAAGCAGGGAAGAAACAAGAGTTTCCTTGATCTCAGCTGAATAATGCTGTATGGTGCTGGAACATGAGTTTCAATAAACATGAGACTTAATAGCTTGAAATGCAAATTTATGTCTGCAACAATTCTTCATGCGCAATGTGAATAGATCTGCATTTTATATACATATAAATATAAATGCATCTATACGTGTTTTGAGCCACAGTTGGCAAATGATTTTGTTTTTTATTAACTCTCTCACCATCGCAGCAGAATATTGCATAAATGTTGGGTGAACCCAAAAATACTACCCTAGCCCCAGTGCAGTCAACAGGGGTTCTGTTTCTCCACTTCAGTGGAACTATTATTTTGTGTGTTTTATACCTGTTTGGCCCAAGCAAGTCCTTGCAATGTTAAAATGAATGTAAAACTGATTTCTGGGATTCTCTGCCTAAAATTGTACACATGAAAAGCAACGAGTTTTTCCTGTGTATGAGTTTAGGACTTGCAAGTGCAGGCTGGATTTTGCCCTACTCTGGTGTTCCCATTGACCTTAAGGGGATGGAGCTCATCCTTTATTCCATATGAAGGGTCCCACAGTGGGCAATCAGATGTCTTTATTAATTACTACAGAAGAGAGACGGTTTCCTAAATAGTGCGGTGCTGGAGAGGTTGAAGATCCTGCTGAGGCCACGTAGTGTGGGGAGGTAGCGCCAAGCAAATGCCATGTCTGCAATGGAGCCCATGCGCCTGGGCTAAGGCCAACTTCCCCTGGTGCATTGGACATCACACAAGTGGGTTGGGAATGCTCAGTTTTACTCAACCCGTTCAAAAAATTCAGACATAAAGCCCATGTATTTGCCTCATTAATGGTGCGCCAAAATCCTATGTTCCAGAGGCTCAGCCGATGCATATCAATGTGGCTCTTTTCAGACCAAGAGAGACACGCCAACTTCCAGCCATGGAGGCTAAATTCGGACAAAATACAAATAATTGTCTACAGCACAGTGTGTAATACAACTGCAATTATGTTTTAAAGTAATAGGCCTAATGTGCAATTATGTTAGTCAGAATGTCCTGTTACTAAGTTTTTTGTGAACAAGTTTTTGGAGAACAACTGTGTCTGCCTGTCATAGGCTTCTCTTACAGGTTTTTCTCTTCCTTATTTGTATGTACCCTTTTTTTTTTTTTTTTCCCCCCCTGTAGGGTAATTCTGGACAGGGATACGCTGTTCATATCCAGCGTGACGCTGGAGGATCAAGGAGTTTACACATGTGTGGCGAGCACTTCTCTGGACAGTGTCACAGCCAAATCGCAGTTAATCGTTCTCGGTAAGAGGATATTTTACTGGGGTGCAGGCAGCTCGTGCAGGACATAATGCCATTGCAGCACTTCTGCTTATTTGCTTCCTCTGCCCAGTTCAGTTACAGAACCTCAATAACCCAATTTCACAGAGGCGCAATGTACCTCTCACTTGTTAACCTCAGTGGTGCTACCCTTGTATCTCCTGGAATGGGGATGCCGACGCAAGCATTTCATTTATATTTGATCAGCTCTTTGTTATACCTAAGACGAGGCAGCCTTTTTTTCTCAGTTCAGGAGTCACCCACAGTGTCTGGAGGAGCCTGCCCAGGCTGGAAGGTGTAATAGCCTATTAAGAATGGCTCTGCTTCTGCTTTGACGTCCTTGGCCAGTCCTTCACCCCACTTTACTAGAGATTTGCACACGAATTACAGCTTGGACTCTTTTGATGAAGAAAGACATAAGGCCAGTATTTAGATGTCCTAATCCTCTAAAGCTCAGTGAAAGTTAAACACCTAAAAGGATTAATTATCTCTGTGAATCAGAGCATAAATTGTTGTCCAGTGGCAAAGAGCAAGTTCACAGCAGAGAAAAGCCTTGACCCACAGAGTCTGAAGCTTGACCTTGTGTGAGCCTCTTTACAACCTGCTTCCCTTCCTGAAGGACCACTTGAAATTAAGGGGGTGAACTTGTGGAGTGATGTGCAGTCCTTTGCACATGTACCTGAGTGCATCAGCCACTAGCTAAAATTCTGTTTTCTGGACAGTTTTGCATCATTTTAATTTCCTTTAGCTTCAGTTTTGCTTCATTTTACATTTTTATTTATTTCTGGCACTGATTGCAAAAAGAACTAAGACGACCTGACCTTCAAGATGTTTTCACACTTTAAATGAACGGTATTTTTCAGTAAATAGTAAATTAAGAAGATGCTATGCACATTATTTATGGTACTGTGTTCTTTAGTGCTGTATAATTCAAAATGTTTGTAGACTGCTCGTTACAATACGAATGAAAACTTCATGAAGAACTTTATTCCCTTATATAAAGGTGATTTGCAGAAGAGGAAAACCAGTCTTGTGCTCTTTCCCCCTTGTTTATTGTATATAAGAAAGGTCTTGGTCAATTAACCATACCTGTTATTTTCCAAATGGAAAATTCAGGCTTTTTTTTTGTAATGAAGGACTTGTGAGATGGCTAAAGAACTAAATATGGCACACATGGAGACATCAGAATATAGGCAACTAAGAGCAAAAGAAATACTCAGTTATAATACTTCAAAGTATTTGTTCTATGATAGAGGGATGAGTATCTTTAAGATGCACCATTGCACCTTTAAATTAATATACTGAATTTTAACACCAGGTCCACTCCAAGAATAGAAGATGAAAATTGCCTGTAGGTTAAACTGTGCTTTCACTGATTTTTTCCAAGTACAACAGAAATAGGGGAAAGAAATGCAAAGAATACTAAAAAAAAAAAAATCAACCCAAATATAACCTTCTTAACTTTTCAATGTACCCTGAGATAAAAAAGAAAACTCAATATTGTTATTTTTAAAATTCAGTACAAACACAATTAATTTCTTTCACAATGACAGAGACAGGCTTGGTGGTCGAGGTTTTTCCTGTAAGAAATGACATTGTCAGCCAAAAAATGTTGTTGAGACATTGTGGCAGGAGGAGGTCAAAGACCCGAAGTTGTGCAATCTCATTTCCTTGGGCTGTACTTTTTTTAGATTTTGAAAAGCCAGGGCTATGTTTAAGGAGGGGGAGTGTGTGTGTATGAGTTTGGAAGGATGAGGAGTTACCATGAGCCCCCTGCAGTGAGAAATCACTCTTTTACATCAGGTCCTATACATTTCTGTTAGCAAACTAATCCAATACAGTCAGACTGCAAACTGTCAGAGCCAGCCATAAGGAATATAAACATCTGTCAGTCTGAATCTGTGATGTTTCATAGAATCCTAGAATGGTTTAGGTTAGAAGGGACCTTAAAGATCATGCAATTCCAACCCCCTGCCCTGGGCAGGGACACCTCCCACCAGACCAGGTTGCTCAAAGCCCCATCCAGCCTGGCCTTGAACCCCTCCAGAGATGGGGCAGCCACAGCTTCTCTGGGCAACCTGGGCCAGGGTCTCACCACCCTCAGGGTAAAAAATTTCTTCCCAATATCTAATCTAAATCTCCCCTCTTAGAGTTTGAAGACATTACCCCTTGTCCTATCACTACATGCCCTTGTAAAAAGTCCCTCTCCAGCTTTCCTGTAGGCACCCTTCAGATACTGGAAGGGGATATAAGGTCTCCCCGGAGCCTTCTCTTCTCCAGGAAGAGAAAGCATTGATTCAATTCCAGGCAATTTGGCAAACCACCCATGCCACGGGTCACCTCTTCTGCCCCTGATGCTGCTGGGAAACCAGATGGTGTTGCAGCCGTGTGTCCCCCTTGCTGTCTCCCATAACTGTGAGGGGGAACAGCCTGTTTTGGTGGTGCTGGTACCCTCAGCCTTGGCTGAGACCACATCCCTGAAAGGTGAGCAAGGCCAGCAGGGGGGCAGTCCCGTGCTTGGGGCATGTATAGCTCCACACTTGTCCCTGGGAGGTGCAGTTCAGTTATCACACCAGCCATCACCAGCTGACTGATATATTCTCTGGACAGCATTAGTTGCGCTGGCAGGTAATGAATTTTCTTGTTTCCTTTTAATATAGATCCCCATGGCTGGGATAATGAATGTTATCCTTTCACTCATACTCTAAAAGGCCAAGTTCAATAACTGTCGGAGCTGAGTCACCTTCTACCACTCTGGTTTGCACCAGAGTAAATCCAAGTGGTGCTAATATAACTTTCTGCTCAGAGCAGTGTCAATATCTATTAATGATTAAATAGATCTCAGTGTTGATTTGAAAAGAAAAATCTGTTGCTGCAAGCACAGTAATGAGAGTAGATGGAAATGAACTCGAGGAGGAATATTGCATTTATAAGGGAGAAAGAAGGACCAGAGGGTTCAGCTTGGTTTTATGTAATAAAAAGAATCTTTAAAAGCAATTTCTACTTTCCTAATTTTGTCGGCTTTGAAATCTAAAGATGTTTCACCACCGTCTTTACTGAACTTGATGTTCCAGTCCTTTGGAAAATGCTGAGACAAAGAGAAATAGCTTGGCACACTCTTGACACTTCTTCGTTATTTCTCAGACGTTCCTGATCCGCCAGAAGACCTTCAGCTCTCAGAAAATCAAAACCGAAGTGTTCGACTATCCTGGAAAGCTGGGGCCAGCCACAACAGCCCTGTTAATGGTATGAAGGATTTTAGCAGCATCATCTTGCTCTGTTTAGCATTATGGCACGTCACGGCTGTTAGAAGAAACAAACCGCGCTCACAGCCGTACTTAATCGCTTTTACTATGACAGTTAATTTGTTGTAAGTTCATTTCCATCCTTGCTATTTATAAGCCATTTATACAGGCTCTGCCTTTTTTTTTTGTCTTTTGTTTTGTTCCTTTTCTGCCCCAGAGTCGATTGTCGAGTTTGAAGAGAACCGGTGGGAGCCGGGGAGGTGGCAGGAGCTAACCCGGGTCCCTGGGAATGACACCACTGCTCTTCTGTCACTGGCCCCCGATGTGAATTACCAGTTCCGTGTGGTATCTGTGAATGCTGTGGGAAGGAGCCAGCCGAGCAAACCCTCGCTGCGCTACACAACACCTCCGGCTGGTAAACACTGCCATCTAGTTTTCTGAATATTCGGATTTTTAGTGTTTTTCTGGGAATAACAGTGCCCTCCTGTGCTTCAGGGGTGTGTGAAGAAGTCAGCGTCCCTTGTGCTGCTGTCGCTGCTCGGTGGCAGCCCAGGGATGCCAAAGGGAGTGGTTGGCAAAGTCTTTCCTATCCGGGTACCTCTAGCACACCTCTTTCCTGAGCTCTGCTGATTTTGCCCCTTTAAAGCCCACTGCAGCCCTTTATGGACAAGCAGTTGCTGCAGAAGATCAGGGTTTATGGGGAGCCTTTCAGCAGCGCTAAGCTTGTCAAAAATCTCCATTCGCAGCGCGTTTTTCACTGTGACAGAAAATGTTGTGTCCCTGAAAGTCATTTCAGAGGCCAACTGTTCAGCACAGCATTTGCATTCCTTGGCATTTTTCTTTCTTTTCTTTCCCCGTTACTTCAATTTCAGGTCCTTCTTCAGCTTTTCAGCTGTGTGTGTCCCACTAATGATATACCTTCTGTTTACTATCCCATAGGGAGAAAAATCTCTTCCTCATAATCCCCCTACATCTGGTGCTTTGAAATCCAAAAGTCACAGTTTCATGTTAGCTGGTGGCTCCAACCAACAAGGGCACTTTGGAATCAAAACTGCATAAACAATGTGTTTCGGTCACAGCAGCTTTGCTGATCCAAGTAATTAATCTCATGAACGTTTTTTGTTTAGGTGTCTTTCACTCTCTCAGTGATACAGAAATAAGAAAAGTTTTTTGCATCCTTTTTTGCATATAAATGATAAATGCAAATAAAACGCAGGATGTGCAAATTAACCTTATCACCCGTGTGGTTCCAGCTCCAGACAAGAACCCAGAAAACATCCGAGTTGAAGCTTCTGAACCAAATGAAATGGTGATGAAGTGGGAGGTAAGGCAGACGTGTCCATCAGTGCTACAACATAGGGAACAAATTCTCCCTTCAAGCAGCAGTTTCTAAAGCAGCATGGAATTTATCAGGATGTTGTTTTAATATAATTACCTTAAAAAAGAAATAATGGATCTCTTGGCTTTATCTCCCCTTTCCCTGCCCCTATTTTTTAGGAAATATTAGAAAATTCCATAGGTAGGATCCTTGATGCTCCTGAAGTCAAAGGTAAAGTTGTTACTGACTTAAACGTGTTCTGGATTTCCTCCCCTAATTTCATTTTTGTTTCAAAAGACAATTTTCTACATCTAACTTTGCAGATTATTAAGAAATATAAAAGTCCTATAAAACACAGTAAGAATTCCCCAGAGTATGCTCTTCTTCCATGCATCTTGCATACCAGAAAGTGCTTAAAATAACTGTAGTGTTACCCTGCTCTGTGGGAGGAGCAGCCAGGCCCTGGGAGAGGCTGATTTTTATACAGAGCATCTGCCCTTCCAGCCTGGAGGTTTAAAAACGACACAGATCACTCAGCCGAGAGAACGTGATCTTGAATTTTTACGTCAAGAACTAAAGGAGTGTAGGTAAAGCTCCTAGGCATGTGTGTCAAAGGAATCATGTAAAGGCTTGAGGATGGTTTCCAGTCTTCAACTTCCTTGGCTTTTAAGCTTACAGCTTCTGTGCCAACATTTTGGAGAGATATATATTCCTCCGTTTAACACAAATTTCAACAACTGTGGAAGGAACATATTTTTTTGTGACTAGAATTACACAGAATTTACATGAGATTTACTTCTCAATCTGCTGCTCGCAGCAAAGAACAATAAATGTTTCCCCAGTGTGAATTCATGGTTTAGGCTATAATTACGCCAAAAGGAGATGGCCCTCTAGATCTATTGACTTGGATTGGAAAGGGGATTTTTTGCTGTACGATGTAGCCCAGCATCAGGGAAGACAACCCTGCCTCTCAGAAGAAATGCAGAGTGATAATAAGCAGCATGGGTGGGAAATTCTGCTGTGACCAAGGCTTCATTGAACGGAGAATGAACACTCCTCCTCGCCGGGAAGCCTGTAATCCCCTGCTCAGACGGGCAAAAGTAGAAGTGAAAACTGCAACTGAAGGGAGAGAATGGGATGGACAGGCTTTGTTAAATCTTGTTGAATCATTTAAATGTTGTAAACAGGATATTCATTTATTTATGGTGTTTCCTCTATGCTTTTCAGAGGAAATGCTGGACCCTAAATATGCTATTTCTGGCAGACAAAGGCTGAAAAATGATGTTAATCTGCCTACTTTGGATTAAGAGACCAGATGAGCATTAGTGACTAGCTTTTCAGCCAAGGATTTGCAGCATTAAGGAGGATCAAAGTGAGAGTCAAGCAGTGCTGTAATTTAACTCTGAACGAGAAGTTATTTTTCAGTAGGAATTTTTTACTCCTTCAGCCTCTGTTGCAAATCCCATTCCCAGGGATCTTTGCCACGGAGGTGATTCTCCAGTGGTGCCTGTTAGAGAGCTGCCCGGTCTGCTGGCTCCTTCACCGCAGTCATCCCAAAGGTCCTCATACCATCAGAGCAGATAAGTGGGAATTTTTGCAGATCCCCCAGACCCAGGTCCCCCCATGCATGAGGAGCATCCATGGGGAATCACTTTCTGCTGGCACTTGCAAGTTGATGCCATTTCATTCCAGACCTCTGTGTGCAGCTTGGATACATATCAGTTATTATATATTTAATAGGTACAATACATAATTTCAGTATTAAAAGTAGGCTATGTGCTGGGAAATACCCACAGCTGTTTCAGTTGACTGAATTTACCCTCATCGTTTTTGGTAGTGCAGATAACCAGTTAACTTCATTAATTAAAGAAGTACATTTTCAGAGAAATAGACTCAACTGGAGAACATCTCATGACAAGCCATTGCTATACGTCTTCTAATATTTTATAAATTCATGTTAATTAGATGGGAACCATGCTGTGATGAATTCTTCAGTTGATCAGTAAAAAAGAGTAGCACAGCAGTTGCACGTTAAAAGTCCAGGCTTAGTTTCAAGCATTTATTGCATATTTAGAACAAATCTAAATCTTAATGACCCAACTTGCTGTGCTACATAAAATTCTAAGATAAAACGCAGATTTTAGCTGTACTAAAAGGCACACACAGCCTTATGCCAAAATATGCATTTTAGTTGTGCTAAAAGGCCTGTGGTTTTACATCACAGAAGAAAACAAAGAAAACCTGTGGCAAAGCAAAAACTGGTGTATGTAGTATGCAGAAATATGTCTACTAGCAATTAATCTGGTTTTAATCCAACTGTTTCTCTGCCTTTCACCCACCTTTCTCCTGAAGTAATGAGATTTTTCTTCCAGTCATCTTAAAATTAACACAACAGTGAAAAGTTAAAGCTTTCTTTTTTCCCCTCTTTTCTCTCCCAATCTTGTGATACGCTCTCCAAAATTATTCCCCCCCGACACCACTCAGCTGCTATGTCATGATTACTGCAACAAAGGCAGGCAAAATCTCTTTTAATTTCTTCCACAGCCATTGAAACCCATGGAGAGGAACGGGCCGGGGCTGGAGTACAAAGTCAGCTGGCGGCAGCAGGGAGTCGAGGTGGACTGGAATGAGGAGACGGTGAAGAAGCATTCCCTGACCCTGAGAAACACTCCCACCTTCGTGCCTTACGAGATCAAAGTCCAAGCGGTAAATAATTTAGGATCCGGTCCAGAACCAAACGTCACCATCGGGTATTCAGGAGAGGACGGTAAGTTGTGAAACTCATGAAAAAATATGATGCATGGAGGACTGTTGTGATGCGGAATGATCGAATAGGGAGTGATGGATTAGGCAGCCCATGGCCAAAACTGCTTAAATGCCAGGGCTCAGCATGATGGGCTACGTGAGATGCAAATACAACTGATGCTGAGTGCCGTGGATGCCAGCTTGCTGGAGTTTGAGGGATTTTTTTGAAAGGTCACTTGTGCTTTCATTAATCTCAGTTGCTGGTTTAATCTGGATACTTGTTTGAAGGCCACAGTCCATAAGAAGTCTATGAAGTGTAGCAGTCATTGCGTCGTACTTGGCAGGGAAAAAAATCCTTAGCTTGTCAGGGGCCCGATTTAACAGTTTAACACTGTCAGAAGTTAAGTACTCTGGCAATTGAGTACAAACACTCAGGCATTGGCCAATTGTAAGTGAATTTATAGACGATGCCATGTTCTCAGGTGCGCTGGATGTTACCTTGTCTATTGAGTCCTTGAAGAACACATCCTCTTCTCCAGGCTGGGTTTCCATCCAGTGGCTTTCTGTGACTCCTGAGTGGCTCAGCCCGCTCTTGGGCCTCCCTGTGTCTCTGGAGAAGTCTTCACTGGAGGAAGGCTTTGCTTTGGATCTGCTCCTGCTCCAAGCCCCATCCCCGTGTCTTCTCAGTGCCTGCCCACCTCTGATTTTGGACTCTGCCCGGCCCACAGTGCATCATCCAGGCCAGATCAAACAAAGAGGCTTTCTCCCCTCGCCACCCATTTTTGCAAAATAGATGCCTGGGGTGCTCTGATATCACAGCAACCACTTGTGGTACCCACCCTTTGCATATGCTCTTGGAGCTCTGGCTTCACGGTTGGCTTTAATAATCATGTCCCATTAGGAGAGGTGAACTAATAGAATTAATGCCGGTGCCACGCAGGATGCAACAGCCATTCTGTGTCTGTGGGACATTGGATAATGTCACTGCTGAGGCCACCCCAACATCTCTGAAGAGCTGTCTGTCCCCTTTGGTGTTTACTGAATGACTAGAGAAGATATTTGGAGGACTGGAAATGTATCCAGCTGCAGTAATGAAATGCCAAGCCTCACTTTAGGAAGCACCCCAGCTACGCACTACCACCACCAAAAAAAAAAAAAATAAATAAAAAAGAATCCTTTTTTTTAGGAATTAAGGATTTAAATCAGCAATGAAGTAAACAGCATGGCGGCCTGCTAGTGTGGAGCGCCAAGCTTCCCTCATCCCAAATACAGGTGCTTATTGCATATGCAGACACTTAGCAGCAGGGGCTGGGAGCTCTTGGCAAAGAGGAGCCAGGAGGGGCAGCGAACGGTCCGTGTTTCAGATCTGCAGATTAATTTTACTACTTAAGTCAGACAGTTTTCATCCCGTGCAGAATCTGAAGTCTTTAGGTTGTTCCTGTAAGAGTGACAATTTGAATGGCCTTTGAAAAGTCTACAGTGGATAAGCCGACTAAGGCAAGCATGTATTTTGCCGCTTATTAAACTGACCAGCCAGCCACATCCTTGATTTAACCCACCACGTCCCGCACCGGTCACTCCCCAGTAGCAGTAGCATAGGTGCTGCTGCTCCCACCTCTCCACTGGCTGCAGCTTCTCACAGAAGCCGTCGTGGAGTATCATGATCTGTGGTAGGTGATGCGAGATCATCAGGAAAATTTCTGTGATAATCAGAGATGTAAAAAACGTTACTAGATTTACAGAGGGGAATGAATCCTAAGGTGAGCTCTCTGGAGCGCTCCTCTCGTTGAGCGAGCGCACTGAGACCCACGTTATCAGCCCCTGAATTGGACCAGTTTGTTGTTTGCAGCCTGCTGAGTGCTTCCTGATGTTTCACCAGCAGAAAGCTTCGGCGCTGGGAATGGTCTTGGTGCTGCTCAGATGGGAGAATCCCCACTGTACGTCCAGAGGTGGGCAATGGGAAGGTTTGGTGGAGCATCTTCCCTCCCCCATAGAGTTTATAGCAGAAGAGATGGTGGATAGTGAGAACAGAGAGAAAGAAACCCCACAGCGTGTTTATTTTCTTTGTGTGTCTGTGATGGATCTAATTTTATATCTATCTGTGGAAAATCTTCCTTGCAATTCAGTTGTCAATGGATCAAGGCCTCTTTTTTCAAGCACTATAATAGCTTTCTGTGTTGTGTAGTGATTAAAATCCTACTGTTTAATGAGCTTAGTTGTAAAATGAAATTGATTATAAAAAAAACTTTATGATTGCCTTCTTGAGTGCTGTGTTAATCATTTTTTTTTATTCTTCTCACTGCTGTAAGCATTACTTGAAACAGGAAATCATAAATACTGGTGTAGAAATTCATATGTCCCAGTGCACCTGTATTCCAGCCCTCAGCAGAAAGCCCTGATACGGCAAAATAATGTTTATTGGCCCATTTCACCCACTGGATGCAGGTGGAATGGCTTTTTTCTCGCCTGCAGGAAGACTACATGAACTGCCACAGCTTGAGCTGGAGAGCCAAGCCCTGTAGCTGTGAACAGTGTGAAAATGAGCTCTTACAAGTGTCTTTAATATGCAGCACTTTTGTTTTTACAGTTCCAGATGCCGCTCCTTCCGGTGTGTCAGTGGATGTTGTGAACAGCACGCTGGTCAAGGTCTTCTGGTTTGGAATCCCAAGGGACAGAGTTCGTGGACATTTAAAAGGCTACAAGGTTACAAATTTATCTTTAAATATGTGTATGTAGTTGCATAAACTACTAAATGAATCCCAGATCAAGGATAGATTGCATCTGGGCAGGCGAGAGAAATCAATATCGTGTTCAGCCCCCTACAACATTATTTGTTATAGAAATACCAATTTCAATGCAGGTCAGTTGGTGGAAAACAAAAAGCATGCTGGATGGAAAAAGGCATCACCCAGAGAAACACTTCCTAACGTTTGTAGGAGACAGAAACTATGGGATGATTCCCGGTCTAGAGCCCTTCAGTGAATTCCGCTTGAGTGTTTTGGCTTACAACGCCAAAGGAGATGGCCCGGAAAGCTCCCCCGTTGTGTTTGAAACTCCAGAAGGAGGTAAGACAAAATGAGAATATGGGATGGAGGGACATAAATAGAAATTGTCCATGTAACAAGTCAAGTTGGTTTCCTTATTTAAAGTGATTGTAAAATCTCCAATATTCATAAAATCCTTCACTAGAAAGGAGAACCGTAGGTGTTGGACCAAACTATAGCCTCATTTAACAAGTACGTGTAGAGACAGACCTGTTCAGTGTTCTTCTCTGAAAGCTAATCCCTCTACCTTCCAGTCCCCGAACAACCACGATTCCTAAGGATCCTGAACTTTGACAAGGACTCCGTCACTCTGTCGTGGGGACTTCCCAAGAAAGCAAATGGCCACCTCACTGGCTACATTTTGCAATACCAGATAAGTATGTGGTTTTTTACTTTGATTTTAGAATTTAAGCATTATTAGTTAAAGAAAAAAAAGGAAAGGGGGGGGGGGGGGAAAGAGGGGGATTATATGTGCACAGTTATTTAAAGCAGAGGCTGATGAGAAGGGCTGTTTCTGAGATCCCAGTAACAGCCAGAGCATCAGACCAGTGTGTGTTGAAGTGCGATGCGCACACAGCCTGCTAGAGGGCAGGCCAAAGTCACCTTCCAGAGCAAAACGCATTCCATGCATTTTTCCAGTGTAAACTCACATTGCTGCCATGCCCTATTCCACATTTATAGACTAATTCGATTATTTTGTATTTGCAAATTACACCTAACGTACTCCTTTAAGAAGACCCACAAATTGTAGGAGCATTTTACTGAACTGAAACTCATTCAGTGCCAAATAATTTGTAATGAGAGCACTTTAGCCACAATTATTCAGGTCTTTACAATATGTCAGTGAGCACCTCCTCCTTGTAAAATTCCTCAGCAGGAATACAGACAATGACCACCTGAGTCCTGTTATAGACTAATCTCATTGAGAAACAACTAAATAGCAGGGGTATTTCTTTCTTGCTTGCTTATGAAAGAATTGAGTAGCTGGGAAGAGACTTTGAGCAGATAACCTCAGGTAAGATCCTGTATTGGTCCCAGGCTCCTAAAACCAGCTGTGAGGCGTGGTGACAATTCAGGGTATTTTATATGTTCTTTGAGGATGGAACAGGATTAGACTGTGCCTTATTTACCAAAAAAAAAAAAAAAGCAACTTTTTTACTTATCTCTACTGATAACAGAATGGCCCAGTTGCCTTTGTAAGCAGGGGCTGGAGGCTGGATCTTCCCTTTGGTTTTGATGACTATGGGTTGAGAATGGATCCATCTATTTAGGCAGCTTGGGAGTGTCAGCCCCTCCTTCATCTGCCAGCTGTGCCAAGGCAGAGGAAATAAAGCAGATCAGCCATCCCTTAACTTGCTTGTAAAAGTTTGCAGATATTTGGAAGCAAAGCAAGAAGCGATTCATATATATTTAATGATCTAGGAGACGGTAATTTTTACCTCCCGCTCAGTATGTGCATATCTAGAATCAGAGAGCTTTTTAAGAACTGTAATAGCTCACCGAGCAGTTGGGAGATTGACATGGATGAGATAAATCCCGTTTAAGCACTTGGCAGGAAGGTGAGAGATGCTTATTCAGGCTTCATCCTTCCTGCTCGCTGCAGAGTGCCTCCCTTGCAGGAGCGCTCCTGACACGTTTCATGTTCGTAGCCTTTAGCTGCTGGATCTGACCCAACCGCCTTTTCCCTTTTCAGTAAACGAAACGCACGAAATCGGACCTCTGAACGACGTCAGCGTAACCAACCGCTCCACGCTCAGCTGGAGGCTTTCGGGTCTCAGCCCCAGCACCAAGTACAAATTCTATGTAAAGGCTTGTACAGTCAAAGGCTGTGGGAAGCCGGTCACAGAAGAAGGACTAACGATGGCTCAAGGGAGTAAGTTAATAGGCAATATGTTTTTATGTGGAGAAGCTCTAACAATAATGGAAAAATCTATTGAGAATATTCCAGGCTTGACATTTCCTTTGTAATTAGAGGAAATAAATTTGTTTTTCTTTCCACGAGAACAATCAATGAACTTTTTAATGTAGCCATGCAGCCTTCAGAAAAGTAGAGCTCATCTGTTTCATTTTGCTTTACAGTACTGTGTTTCTGTTCCCACTGATCAACTCTTTAAGCCATACTAGAATAAGTGAATTGCATTTAGTCACAAACAGAAAATTGAAGATCTAAATAATCTCTTCTCAGTAATATAAAAACAAATTCTGACCTTGCATGAAGATGGGGGACTGCCAGCAACATTAGGGGCAGCTATTTGACATGGAAAATCCAGATTAACATACAAGCTGACTGCGGTGCATTTGATCCATTATTTTATTATTATTTTATCAGACTGGAAGTGAGCATTTGTGTGCCACTTATACCCTATCCTAAAACACTGAAGTTCAGTGATTTAAAGGAAAATTGCAAGCACTATACAATAACTCATCTTTCACATTCAGCTGAAATGAAATAAAATGTACTGTGCTCAGCAAGTCTGAAAACTCTACAATACCGAGGAACAAGTCCTTGCTATTAATCAGAAACCATTGCTGTGCACTTACCACAGGGAAGGAGAAGGAGAATGTGATAAGCGAAAGAGTCCTGGCTTCATCTTTTTTAGCAATGATAACAGTCTGGTACAATGTTGATATAAAATAGAAAAATGGTCCTTGTTGGACAACATACTGTTGGACTTCCAAGCTGCAGGATCTCTTCAGTTACTGGTAAAACAAGTAAAAAAGTACTTTAAACTTATCACATCCCAGTTCAGGATCCAATCATGAGCTGTCATCCGTTTTCTCAAGCAGTGAAACTCCTCAACTGTCTTGTAGCTTCCAGACTCGCTCTAGTATAGACATACTCACATGATAGTAACTATTACTCTATCAGCATGGTTTAAAATTTATTCCTCATTAAGGAAAGTAAAACATCTCTTTTTTTTTTTTCTTTTTTTTTTTCCCCGAGCTAAAAGAACAAAATTTCACCTCATTAGTTACCTTTTCTGGCCTTCATTGGGCAGCCAGAATAATGTGTTTTGACGACTTGAAAGTCTATGATTTCTTTGAATAACCTTGTCACATTTTATGAAATGCATCCCTGCCTGATACGCTTAAAGGACAATAATGTTGCCGTTCATTTCATTCTTGTTCTTTTCTTTCCTAAGACTTTGTTTTGGCAGTGGCAACAATTGATTCTGGTGAAATGCTTGAGAACAGAGTAGTATAATTAGTAAAAGCCACAAGGGTCCAGTTCTGCTATTAATGTGTGCTCCTTGCTGGTTCTCAAGCCACCCTAAATTAGGACACTGCATCTGTCACTGAGATGCCATTAGAGTTTTGTGTCATTATTTGCTGGCTAAATTGTTCAGCCATTTTTCAACTAAACATGATAGGCTGAGAAAAAAAAAATCACTCTTTTCAGTGACCTTCTTGGGGCTTTAAGCTGTCGTATGGGAAGCAGGGCGATTGCTCAAAATTAAAACAATCTCTCTTTTTGAAGAAAGGGAGTGATTTCAAAAGTCAAAGTTGATCATTTAAAATGACCTACATAAATGACAGATATAAAACGTCATGCCCTCTACAATGAAACTCCGAGATAGACCACTCCAAGTTTCTTTGGGTTTTGATTCAGTGATTCTATATCCACTATTTTCTGGTTTTAGGAACAAAAACATAAAGCTCTCATTGTTCATTTTAAGACTTTGAATAGCTTCCACTGCTGTAATATCGCCTTTGCGGGCTGGGCCATGGGTATTTCAGAATTTCGTGATAAATTCTGCAGGAAAGTGGAGATGTTGAGGTGGAAGCGATGGATTCATTCACATTTTATCATTGATATACTTGATCTGCATCACTTCTATTGCTTTCATTTATTTGCAGTTATCCCTGCTACTATAGTCTGGAATCAGAAAGAAAAATCAATCACTTTTTAATACGTACTTGTCTGTATCGCTACTAAGAAAAGAAAGTTTGTGTAGGGAAATTTGTTGTACTTTAAATGATAATTTTGCCAGCCTGTCATTTATGTGCAACCCATCTCCTGAAAATGAGTTTGCAGTGGCATGAATGGCAGAATTTAGTAAAAAAAAGTTTCTCTCAAATAATTATAACTGTCCTGTATAGATAAATGGGTAGATCATACCCTTTCTCTACAACCGTAGCATCTTCCTCTGCAAATGAACCATTCTGATTCACTTTTTTGACAGCAGTAACACATTCCTTTGAGTTAGCAACACTTTACCGAAAGGTCAATGAGTGGATATCAATAGGAAAAGACCATCTGGCCATCACATCTCTATTTCTTCATTCGGTGGTGGAGCAGTGCCGGATTCTGCATCCTGTGCGTGTCCAGCGGCGACGGAGATATTGCTCTCTGCTCGGCAGTACTGCCTCTGTCAGACGGGGCTCTTTCTGTGCAATTACTTATCAGAGAAAAACCACACTTTAGTATTTGTCTCCAAGATCAAGTACAGGCCCACTGGAATTAGTGAGACATAGAAAGAGGCGATATAAAAGCTTTCATTTATAGCATCCTCGTTGCATGACCCGACACCACTGGCGTTGGCAGCTAATACAAAGTCAGTGAAATAAAAGGCCTCTTTCTTATGAAAGATCGTAAACAGCCAAAATAACTCAGATATGAAACGCTGATAAACAACCAAAGGTCGTTATCAGCTGTTGATAAAATACTGTGGACAATCATGAAGATCACCTGGGAAAGGATGTTTGCATTGTGCTGCAAAATAGTTTAATTTTTGTGGCTTTCTCTTGGTTTCATTCTACAGAAGAAGGTATACTGTCTTTAGAAAAGTGAGTTTTATCTCTAACTTTCCATTGTCAGGCTTACAAACTTACAAATGACTTACAAACTAATTAACTTTCCCCTTGAAAATGTCAATTTCAGAATGATCATTAGCCCTTAGAACCATAACAAAAAATAACGTTCTTACATAAGTGAAAAAAAATAATTTAATATGGCAATCCTTCTTTAACACAAAGCTTCTTTTCATCCAGAGCTACCAGTGTTTCTGGAGGATTACTAAACACTTATTACATGTTGAGAATGATTGCTGTGTGTCCAGAAATTCAAGCCCTAATGAAAAATTCATCCAGAGGAAGCCATGCAACTGTAGTTTTATTTTCCAGAGAAGCCAGAGAATAAAAGTTCACCAGTTTCATTATATTTCAATGGCAATTGGCACATAACTCCCACAGGCTTTTGAAAATCTTAGCCCGAGGGTACTAACCTTCATGACACACCATAAGATGAGGAGAGTAACCATTTGTTACAAAATAGATCGGTTTAGTTCTCTTTTGCCACAGGCACAATGAAAAAGGAAAAATACAACTGCCTTAGCCATATGTAACCACTGGTATCGTTACCAGCAAATCCCCTAAATATACCCTACTTAGTCATGATCAAGAGAATCTGATGAAATCTTGGTGAAAAGTTTCTTTTTCTGTCATTTATGCCACTCCACTCTGCTGCTTCTTCTTTGGCCAGGGGCCCTGTAGTCCGTCAAACCCTGTTGCTAATTGCAGGCAACGAACCGTCCTGCTGAGCCCGGGTGATGCACACAGGCTGGACCAGGAAAAGGAACGTCTGATGTATCACTGTTTCAAACCCCTATCATTTTGAGCAAGAAAAATAGGCATGTTAAATGTAATATGCTAAATATATCAGTCTTGGAGTACTTGAAGGAAATTTGTGATTAAATGTTTGTTTTCACTATTTATTTTGCTTTTTCCTCTTCTATCAGCCTGCCCCATTGTAGCCAACACAAAGAGCTAAAGTGAAGCAGCAAGAAATGAACAATCTATAACCTGTCCTCTTGTCTGAGCTCAAATGTCTCCTACAAATGGCAATCAGTACAAATATATGATCACTAACTCACCTATAAATTCTTCTCCATAGACTTTACATACAACAGGTTTACTAATCTCTATATCTTAAAATTACCTCCTGCGCTAAAAAAGCCCAAAAGATGAAGGATACTTGTGATGCATATTTATACACTTTTAATAGCCAGGCAGTAGGGGAAAACTAATGAAAGTTCAACTTTCCATTTATTGCAGCAGATGTATTTAGACAGGTATGGTTATAAATTAACATGTTGGCTACAATTAGTATTTAGCTATTAGGCTGCCAGCTTTTTTATATGTGTGTTTTATAACAGATGTGCTAACTTTTGGAGAACTAGCACTCTTGTAAGTCTTTGGGGGCAGTTTATATTGTTTTTCCCTTTACACCATAAGCTTCTATAAAAAATGTGTGTTTGGTTGTTCTCATAAATCTCGAGGCCTGCTAGGAATATTGTAAAATTGCAGTTCAGTGTTTAATGTTCATGCAAGTCCCATGGTATGGCTGATAAATAGTGGGGGAAGATGAGAAGTGCTGGTGAGATGCCTTTATTACTAATGCTTCTTCTCCCTTGTTGTAGATTAAAAACCTAACCCAACTGCTTTCAATTTTCTGCAGCTAATTTCCGCAGCTCACTGACCTTTCAGTATGTTGAGCTTTTCCTTATCTGTATATCTTTGCTTTTATTTTTCAGGATACTACACTGCTTTTTCTATTCCAGCCACCAAACTTGCCCCAATTAGCAATGCTTTCTCCTCTGTAGGTGCTATATTGAGTGTGTAACACAAGCCAGAAAGAAATCACATGGAAAGAAACCTCATAATCACCCATCACCGGACACCTGCACTGAATTTTAAAGAAAAATAAGTGTTGTTTAGTGTTTTGGGATAGGTGATGTCAAACAGCTCGGAGAGCCAATGGTAAATCCCTAGTTGGGCTCAGATCCTCAGTCCGGTACCCAATGCTGCTGGGTGTGCTGAGCAAGAACCCGGCAGAAAAGGGTTATTTTTCAGCCATATCAGTTCCCCTTTTCTGCTTCTGTAAAGAGCTCACCATTCCAAAAGAAGAGGCTAGCCCAAGGTGGAAATAAATAGTTCATAGATATGGAGTGGTTAAGCTGGTGTAAGAAAAAGCACATGGAACCACAGCGGTGGGTGCCGATGAGCTCAGGGTTATGCATTTTGCTTACCAGGAATTCAGGAGAAATGCTTCCTAGGGAGACTTGTGTTGTGTACAAATTGGACCGTGTGGTTATCACGTCATGCATAAGTGTTACATGGTATTTAATGCACAATGGGTTGAAGGTTCACATTCATTCTTGTTACTTTACGGATAGTGTTTGCATTAAATATGTTTTTCTGATGTCTTGATTTTAGAACATATAATTAAAATATACCTGTGGTATCCTGTTGCTTAATTTGTAGTTTGATTAAAAATTATAGCTCAGTTTCACATACTTCATTTAGCAAAAATTACCGATAGATGGATTAATTTATGCTAATAAACTATGCTTTGGTATCAGCAGTATTTCAGCTGTGCGGGTTCTCTCTGGGTCCCAGTGGTCTACTAATTTAACTGCTTATTGTAATACATGTATAGTTGCCTTGGAAGACTTATCTGGAACTGCTGCTTTGATTGTGCTTGGATTTGTCTTAATCTTTTTTTTTTTTTTCCTTCAGCTGTCAACTAAGCCTTAATCTCTGCAAGCTTCTTGCTTTGCTTGTTTGCTACTTTAAGTATTTATGGGCATTGTTTTACTGTCAGTGCTAATTGGTCAAGTAATTTTCAAATTATACCATGCACTCAATCCTTAGTTTAGATTACTTTGGATTAAGCAGGCAAACTAGGCAACTGAAGGCAATTAAAGAGTTATATTTATTAAGTGCAGCTCACACACACACACTCCCCCCGCCAAAATCTCTCTCCTGCCATGGAGGGCAGGCGCGTTCCCGTGTTGTACCCCTTGGTTGAGTAAAGAAATCCCAAATAAATGCCAACACACAGCTCTGAATTTGCTTGTATGAACAGGCTTTTCCTGTTCAGACAGTGATTGCTGAACTCTGTAGATGTCCTTTTTGATGTCATCCACAAATGCTATTTTCAAAAAGCTTATTTAATAGCCTGCAATCTTAATGCAGACAGAAATTACAGTAGGTGTTTTGCAAGTAAAAAGGCTCCAAAGCTAGGGCTACTGGAATTTCCCTTCTGCCTCTTAATCGAATATTAAACATTTAAATGCCTAAATACCAATTTAAAAGCAAACTTCAGCTATGTCTAAAACAGTGCTTTGCGCAGGCATTGTGGAATTTAAAAGGACATGGAAAATCATCGTCAGGGGAGAAATGAGTACAAATCCCAATGTTAATTTTTTCCGTGAGATGTATAAAAATCCATTTCCAGATAACAAGCTGTCTGTGCTTCCCTGCTGAGTTCAGTTCAATGGGAGAAGCATCAAACCCCAGATTATCTATACAAAGCAAGCCCATTTTCAAGTTGTAATTTTTTAAGCATGCATTAGTTAAAGCAGATCCATAATCCCCCATCAATATTAACTGTCATCCTGGGAAATGTACAAACCCCTTCATAAACATCAGGATTACTTCAGTCTCCTCTTTATTTTATCTGCTGGAATATTAAAAATCAAATAGGGGGAAATGTTTTTTACTTCACTGCCTGCTTTTGAAAATCAGATTATCTGATGACAAATGTTAAAAATCCTTGTGTGTCATATTTGTGTGTTATTTACGTTATTTGTAACTGTGCATTTCACAGGCCTTTTGTTCAATGAATACCATTAATCAATATGACTTGAATATGTACATTCCGTAGGTAAAGGGATCGGCAAGATTTCAGAAGCAGTAAAGCCCACCCAAAAGTTTCACCCCATTGAGGCACTTGAGCCTGGAACTGAATATACAGTTCGTCTAGTGACTAAGAATTGGGTTGATAACAATAGCATTTTTGAAGATGTAATTGAGACAAGGGGGAGAGGTGAGACATGAAACCCTTCAAGGTGATAAAGATTTCTTTGGAATGTAAATAAATGTTGAGGTTGCATCTTACGTTGTGCAGTGAAAGTGTCCCAAAACCATAATTTTGCTGTGTGATTTTTAAGTTGCCCCTTGCACTTGAATCCCAAGGGAGCTTAAACGCATCCCTGGTTCTCGGCTGAGTCCTGTGCTCGACGTGACACACAACAGCCTGGAACAATTACAAACCTTTAGAAAATGTTTTTCCCTCTTAAGCAATTTTGAAAGGGTAGTGCTGGGATATAATCCATTTTAAGTGTGCCAGTCCACTGGTTTGCATGTAGCGGGTGCACTTTTAACTCTATTTCTTTCGCAAAACTGCTTTTGCATGAGAGGCTTAACAATTCTCTGTTCAGCTTTCCTATTTGGCATTAATCCTTTGAGTCAACTACTCTCTCAGAATTACCTTTCCAAAATGTCTGTATTGTGCCTTGTAGACTGCACATTCCCCTTAAGTCTAAAAATGTCACGCTCTGGACATTTTTCTGTCTTGCATTTCTTTAAATTGAACACAATAAGTAGTGATGGTCTGATTAAATTAAGATTCACTGAAGAAGATGTTATGTATTCATGTTATAGTAGGGTGATGCCCTTTTCCCCCGATTAATTTTCTTTTTTTTTTTTTTCCCACTCCTCTTCTGTTTCACAAGCCTATGCTGGCATTTACGATGGAATTTCCACCCAGGGGTGGTTTATTGGACTGATGTGTGCCATCGCTTTGCTCACCCTACTGCTGCTAACTATTTGCTTTGTCAGAAGAAATAAAGGAGGGAAGTATTCAGGTAAATGGATTTATTGTCCTTTTGCTATGTTTACATGTTAATAACAGGCATCCTTCAGACTTTTATCTCTGGAGGCTGCAGAGCCGCAAGCAGAAACATCCAATTAGGATTTGTAGCTTTTGATGAATATCCGCAGAATGGATTCTAATGAGTGTAAGTGAAACTGTGCTCTCTGGGTGAGATAGTGCTGTGTGCTGGTCAGAGATCTTGCTAAAGCCTTTGACGCTGCTCGTTGAATCTTCCCATATTTAATTCACCCATAGAGCCAAGGTCCTTCACCAGCTGCACCTCTGAGCCTCCGTTGGCTGGGCTACCTGCTCCCTTTCCACCTAATAACTGCTACCTGGCATACTGACAGAACTTCCAGGGGCACGTAATTTTCAAGGCAATAAGTAAGGATTTAAGTATAAATAATTAAGTATAAATCTGGTTGCCCGGAGTATTGGTAGATGCCCCATCGCTGGAAACATTCCAGGTCAGGTTGGACGGGGCTCTGAGCAACCTTGTCTAGTTGAAGATGCTCATTGCAGGGGGGCTTGGACTGGATGGCCTTTAAAGGTCCCTTCCAATCCAAACCATTCGATGATTCTATAAACACTTTCTAGCTTTCTTAAAACTTAAGGAATGGCCCCAAACCCTTGGTGGAAGCATGCTGGTTGTGTCCAGCCAGACGTGCAGTGTGAGCTGCTGCCCTCCAGGTTGGGCTGTAGGTGAAGGCAGGTGGTTTTCCTGTTGCACCTGCGAAAAGAAAAGTCCACGGCAGAACATGGCGTACAGATCTGTGCTTTATTTTATTTGTACAGTGAAAGAAAAAGAAGATTTGCATCCAGATCCCGAAGCTCAATCAATAAAAGATGAAATCTTTGGGGAATATAGGTAAATAGGACCTGCTTTAACAAGCATTTGTGTTTGTTGGGGTTTTATTTGTTCCAGATGTCATCATTATTTAAGACATTTTTATAGCATGCAATTAATGCTGTTTTTCACTTTCAAAGCAATCCTCATAGGAGTGGATACTAGTAGGAATATAAAGGTATATCCAGTGTATTTAAATCCATCCAGGTTGGGATATAAGTAAATGTTGATGTATCAGTGGTTATTTTTCACTTGTGGGTTTTTTTTTATTTATCATTGTATGAATAATGTAAATATATATGATAATTTGGGTTCCTGCTGTAATTTCCAATTGAAAGACTTTTGTGTCTTCACTGGGTTTCTGAAACCCGGTCAGGCCAAAGTTGTGTAATATGGGGAATGTTCATTTTGTGGAAGAAAACAAAGAAAAGTCTGAAACACAGTAAGAAATGGCAAATACCCAAACAAATCTCACTACAGATGTTTCTGTAGGAGAACTGAAATGATCACTTTGGCTGATTTAAATTAATTAAAGCTTACAATATTATGTAACTGTGGTATGAAGAAAAATACATCACTATAAGAACCATGATGGAAAACTGGTGTCACTGGCCTTAATGGCGTAAAATTTCTGTTGAAATCCCACTTATATATACTACATTATTTGTACTGGAATAGGGTTTTTTTTCTGCATAATTTCATCTTTATTTAATTTTTAATGCTTTCTAATGGGACAAATATTTAGAAAGGTAAGAAAGTCCTGAGGTTAATAACTTTGACCCCTTCCTTTCCCCTCGAACTCCAAACTTCTCTTTTTTATTAATAGAAATGCCATATGCAGAAAAGCAGCAAATGTTTTTATTGTATTGATTATACATGTTATTGATTATATGCTGAAGAGGTAAAGCTCAGGTGCATTTCTCTGCCCTTCCTTAGATAATATTAGCAAAGCTTTGACACTGAGTTGGCATCAGCAGCAGCCCTAACTGAGTAATTACCTATCCAGTTCAGAGACCTAATTTGGGTTTTTTTGTAATCTTTTAATCTATGTTCCCAGTCTGCCAAATATTGTGTTCAGTCAGGAGAAGTAAGACTGCTTTTGTTGTTTTTCTGCAGTGCTATTAGGAGGCGTGGCCAGTGGAATTTCCTTTTTTTCCTGAATTTTGGTGGTGGGTTTGTCCTTTTTCATGAAATTGCCATTGAATATTGGCTGCACATGAGCAGATACAGACACTCTGACTATGCTGTTTTTCCCTGGTTTTCTTCTTTGGCAGAGAGCATCTCCATCAGTTATAGTAACAGGAGAAAAAAAAAAAAAGGAAAAAAACCCCTTCATTTGTTATCTAAAAATCAACCAAATGCTCGCAAAGCAGTAAGATATAACTTAAAGTTGATGCCATGTCCCACAGCTTTATGTCAGTTCACCCACCCACCTCAAAAGAAAAATTAAATAAATAGGCCCTGAATATAGCACACTGTTTTGTCAAATGAGTGTGTCTCTTTCTGTAAGGTGCCGAAGACTTGACACCAGCACTCATTGCTGGAACAGATCCCTCAAATCCTGTCCAGCATCTCCTTTTCTTTCCCTTTCACTTTCTGTCCATTCTTCTGTCTGTCCAGGGCAAAAAGGGGGAAAAACCAAAATACACATGTAGGTTTTACTGATGTTTACCTTTTTAACCAATTCCATTGTTGTAATAATCACCAAATCACGTATGTGGGGAATTCAGGCCAGTGTGCGTGACCGGTTTGAGGTGCACCAGACCAAACAGGACTTACCGGGTCAGATGGTTCTCAATGTACAACCCACATAGAAATGTTCCCCTCACTCTTCCCTCCTGCTGCTTTCTTGCACAATAAAAGAGCAGTTTCCATGCTGGCAATTAAAAGCTGGATTTTTGGAAAGGCGTTTCTTTGTTTTGTAGTGACAGCGATGAAAAGCCGCTGAAAGGCAGCCTCCAGTCAATTAACGGGGACATAAAAGCCACTGGAAGTGCTGATAGTCTGGTAGATTATGGCGAAGGGGAGCATGGGATGTTCAATGAAGACGGTTCATTTATTGGAGCTTATTCTGGATCTAAGGAAAAAGGATCAGTCGAAAGCACTGGGAGTTCTACGGCAACTTTTCCTCTCCACGCCTAAAATATAAGCAAGAATGATTCATGTTTAATTGTGATATTTATCCTGATTAGTACTCCACAGTTATCACATGTGATTGGAAGCAGGTTGCCAATTGAGCCAGTCAGGAACCTGACATCCAGGTAATATAAAAATAAGTCACTGCCACTAAAAGATGTTTTTTCATCCTAATTTCTAGGTGTTTTCTTCTAATTAAAACAAAACAATTCTTTACTATACAAAATGTCCTGCTCAGTCTTACCAAAACAGAATTTCTTGGTGTTACATCTGTGTACTTAACTGCTCCTCCCTGTGTTTCTTAGGTTTGGAATATGTTTCTCTGCGTAGTATTTTTGTTTTCCTGTATGGCTGTTGTCACGTTGTACATACATTTATATGTAGTATTCCCTCATATACCTTGTAGAGGAAATAACACAACAGGAAAATCAAACAAAACCAACAGGTTACTCTGCAAAGTGACAACAGTGCATCCTACTGAGAAAAACGATGATTTAAAATACTGGAGAAATATATTCTATATATTGTATAATTTTTCATAAAGAAATAAACTCCTTTGCTTATGATAACGCTAAAATTATTTTAGTGGTTACAGCTGACTGCAATTACCAATACTTAGAGATGCAACTTCATCCACAGAAAAATTGCTCTTAAAAGACCAAGTTCTGGCCTTGTGGATGACTCTTCTGTCCAGTAGCTGGCACTATTTCCTTAAATAAGTTAAGCTGCAGTATCTTTCCTGTGGCAAGGCAAAACAGGGTTCCCATCCACCATCATTAGGAAGTATTTTAATTTGTTTTCCCGAGTCTCTGCAAGCTGCATTTCTAAGCAAAATGCTTGTCGTCTATCTCATATCTGTATATTTGTGCGCTAGCATACATTTCATGGAGACGTTGTACATATGATATTAATATTGACACAAGTAAAAATCAGCCTTGTTTTATTTTGAAATGAGACATGTTGCTAGCATGAGTCTGTATAGCTGTGTAGGAATGAGTAGAATTGCTTCTCAATATGACTTTGGACCAGCAAAACTAGTTTTCAGAAGGAGTTGTGTGTATACCAGTCATAGCAGTCTCACATCTTTCTAGTATCGCATAAAATAGACCTACCTGACTTTCAAGAAATCATTTATTTTCAAGCTATTCGTCATTAAATAAACAAAAGCGAAAGCAAAGAGAAAATATTGTGGTATAGTTCCTTTTATATTTTGTTTACTGAACGCTGGTTTAAAACTCGTTCTTTTCTTTGCCTCTCCGACACTAACTCAGCAAAGCTGTACAGCACATTTTTTTGGTCTTTTTGTATTGGAATCTCCTGAATTTCTTTAAGAGCATTTGTATTTTTGAATATGCTTATTTGAGTAGAGTATCAATATGGCTTCGTTTCTTCTTGCGCTTACAAATGACTGTCACTGCCATTATAATATTTTTTAAATAGTTACTGCAGGAGGAATAGATCCTAAAAGCCATTTTGCATCATGGTAGTAATTAGGCAAATATCCCCACTGGCTCCTTCATGCTCTCCATTACTGCAGTGGAAGAAAGAGAGGAAGCAAGAATTACTCACATGGTTAGGAGGTTCCAGTAACGGCTGCAATAAAGACCCGTTAGATGCCCACAGAAATGCAGGTTGTTCCCAGTAGAAAGCCCATGGTTTGTACTCACCTCACCTTAGGCTTGGGCTGCTGCCCCACGCTCATCGATTTCTGAAAGCAGTAAAATGGCCTTTGGTGCTCGATACTTCTGCATATCTGTTCCTCTTTTTTAAAAAAAATTTAGCTTCTAAAGGTCTTTCATATAGCCACTATTTGGGAAAAGCAAACCCCAAACAGGCAGCCTGAACCCCCCAGTGATGCTGTGTGCGTGAGTATAAAAGGGTGAGTGGAAATCTGCCCTGAGTCAAAAACCACCCCACTCCATGTCAGTGACCCAAGTCATTCACTTTGTATTATTTATAAAATTTTATGGAACTCGATGATCTTTAAGGTCCCTTCCAACCTGAACCATTCTATGATTTCCTGTATTTCACTCAATCCAAATGCTGAAAAAGCCCGAAGTAATTTTCATTTTTTGAAAAAAATCTTCGTTTGTAAAAGAAGGGAATGCGTAATTGGGGAGCTATGACAATTGGCATCTCATCAACATTTCCCACCAGGATCTTTATCTGCTGTCTCTTGTCTGCTGCAGCCCAAACCAGATAAAGTCTAAGAACTGATGAGGCTTGTGACAACCTTTGATGCAAGTTTGGGGCTGTTTAATGTATTTTCTTTAGGAATCACCTGCACCAGCACATGCTTAAGGGTCTTTGAAATAGGAACAGAATTGGGGTGCCCCCCCCTCCCTCCACAAAGCCTCCCTGTGTGGAGGGCTGGGGAAGGGCTGT